>NC_136868.1:2789091-3184448 GCF_951799975.1 Gobius niger
ATAAGTTGATTTCATTCCATGGGACGTTAAACTCTTCACCCCCGCCTTAACCGAGCACATTTTCTCCAGTTTGACTTTACCCAAATTTAAAAGCTTCAAAATGGCGACAAAAACGAGACATTAATGAGGATGAAAACGCAGCAAAAAAACAGCATATGAAAAAATGCGGCATCATAGTGGCCTGTAGGCTGTAGATTTAGGTAAAGCTGAACTGGAGAAAATGTGCTTGGTTAAGGCGGGGGTTCATTAGTGAAAACATCCATCCATCCATTTCCTTCCGCTTTATCCGGGTCGCGGGGGCAGCAGTCTCAGCAGAGATGCCCAAACTTCCCGATCCACACACACCTCCTCCAGCTGTTCTGACCCCGAGGCCACACCTCCTCCGGCTGTTCTGACCCCGAGGCCACACCTCCTCCAGCTGTTCTGACCCCGAGGCCACACCAGGCCAGCTCGGAGACACAGTCCCACCAGCGTGTCCTGGGTCTTCCACGAGGCCTTGTCCCACTAGGACATGCCTGGAACACCTCCCGCGGGAGGCGACCAGGAGGTATCCGGAACAGATGCCCGAGCCACCTCAGCTGCTCCTTTCGACGTGAAGGAGCAGCGACTCTACTCCGAGCTCCTCCCGGGTAACTGAGCTCCTCACCCGATCGCGGAGGGTGCGCCCAGCCACCCTGCGAAGGAAACTCATTTCGGCCGCTTGTATTCGCGATCCTGTCCTCATAAACATAGGTGAGGGCGGGAACGTAGATCGATCGGTAAATCGAGAGCTTTGCCCCGACTCAGCTCCCTCTTCACCACGACAGACCGATACAGCGACCGCATCACTGCTGACGCCGCACCGATCCGTCTGTCCATCTCACGCTCCATCCGTCCCTCACTGAGAACAAGACCCCGAGATACTTGAACTCCTCCACTTGAGGTAAGGACTCCCCACCGACCTGAAGAGGGGAAGCCACCTTTTTCCGGTGGAGAACCATGGCCTCGGATTTGGAGGTGCTGATCCTCATCCCGGCCGCTACACACTCGGCTGCAAACCGCCCCAGTGCGTGCTGAAGGTCCTGAGGCTCCCAAACCGGACACCCTCCGGCCCCTGGCTGCGCCTAGAAATTCTGTCCATAAAAGTAATGAACAGAACCGGTGACAAAGGGCAGCCCTGGCGGAGACCAACACGCACCGGGAACAGGTCTGACTTACTGCCGGCAATGCGAACCAAGATCCTGCTGCTCATACAGGGAACGGACAGCCCTTAGCAGAGGGCCCCGGACCCCATACTCCCGGAGCACCCCCCACAGGACACCACGAGGGCCCCGGACCCCATACTCCCGGAGCACCCCCCACAGGGCACCACGAGGGCCCCGGACCCCATACTCCCGGAGCACCCCCCACAGGGCACCACGAGGGCCCCGGACCCCATACTCCCGGAGCACCCCCCACAGGACACCACGAGGGCCCCGGACCCCATACTCCCGGAGCACCCCCCACAGGGCACCACGAGGGCCCCGGACCCCATACTCCCGGAGCACCCCCCACAGGGCACCACGAGGGCCCCGGACCCCATACTCCCGGAGCACCCCCCACAGGACACCACGAGGGCCCCGGACCCCATACTCCCGGAGCACCCCCCACAGGGCACCACGAGGGCCCCGGACCCCACACTCCCGGAGCCCCCCCCACAGGGCACCACGAGGGCCCCGGACCCCACACTCCCGGAGCACCCCCCACAGGGCACCACGAGGGCCCCGGTCGAACGCCTTCTCCAGCGAAAACATTTTCAATTGTTTAATCACTTTTATGTGGTTTATTCTATTTCTGTTCGGGTGACATATAAATCTGACCCCTAAAAACTGATTTCTTACGTCTTCAAAACCACAAATCGATGAACTCGAGCCAATGACAAGGAAATTGGGTTAAGTGGATTCAAACTAATCAGATCTGCATTGAGCGAGGGGTTGATAATCCCCCCGTGCGACAGAGAGGGTCGTGTCTGGGTTGAGGCGGAGCCGCTCATCCTTTACCGAGACAAATTGATCAGTAAATATCAATGTACGTTTTATAGGTCATGCATTTGGAGCGGCTACACAGAGCCTGGAGGTCTCCGTGGTGTCATACCTTCAAGTCTTATACACTTTCCAACTATAGCATTTGAATTAGTCGTTTAAATAATTTTGCTTGAGTAAACCAATAGGTCACACGCTCTAATATTCGTGTGATTGCAGGACGCACTGATGTGGCATTGTTTCAGCTTCTGCCAAAACATCCAGTGTTTGGTTCATTTTTCACCATGATCTCGTACTGACGATGGGCGAGAGTGATCACTGTGCAAAGCCTTGTCCAGCACATTCCACAGGTTCTCAATGGGGTTTGACTGCATATGACTTATTTTAAAGTTCTTTTAATGGTTTTTGAATGTCTTAATGGTCTTGGTCCTTCTTATCTATCAGAACTGCTTTTATCTTACGAACCTTCACGGCCCCTTCGCTCCTCCGGCAGGGGTCTCCTAGTTATTCCTAAAGTCAACAAAAAGACTCACAGCGAGGCCTCTTTCCAACATTACGGCCCTCGCCTCTGGAACGACCTGAGGAGGAGCTCAGGGCTGTAGAGAACGTTCATGTTTTTAAGAGCAGGCTCAAGACCCACCTTTTTAGCTTAGCTTTTAACTGATATTTATTTTTGCTAGGCCTATTTATTATTATTTATACCATGGTCTGGGTGAATACTCGATTCTGATTGGCTGGTGGGTGCTAACAAGCGTGCATTATTTTCGTATAACCGCACACGTAGTCCGGTAGTTAAATCACTGGGATATCACTCCGCTGTGGGCATCGCCATAGCAACGCATGACACAGCTGAATCAGATAAACACGTAATTAGTGACTGACAAGAACGTATGAGATGGATTTTGTTTAATTTCAACGTTTTTGGCCAAAACAAAATGTTTGATAAATGGGAAGTAGAGGAGAGTGAGCAGCTAGGTTAGCTACTGTTAATAAAATATGAGCTTTCCATTTCTATTGAAAACGGTTAAGGCACTATTCATGATTTTCAGGCGTACATAAAATGATCCTGCATTGAAGCATATTTGTCTGGATTAGTAAAGTCAATCATAAAAGTTTCAGTTCGTGGGGGCCGGGTGAAAGCGGACTCCACCGCAGCTGTTTCCATAAACAGTTGAGCTCGTTGAACTAGCTAGCTAGCTTCAGGTTAAACACATGGATCTATTAAACAGCGTAAAAGTGAAACAACTCCTGCCCACAAGTGCCGCATATCGGTGTTTACTTCCACGGAAAAGTGCCGGGTTAGTCCTGTTTTGTTGTGATTCTGGCGATGCAGCGTGTGCTTATGTTGTGTCGTTGAGCCTGACTGAGATCCTCGTAGCTGCGGAGAATGACTCGCTCTGAGACGAGCCTTCGGTGACCGGCTAATAACCAACATAAAATAGTCCCGGTGGTCTGGCATATTTAGTGAGTTTAGTAAATGAAACAAATACTTATTATAAATGTTACGTTTGTGGGACCATGGTATAAGCGGATTAAACAACTCGGAGCCGTGCATTCGACGGTTATAATGCACTTCGCGGAGTAACACCACTCCGCTGCGCGTCGTGGTGTTCTTGACTCCGCGTCGTGCATTATAACCGTCGAATGCACGGCTCCTCGTTGTTTAATCCTTACTTATCAGCACCTTATAATTAATTAAATTGACATTTAATAGTTATTAATATTTATTCTGTATTTATGTATTTTACCTCTCGGTCTTATTTTTTATTATCCTATTATTCAATTTTACTTACGTACTTTTATTCATTTTAACAATTTTTATGCTCTTCCAGTTTCCTCTGGAGGAGCCCTCTGTCTCTGGAGCGGTGATTGGCTGTGCCTGCTGGGGTGCTGTCTTGTGGGTGTCTGGATGGAGGTGTGGTGTTGTCCGGGCACCCTGTGTTGGTCCCTGTGGCTGCAGCCGAGGTGCCGCTCCCGATGCAGACGCTCCTTGGATGGTGTTCCCTTACCTGGTTTATCTGCACCCAGCCTTATCTTATCTTTTGTCCATAGTCTCCACTGTTTTACCTTGAGTGTGTATTGTGTGCTTGTGCGGTGTGTCTCTGGGGAGGTGGGTGGGGGGAGTGTGAATGCTACAATGTGTCTGTTTTTTTTGTTTTTGTTTTTGTTTTTTTTTGGAAGGAAGTGGGTGTGAGAGAATGTTTTTAAATCTGTAAAGCACTTTGTGTTACATGACATGTATGAAAAGCGCTATACAAATAAAATTGATTTGATTTGATTTGATTTGAGATGGAAAACATCCGTTGCAAGTCATAATTGTCATTTTATTTCAGTGAAGCAGCAATTTTAGCGAAGAAATGTTTAGAAAGTGTTGAAATATGAATTGTGCACATTTCATGCAACTTCCCGTTATGTACATGATAAGGTAACATTTAAATAATATAACAAGTAATATAACTTGAAGTCTCTAACATTGTGTTACTAAAATCCGTCCAAGGACGACTGAGAAACATCCTGTTAAAGTCTTCAATCCATAACCAGGCTGTTCAAAAAATAAAAAAGAGATCGATAACACGTGGTTGTTGCTGAAAATTGACTTGAAACGGAAATATTTAGGCTTTTGCCTCTTCCCATAACGTTTGTGCCAGAGGAGAGAGAAGGAGAGAAGTTAAATCAGAAAGGAGAGTGTTTCATAAAAATCTGTGCCTCTGTTTAGCTTAGGATTTCTCAGGAACCGAGACACGTAGAATTAAACCATAGCTATAATAAAATATAATACGCTGTGGTGCTACAAATATCATGAAAAACGGTCTGGATCAGGGGCGGACCGGCCATATGTCCATTCTGGAAGAGCACAGAAGGGCCACTGGCTCTAGGGCCACCGGTCCCGCCTTAACCGAGCTTTACCCAAATCTAAAAGCTCAAAAGAAAAGCATCAAATCAGCGACAAAAAGAGGATGAAAAGAAAACATAATGTGCCGGAAAAGCGACACAAAAAGTGACGAAAAATGTGATGAAAAGTCAACAAAAACACGACAACAAAGCAACGAAAAAACACGACAACAAAGCAACGAAAAGGCCACAAAAACTCAACTAAAAATGATAGAAAAAACGTGACAAAAACACAATAAAAAGCCACAAAAAAAGTAATGAAAAAACAAACAAAAAATAGGTTAAAAATTGTGGCGACTTGACAAAAAGTTACAATCACTCTTGTAGGCCTTAGCTTTCAAATGAGGCGTTGTTGTTCTCCAGTCGAGAAGCTTTTAGATTTGGGTAAAGCCGAACTGGAGAAAATGCGCTCCGTTAAGGCGGGGGGTAAGTGTCACATTTACGCTAATTTGGGCCCGTCTGGTCAGAGTCCAGGGCTGTTTTTCAGTCCCAGTTCGCCCCTGGTCTGGAGCTAAATCCCCCAAACAGCGCGGCCTCAATGTGCTAAGAACATTTTAGAATTTTGATTATATTTTTTTGCACTGATTAAAAGTTGTTGCTGTTTTCAAAGTGCCTCCTTGTCTCCGCTGGTCTCTCTCCTCTCCGTCCACACTCACGCAGGAGACCGGAGAGCAGAGGAGCCACTGTGTTTTGTGGTGTTTGTGTTGGCTGGGTTGTTGTTTTATGTTAGCTAGTGAGCTAAGCTATTAGCAAACTGCTAAGCTGTTAGAAACAAGAGCAGTGCGTTAATTGTGGAACGCATTGTGGGGATTTTACTGCCCTGAAGTCCGCATTGCTCCACACTCGCTCTGATGTGAAGCTCCTCAGCAGTTTGACTCATTTCCCAGACGTTAAGGTGGTCAAGGGTTAAGGGCGACATCACAAGTTACTTTAGGGTCCTAACGGTGAGAGCTCCATAGACAAACACAACGTTATCTGAATCTCCTGCTGACATAACTGCAGATAAAAGGCCAAAAACTGCTTTCCATTAATTAGATTGAAGATATTTTTATATTTAAAATAAGCCTTTGATGTGTATGGAAAAAAACAAATTGATAATTAATATCAGAAAAGCATTACTAAAGAAAATCAGTTAAATCCCAGGATAGAGAACAGGGCTAAAGCTCAGAAGGACCCAGAGCGATGACATCATCACTTAATAAACGTATTGATAACATACATACCACACCATTCGCCTCTCTCCCTCTGTCACTAACCTAGGGGTTAAATTTGACCCCCACCTTTCCTTGACAATCATGTCACCTCCATCTGCAAAACTGCCTTCTTTCACCTCCGTAATATTTCCAAACTGCGCCCCACCCTCTCCCTTCCTGCTGCAGAGAAGCTCATTCATGCTTTTGTCTCCTCCAGGCTGGACGACTGTAATGCACTCCTCACCGGGATCCCTGGCAGGAGCCTCCAAAAGCTGCAGTATGTTCAAAACAGCGCTGCCAGGATCCTGATGAGGGTGCGAAAACACGAGCACATCACCCCCATCCTCCGTACACTGCACTGGCTCCCCATTCAGTCCCGCATACAATACAAGGTCCTCTTGCACACCCATCACTGTCTGCACGGTGTGGCCCCCACTTACCTCACCGACTGCTCACACCACACACCTCAACCAGGACCCGGTCGGGCCAACAGCACCGTCTGGTCATGCCCAGGACACGGCTCAAAACTATGGGCGACAGGGCCTTTGAAGCCGCTGCTCCCTGCCTGTGGAACGCCCTCCCAGACCACCTCAGGGCCCCGCCCTCCCAGACAACCTCAGGGCCCCGCCCTCCCAGACCACCTCAGGGCCCCACAGACGGTGGACGCATTTAAAAAAGGACTTAAAACCCACCTTTATACAGAACCTTATTTTAACAGCTAATGCTTTGTTTTTTAGTCCTGTCTTTTAATATATGTTGTATGCTCTACTGTTCTGTTTTTAAACTTTGCTGTCCACTGTAGCACTTTGAGATTTGGTGTCAAATGTAAAGTGCACTACAAATAAAATGTATTATTATTATTATTATAACATGGCACGGCAACAGTTTAAAACGGTTTTCCTCAACTATGTCACTTCCTGTCAGTGCCCAATAAGGAAGTGAAACTATAAAGCGCGACACTGTGGTCAGTAATCCTTCACTCCGTTCTTGGTGGTGATAAACTGCTGCTGTTGCCACATCTGCCTCAGAGTAGACTGAAGAAACTGAAGAAACGCTTTTCTCCAGTGAGTCAGAAATCCTTGAGCTGCACAATACATCAGTTCATTTATAAGTTTTCATCAATGCAATAGTGAGACCATCTGGCATATTCACTGGGATTGACACATATTTTGAAGCGTTTTTTCGATCTACTGCTTTTAACCCAATTTATTTCTCTGTCATCAGAACCATTTCCTTTACATGCAGGTCAAAGGTCAAAGGTCTTCCCGACAGCCTTGGCCGACACCGCAGGCAGACTGTGTGTAAACGTGAGGAAATGGAGCGTGTGATGTGTTTATGGACCTTGTTTTTCACCGCCACAGAAAATAGCTCACTGATGCAAGGGCTTTTTCCACAAAACAAGCTCATTCATTATCGGCCTATAGCATCTGCCCTTTCGTGTTATTGAAAGTGATGAGGGCTTTTAGACAAACAAGTCGCAGTCCCAGTGGGATTCCTATAGTTGTTTTTTAGATTCTTGAAAGTAATCATGCCACGCTCATTACTCATGTATGTGGAGTCAGGTTTTCCGATTGATTGCAATGCATTTTCACAACAAAGGCCCAACAAGTCTTGTAATCTGGCTGGCCAGGCTATAAAATGATGAGCATTTCTCATACTATATCAGGGTTTCTACAGGAAGCAGCAAGTAGAAGTTTATGCCATTTCAGTCATAACCATTTTCTTATAAAACAGTTGAGCGATGTAATTCTGTCACTAAGAAAAAATGATTTTCCCCAATAAATCTAGATTTTAAGGGATATTTCAGGATTTTTGACATAGGGCCTCATTTCCTAGTTATCCACAGTGTTGTTGATTTTTTTATTCATGCAGTCCTTATATTTGAAGAGTTTAGTGGTGCTAGGCTAGTGCTAGGCTAGTGCATGTCTATGGTAACTATAGTAGCCTGCATTAAAAACAGTCTGACCCAAGCACAGTGCACCTTTAAGGCACTTTAAACAAGGCACTTCTATTTATTTATCTGTGTGGACTTTTATTGTGCATTATTATCCGGCTCTTCACAACATAAGTAGAAGCTCCGTTGATTTGAATGGGATTTCCCAACGTTCTGCCGGTCATTATTTTCTGATAAAAGACCTCTGAGAAAAATAATGACGCTGCCAATGGCAACGGAGTTGGTGCTTTCATATCACTCCGCACGTACGTAGTAGCGACACTATCTGTCCCGTCACTGAGAGAGAAGTCGGGGAATCGCTCGTGAAGTTAGCGTGAGTCTGACTTTCAACTTACCCAGAGATTCACCACCATTCCTCCAACTGCACCTTCAGCTAAGTAGCTAGGCTAGCTGCTAGCCTTGCTGCTTCTAGCCTAGCAACACGTTGCAGAGCCACGCGCAAACTTTTGGGAACTATTTGTCGTGGAAGTCATTAAATAAACCTTTCGACCTTCATAAAAGTGTATGAAGTTTATGTCGTGTGTTCAGTTGGCAAATGGCCGTATAATAAACAGGATTATCCCTACATATTTTCCCCGTAGGCTTTTAATGTGGCATTGTTTGTTTGTTCTGTTTTTTATATTGTGTCCTTTTACGTGTTTTACATATCGCACTTTGAGCTCTTTGCACATTTTTTTCCAATGTGGTTTTTCAAACTGCAAAAGGCCACTAAAATTAATCTGAATCTGCACCTGAGGCAAATCACTTATAACACCAGACTACCCATAGAAATGTCTGTGTTGACTGAATATTTCTTTAAAAATATAACCATTTTGTATTTAAAATAACTTATATTTGAGCAGCATCAGCTTCCTGGTTGTAGCTACGCGGCGGCGGCGTGATCTGCTCGGGTACCGGATCTACAGTAGTTTGTTTACCTGCAGCCGGCGTTATTACACGTGGAATTCACAACATTTGGAGGACGACCCCATGATTTTGAAGAGGTTTTTAATGCAGGCTACTAGTTACCATAGACATGCACTAGCCTAGCACCACCAAGCTCTTTAAATATAAGGACTGTGTGAATAAAAAAAAATATATATATATATATATATATCTCCAGAAATCAACAACCCTCTGGATAACTAGGAAATGAGGCCAAATGTCAAAAATCCTGCCCCTTTAATGCCAATTTAGTGACTTTTAAGGACTTAATTTTGGCATAATTCATTTACTTTTAATGCTTTTTAATGCCCCATGAAAAGCCTGTATATAACCAGATATTTTTTTATATCTACCTCCTATGCACTTATGTCCAGAAGCCTCTGCTCTTTCTCAGTAACAGCACTTACTGCTGTGTCTCTGCCTTAGTGGCTTATTCGATTTTAAAAGCAGGGCACCATTCGCAGAAATACATCATTAGAATTAGGCTGTGAGATGAACTGTAATTTCAACCCTCAGAATGAATGAGGAACGTTCAGTTATGCAATGCACGGCTTTGTTCGTAAGGGTCGTTATCACATTATCATTGTGTGTTTCTGGGGTACTATTTCGCTTCATTCTCACAGGTTTGAGTAATCCGGTTTCTCCGTTGTGTTTCTTCTACTGTCTGTACATCCTGGATTCAAAGGTGTCTAAGATGAAATTAGAAACTTAGAAACTGGAAATGTGTTCCTCACGGCACCATTCAGTGGCTCAAAGAGATCAGAACATGCTCGGTAAAGAGGAAGACAAGTATGTTTTGATGAAGCTTTTGAGGACATTATTAACCTGTTACTTAGGGTCAAGGGTCAGGAGTTTGGGACATGATTAGGGATCGGAACCGCAAATGTCACGTAAGCTGTGTTTCCTCAACCAGATCTCTTTTTTTTTTTTTAAACTAGATGATCTTGGCTTTCAAATGAGGCATCACACTGACACACCTGCTGTTCACTCTCCTGTTAATACACTCTGAGATTTGGATATTCATAATTGGAGAAAAAATGGGAGATAACAGGTTAACGTCAATTCAAGTAGTTCAGAGCACACAAAAATAAACACATACTGTAGCTTCTTAGTTTCATACGTGGCTTTTATACATTTATTGATTTTACTTTAAAGGGACTATACGGAGTTCAAAAATGTTAAAACTAAGTACCGTAAATGCTCTAATACTGGCCTGTATTCCATTAGAGGCCGGGTCTCTGACAGAGGCCGGGTTCGCGGCTGGCGGAGGCAAATTAAAGCCGGTCTCTAAAACAGGCCGGGGCTTTTTTTAGAAACTATAACAGTAGAAATATTCCCCATGTTAGGAATTTGTCTCATACTGGTGTAAATGAAAACTCACATGCAGGAAGTAACAAACGGGAACCCGGGCCGAGGGGGACGCTGCGGAGGAGCTGATCCGAGCGTAACTTTGACACAGATTTAGCCACTTTTCAAACCTCCTGTGACGATATTTGGAAACAGGGAAAGCAACAAATGTTGTGTGACCCTCCAGGGTTTTAATAAAGTCTCCATCGCGTCTTCAAAGCACGTCCAGCTGCTCCGTGTGCAGGTCACGCCTCAAAATAACTCCTCCCATCAGCGCGAGCGTCTCGTCTTCTCTCGGGTCAGTCTCATGATCGATCACAAACACAAACGCTCCGTCTAAACTCAACTTTTACACAAGATAACAACAAATAATCCGGTCCGCGGTAAAAACGAAACCGAAACCTGCAGTGACATTGATGTCAAAGCTCCGCTAACAGCAACGAAACACTTCCTGTTGTCCCGACAAAATAAAAGGCGTCAATGTTCCAGCCGCTGGGAGAGGGTTTGAAATGTTAGTTAATAAATGAACCTAATATTTTAGGTGCAAATGGACACAAATCTCGTTTTTCTTCGTTTTCCTGGTCGTCCGTTTTGCTCAAATAGAAATAAAGGCCTGTCTCAAATTGTGGCCTGGTTCCAATAAAGGCCTGGTCCTAGATGCCCTTGAGTAAATAAAGGCCCGGGCCTATATTAGAGCATTTACGGTATTTTCCTCCCCCTACATGTTCCAGCCATGTCCTGATGTGTTGAATGGGCTCAGACCTGTTCACCACAACTGCCTCTAAAATCCTGCACTGTCACTCAAAACGGTGTTACTTTTGCCGTCATGCACGAGCTTAATATAGAAGCTGCAGTTACAAGTATGCCCTGAGGTGGCAGTAGTGAGTATACAATGGCTAACTTGCGTCTGGCTCCTTTAAAGGGACACTGCGTGACATTTTGAACTTTACTGTTGCCATCAGTACAGAACATGCTCCCAATGACCCTGAATTTTTTTAGAAAGTAAGTAAGTGCTTTATTTGTCATTGTACAACGAAATTGTGTTCAGGTGTTAGTCCTGAGCCGATGCGACTGAGCTGCACTGCCATTGTGGTCCGACCTGACCCAGAGGAAACCTGGCTGCTTTCAGTCTCCTCTGATCCTCTGAAACGGTGCAGCTAATTTCCATCTGTCGAGGAGACACGGGGAGAACATGCAAAAGGCCCCGTCCAGGTGAGAATCGAACCCGGGAGCTTCGAGCTGCGAGGCACGAGCACTAACCGCTGTGCCACCGTGTCTCACATGGGTTTAGCTGCTGCTGTTAGTTCATTTTGTTCCCCCTAATGACCTGCAGCGTCTCTGTCCCTAAATGACTTCATGAGTCGAATGACAAAAATGTCAAACCGTCCTGGCATCAGCCTCCCACCTCCGCTGTCCACACTCTGCAAAACACGACCTGTTACATCCAGAAGCCCCTGTTCCGTTCTGCAGTCACAGCGCTAATTGTTTTGGTCCACTGTGCCTCATTAAAATCCCGCGCTACTGGACTGTGCTTTTGTATGTCCTTCTCCCTGCAGATAAACAGCCTGCCTCCTCTTCCTCCTCCTCCTCCTCCTCCTCTTCCTCTGCTGTTGACTTCTGCTTGTTTGTTATGATCTCTGTGTCATACTGTCTCTATGCATGAGGGACAATCAAGAACCAGGTGCTGTATTGTTGAATAAAGTTATAAAAATGATAACAAGGTACTATGAAGGGGGAAAAAAGGTACAGGGCTTTTAACCTCTAAACCCCCACCGGAACCAAGTGCATTTTTTCCAGTTTGGCTTTACCCAATTCTGAAAGGTTGTTGAAAAAAGCATCAAAAGAGCAACAACAATGTGACAAAAAAATCCTCAAAAGAGCAATAGAATAGGGCCAAAACGCGGGAAAAAGTGACAAAAATGTGATGAAAAGGCATGACAACGCGAGGAAAAGGATCTGTTTAGACCTGGGACCTTCTCGCTGTGAAGCACGAGCTCTAACCGTACAGTTGTACTGTTTTATTACCGTACTGTGCTACAAAGTAATGTGCCACCATTAAAAACTATAAATATATAATATATCATTGCTGGCAGATGTCACTAAAACATTTGGAAAACATTTAAAAAGGTTGGATTTGTACGTACTGTATAGTAGGGCTGGGACAAAATATCAGATCTGAATACTATGTGCTGCAATACCAAGTATCAATACTTTATCATGTATTGCAGTACAATTTTCCAGTTACAGTAACACAGCACTTTGTTTTCAATCTCAACACTTCAATAAATGTCAAATGGACTTTGGTTTATAAACTTTGTACATATGACTGTTTCCTTTCTTTCTTCACATATTGCTTATCATAATTTATTATGGGATGGATCGACCTGGCATTTTGCATTTCAGCAACATTAAGTAACATTACCATGAAGATCCAATTTAGACAATATAGTTATAGAAGTTTCTCTCCCACTTATAAACAAAGGAGTTGGACATTTGCATTCGTGGCCCTTTTGGGCAAAAGCAGATAATGTGTCAGAATATTGTGCAAGTCCTTTTCCCTCCATATAAACAAAGCGGCGCCTGTGCCTCTTTCTGCTCTTGACTTGTTTGTGATGATCTCTATGGCTGCGGACACACTGTCCCTATGAATGAGCCAGCGTTACATCAGCCATGTTGTTCACATGAGCAGTGAAAACACAAGCTCCTGTTCAACATATGATCAATGATCATGAGGCTTGTCTTACGGCGATGCTATTTTTGAGGGAACAAAATACTCTTGTAAAGAAGGACACGGTTTGAAAGCGCAATGGCCTCAAGCACCAACGCAGCCGTCCGTGACCACTCGAAATGGCAATAAAATCCAGCATTTTCTCACCATCACTTGATTGATTGATTGATTGATTGATTTGAGTCATTATACTTACATTGTTTACATTATTTACATTACATAGTCACAGAACAGAGAAACTCAAAGGGAGTAGGCCGAAGCAAGAAAACTTATAGGTGCCTACCCCGAATTCAAGATTAGTTTTACTTTCCAGCTGCAGTCCCCAATAGGGGTGATAATAATAGTGTTACAACACACATTACAACACATTATTATTCATGGTTGTTATTATTGTTTTCATGTTTCTTTCCCATTCACGAAATACCATAACCAGTCATTACTTATAAAACCCCGTCACCATTCTATTGATTTACATCATTCTTTAAGTATTGCATTTCATATATTTTTATAATATACATATATAAGTGCATGCATACATAGACATATATACACACACACATATACATACATCACTGTTGCATATTATTTTACTATTTTCACCATCACCTTAACAACAATGATGGCATATGTCTTTAACAGACCAGAACCTTAACAGATCCTTTCATAGTCCCTCTGGGGGTAATACAAGTGTTAATGGGATGATTTGGGGGGTCATTCATCTCCCCCTGGTGTCTCTGGCTAGAAAACCACAATAGAAACTTCCCTGCCTCTGGGTTGGAGGCCCCAACACACACTAATGGAATCACGAAGAAGAAGCTAACAGGCTAACGGGCAGTACTTACCATAGTACCTATCAATATTGTGTGGTAGCCAAAAGAAATTCCGTTACCGATAATGGAACGGGCGACCCGACATGGGCATTCGGCTCATCGTGCATGTTTCGGGACAGAAGGAGAAATGAATAGTGCTCCTTTTCTGAATGGCTGAATTTACTGAGAGATTGATTTACAGTAAAAGATTGTAAGGTAGAAAATGAGGTCTTTGCCGGATGTTCTGCTGCTTCATTGTTACTTCTAAACTGTCCGGAAGTCACTGAATGTTTCGATGACTTGGTCTGAGTTTCCCGTCCCCATTCATGTTGATGTCAGTGTTTATAGAGTAAATAAAATGGAAGAAACCCGCTGCTGTTGTGAGGTCAGGGCCGCGAGTGTGTGCACAGCTTACCGACATTTCCCCGACTGGGTTTGTTTGTTTGTTTTTCCGAAGGTCTTCACCACAGTGAGTCAGCGCGCAGGAAAGAGCCCTTCTTCGGAAGTTCCAGCACTGAATGAACTGAGACGTTTATTAAACTGAGGAGAGCTGCTGGGAAGCCCTCCTCCTTCAACCAGAATGAACCAGAAAGGAATACAAGTCAAGTGGCCTGATCATCTGTATGACGAAGTCTCCTCGTTTTGCACCGCACTCCCCTTCGCCGCATCAAGAGCAGTTCCGAGTTACAGCACTGTCTCTCATTTGTTTTGCCAATTACTGCAAACTGGGTGATCTTGGACGCGGACTCCCAAGGGGCTGAGGACATCCAGGAAAACTGACTGATGAATAAAAACATTGTCACGACTGGGCAGCATATTTATAAGTCACATGATGAGAGAGAGTTGGTTTAGCAAATACAAACACTCTGATTCTATCCAATGTAGTGGATTCAGCCAGAAAAGTCCCTTGCTCCGCTTGTTTGTTCCGGATCAAAGGCGGACCTTTTTCTTTTCGTTTGGGGCAGTTCACATTCAGACTGTACTTTTTGAAGGTGAACTGTGTGATGCTCCCATTGGACAGCAATGACCACAACAAATGAAATAAAAATGAATGACGCTTACTATGATAATAAAAGAAACGTAAGAGACTAAACCACTGACCTTTCATTTCATTTTTTCATTTATTTATTCATTTGAGCAGAAAAAGTATGTCAACATTTTACAGAAAGAAACAATACAAAACAAGACTTTGTGCTCACAAGGAGTAGGAAGAAGTTCAAAGAACTTATAGTGAACCTACCCCTTATCTCTCATTGAAGTAATCCTCACATAAACTTTCCGCTAGACTCATGCAAGAAACCGATGCATGAGTCTGTGCTTACATATTGATATAAATCGTTTATGATCGTACAAAATGTCAAAGAATTTCATCATTTA
Source organism: Gobius niger (assembly GCF_951799975.1). NCBI lineage: Eukaryota > Metazoa > Chordata > Actinopteri > Gobiiformes > Gobiidae > Gobius > Gobius niger. The sequence continues at coordinate 2,804,316 of NC_136868.1, forward strand.
CAGGTACCAAAAAATAAAAATGAAGGATTCATCATTTACAGTCGTAAATAAATAAATACACCATATGGTACATAAGAGTTATACCAAGGCACATCTCTCTTTCGTTCTGATCACACAAAAATATATATAATATCGCTCAGCCCTGCTATACCAACTATACCCAAATGTACAAGCTCCGTATAACCATGTACAAATAGAAACTATCTGTCCATAGTCATTCACTTAAGATTGACCTCAAGTTCAACGGAGCAGCTGGAGGAAGAGGAGTTTTGTGCGGATGAAGGGTCGTCTGCTGAGCTGTTTGTTTCTATTATGTCCACGGGACAAACTGTTGGTCTGGTTCCTCCACTCTTCTTTAAAGAGGGGGTATTCTGCTTTTGTCAGTCCCATAGCACCAGTCTATATCACACTACAATGATGACAAACCTTCTGTTGGTCTGTAAATGCAGTAAATTAGAATAACTGCCTTGTATAAAATGTCTCTCTCAAAATGGCTGTAGTGAATGTCTTGAAATAGGCCTCTGTCTCTTTAAGAACCTCTGAGCCTTTAGACACGCCCCCTCCACACGCTGTCTGTGGCATCAGTGGGGAGGGGGTTCTGCTGAGGAGCAGTGGTTGGTTACTCGGCTGGTGACGAAAGCTCGGAGGCGTCTCCAGGAGGTGGGGGCGTTCCTAGGAGGACTCAGGCAAACCTATCCCTAAAATGGCCGCCATCAGAGTTTTTACAGATTACTCAAAAATACGTGAATGTGCCAAGGCAACACTTCAGGCATGTTTTTAATGAGGGAATGACATAATAACATGATGGAAAGCTTGAAAAAGTCCATTTTGCATAATACCCCCCCTTTAATGCAGCTCATACTTTCATTTAAGTGGACATTTTTTCCACTTTGACACGGCTTTTCAGGAAACCACTCGAAGCTCCTCTCCTTCATTTTCTCGCTAAACATGCTGAACACGAACGCATTTTTGTGTGTCTCTTCTAGATGTTGGGCTAGTGCACATCTGTCTAAATATCCAGGAGGCTCAGGGTCTCCTCGTTGCTCCAGGTCTGTCCACGGCTCATTGTTTGTAGCCTCCATCCGGTGTTAGCGTTAGCAGCAGCGAAGGGCTAATTTTTCCCACCAGTGTTCATTTCGTCGACTAAAATATTTAGTCTTAATTTTAGTCAAAGTGTTATTTTCGTCGACTAAAATTGGACTAAAACTAAATTAAAAGTTTCTCATGAGACTAAAACTATGACTAAAATGTCCAGATATTTTAGTCGACTAAAATAAGACTAAATAAAAATGAAAAGGAGAGACTAAAATCATCCAAACTTGTATTGAGCGTCTGAAAGAGCCTCAGATCATGTAAATTCTCTGCCAAAGGATCAGCTCTGAGCTTTGTTCATGTGGAGCAGCTCCATGAAGCAGAGGAACAACATTAAATATGATTATAATGAATATTATCAATGCAAAGTCCACTAAATTCGTCTTAAATTTAGTCGACTAAATTTACTTGCAATTTTAGTCGACTAAAACTAGACTAAAATTGAATTACATTTTCGTCAAAAGACTAAAACTAAATTAAAATATGTTGTCAAAATTAACACTATTTCCCACGGTGGCTTGTTAAAGGGGCTGGATGCAAGTTGGCCATTTTATACTCACTACTGCCACGTCAGGCCATACATGTAACTGCACCTTCTATATTAAGCTCGTGCATGACGGCAATTCGGACCCGAAGTGACACCTTTTTGAATGACAGTGCAGGATTTTAGAGAACATGGAAGCTGGAACATGTAGGAGGAGGAAAATACATCATGTTAAATGAATAGGCCACCGTTTTTCCATACTGAGATATGTTCTTACCTTAGCTTTGACGAGTTCTTTAGGACCTGTCTGATCTTCAGTCACGTAAACACAGCGCAGACGGCGTTAGCATTTAGCCTCTCCCTCTCTCCTCTATAGCTCCAAAACAGGTCAAGATAGAAGCTACCAAGCTCTTCCACGTTTTCCCTATTTAAATATGGTTACGTGAAGTGTTACACTACAAAGTATAATTACACACAATTAAACAATGTGGATTTTCTAAGCGGATAAAAGGGGGGACTATATTGTAAGGCGTAATAATACCAGGAGTAATTCCAAATCCGCGCAGTAATCTTCACTTTACTGCGCAGTAATCTTCACTTTGCTGTGCGGATGCCAAATGACTCCTGGTATCATTACGTCAATGTTCCAGCCGCTGGGAGAGGGTTTGAAATGTTAATTAATAAATGAACCTAATATTTTAGGTGCAAATGGACACAAATCTCGTTGTTCTTCGTTTTCCTGGTCGTCCGTTTTGCTCTAATAGAAATAAAGGCCTGTCTCTAAGTGTGGCCTGGTTCCAATAAAGGCCTGGTCCGAGATGCCCTTGAGTAAATAAAGGCCCCGGCCTATATTAGAGCATTTACGGTATATTTCAAGTATGATTCAGTCACACAGACATTGATGTGGGTGTTATTAGTTAATATAAGAACTGCATGAATTAAAAAACATAGATATCTCCAGAAATCAGCAACACTCTGGATCACTAGGAAATGAGGCCCTTTATCAAAAAAATCCTGAAATACCCCTTTAAAGGAGAAAGGAAAATGCTGTTTTATGAGAAGACCTGATGCTGGTGTTGTTTGTCACATCACGCTGTCAGAAACAACCATTCTCGCTAAATCAAAGCTCAGATAAACAAACCTGAGAGTCTGCGTTCCCATCACGAATGAACAATAGACTCGTTCCCGTCATTCAGTGTTCATTATCTGTCCGTCATTTCCGTGAAACAGTCTTTGAAACGAGTGAATAACTGATATTACTGTTCCCGTGCCAATATCCATGAAATGATCATTCTAATCCCGCGCAAATGGGCTTTAAAATCTTACAGGTAGGACATAAATGTTCCCCCTTGACATTTATGCTGTGAGAGGCGAATGCCAAACAGCTCACGCAACTCTCTCCAAATCTGAACGTGTTCATAATGAGGGTCTATTAATATCACAAGTGGCTATTTGTGGCATTTGCAAAAAGCCATTACTGTGTTCTCTGCTCTGTTCTGATCCTTTTGTCTGTGCATCAAAAGCAGGACTCCTTCTCCAGCCGGGTGGAAGCACGTGTGCGGCACGGCGGCGCTAAAATTAGCTGCGCTGAAGTAAATGGAAATTCGTAATGATTCTATGGTCATCGTGACACAGACCGAAGAGGACGATGTGAGGAGAGGCTGATGATTTTGAACGAGCACTTTTTGACCCAGACGACAGGGACCTTCACGGACGTCCCTGTCGTCTGGGTCAAAGCGTTATTTTACCGAGCTAGTTTGAAGAGGGGGCATTGGCAAAAAGAAACATGAATTATGCCTTGTTCAATTATTATACAAAATCATGTAAAACTTTGCTGTTCCTCCCAACGCTTATTAAAAAGATAATTCATTTGTTCGTTCGTTATTTTATTTTGAACATGTGAGCAACACAACACCTTTACAAAATTTTAAACGTAAAGGCTGTTACAAATCAAAAAGACAAAGCAAACTTGTCAGTTCCCTTGAAAAGCCAAATACAAACGCACATGTCCAAAAAGGAGTGAGGAGAAGTTAAACTTATTTAACCCCACCCCCTATTTCAAAAACATATTGATAACATCATCATTTTCCTGTTCCTACATAGTTACTCAAAACTCAAAAGAAAATTGCTAAGTAACAATAGTAACAAGGCACATACATGAGACAAATCACTTATAATCTGTAAGTTCTGTTGTCTCATATTTCAAAAAAATGTTTTCTTTATATTTCTTCTTAAACTGATTCATGCTTGAGCACAGTTTTAGATCTGAGCTTAAATCATTCCATAATTTGGCACCAGTAATGGAAACACAAAAACTTTTCATAGTTGATTTGAACGTTTGTATTGTAAATTTATGGTCATCAGTACTCCTGAGGCTGTACACAGTTTGTTGTGTGAGAAAATGCGTTTGTATGTTGTTTGGTAGAGTATTCTGCTGTACTCTGAACATTATTTGGGCTGTTTGATAATCTACAAGGTCAGTGAGTTTAATGACTTTTGATTCCAAGAACAATATGTTGGTGTGATCAAGATAACCAGATTTGTTGATAATTCTCACGGCTCTTTTTTGTAGACGAGTTAGTGAACTTTCGTAATTATTTCCCCAAATCTCAGCACAATAGCTTAGATAGGGTAATACCAGTGAACAATACAATATATGAAGTGATTTATGATCTAAAAGGTACTTTGACTTCTGCATTATAGAAATGTTTCTTGATATCTTGTTCCCAATATGTTCTATGTGACCTTTCCATCGAATTTCATCATCAATTATTACTCCAAGAAATTTGATTTTTTTCCACAATTTCAATAACTGATCCATTTATTTGCAATTGTGCATTTAATTTCTTACTTCGCCGACCAAATATCATTAATTTAGTTTTACTTAAGTTTAGGGTGAGTTTGTTAGAATCAAACCATGATTTTATTTTTTTTTAATTCTATGCTTATTACTTCTATTAGTTGATCAAGGTTATCACCAGAACAAAACATGTTGGTGTCATTTGTGTTATGTTTAGGTTAGGTTACTTTATTTGTACCCAAACATTAAAACACATTATACCAGGGTCTGGGTGAATACTGGATTCTGATTGGCTGGTGCATTATTTTGGTATAACCGCACACGTAGTCCGGTAGTTAAATCACTGGGATGTCACTCCGCTGTGGCGTCGCCATAGCAACGCATGACAAAGCTGAATCAGATAAAGGCGTAATTAGTGACTGACATGAACGTATGAGATGGATTTAGTGTTTGCTAAATGTTTGTAGAGGAGAGTGAGCAGCTAGGTTAGCTACTGTTAATAACATATGAGCTTTACATTTCTATTGAAAACGGTTAAGAAAATGATCCTGCATTGAAGCATCTTTGTCTGGATTAGTAAAGTCAAACATAAAAGTTTGAGTTGGAGGGGCCCAGGTGTGAGCGACTCCACCGCAGCTGTTTCCATAAACAGTTGAGCTGGTTGAGCTAGCTAGCTAGCTTCAGGTTAAACAGCGTAAAAGGTAAATAACTCCTGCCCACGAGTGCCGCATATCGGTGTTTCCTTCCAGGGAAAAGTGTTTCCGGGTTAGTCCTGTTGTGTTGTGATTCTGTGCTGATGTTGTGTCGTTGAGCCTGACTGAGATCCTCGTAATAGCTGCGGAGAATGACTCGCTCTGAGACCAGCCTTCAGTGACCGGCTAATAACCCACACAAAATAGTCCCGTAGTCTGGCAGATTTAGTGACTTTAGTCAATGAAAAACACATTTATTATAAATGTTACGTTTGTGGGACCCTGGTATAAGCGGATTAAACAACGAGGAGCCGCGTTAGACGTTATAATGCTCCTCGTTGTTTAATCATTACTTTACTACTACTCCTAGTACTCTTTGGAGGTGGGAGGAATGGAGGAAACTAGATACACAAACCACTGCAGTACTATAATGAAGGCAGCTGCAGCAAAGCCCAGAAAGCCTATTGGCCGATGAGTGAACATTGGACGAGTACTGCCCTTTGATGGGGTCAAAGAAAAGCTCAAACCTGGACGTGTAACAAATTCTAAATCGGGCCTATTGATTTTGACCGTGTGCTTGGCATCTTCTGATGTATTCAGCCCAGATTCTCCGATTGCATGCTCTAATTACGGCAGCATCCACATTCTGAGCTCTGATATAACTCACACGGATGGATGATTAGACAAACAGGCGACAGTTTTGTAACATTTGCCCCAGTTCTCACTAACATTGACCAGATCAAAACACAGAAGAGCTAAACATGGCCGTGCTGATTTAATGAAACAAATTAACTCATTATGACACAAGTGGCTTTACAAAAGGGTCTAATCCACGTCATTTTTCAAGCTTTGGCACTAATTTAAAAGTCAAATCATGTTTGAAGGGTCCCAGAAAAACAGCGTCATTTGAAAAGGCTTCGCTAACTATGAAGAACACAATGGTAAGTTCTAATGAGGATTTATTAAGCGCGTTAACATAATAAATTAAGTTTATTGATTTACTGTAATCAAGAAACTTACAGAATCTGTCATGATGATAACAGGGTTTGGTAACTAACATATCGTTTCATAACATCTGACCTCGTAAACCTGATAATAACTGTGCACTGATAACATAAGGTTTGTCACTTCTGCCATTGTTGCTGCACCTTGAGCTAAATTGGGCCGCACTTCATCTTCCCTTTGCCAGTGTAACGTTAATAGGGTCATTATGAGACGGACACAGTTGGCCAAAGAGCGGTGGTCGTTAATTTGATGTAAGTACTTGAGCAGATTGCAGTTTGGTAACTTGTTCTTTACAAGTCCAGTCTGCGAGTCTCTGTTATGAGTCTAAATATAGACTCGTGGCTATAAATGAGCCGCACCTCATCATGAGGTTATACACGGTTACCGTCAATGCTCTAGTATAGGCCGGGGCCTTTATTTACTCAAGGGCATCCAGGACCAGGCCTTTATTGGAACCAGGCCACAATTAGAGACAGGCCTTTATTTCTATTTGAGCAAAACGGACGACCAGGAAAATGAAGAAAAACGAGATTTGTGTCCATTTGCACCTAAAATATTAGGTTCATTTATTAATGAACATTTCAAACCCTCTCCCAGCGGCTTCGTTTTTACCGCGGACCGGATTATTCGTTGTTATCTTGTGTAAAAGGCGAGTTTAGACGGAGCGTTTGTGTTTGTGATCGATCATGAGACTGACCCGAGAGAAGACGAGACGCTCGCGCTGATGGGAGGAGTTATTTTGAGGCGTGGGACTGACCTGCACACGTGCTTTGAAGACGCGATGGAGACTTTATTAAAACCCTGGAGGGTCACACAACATTTGTTGCTTTCCCTGTTTCTAAATATAGTCACAGGAGGTTTGAAAAGTGGCTAAATCTGTGTCAAAGTTACGCTGGGATCAGCTCCTCCGCAGCGTCCCCCTCGGCCCCGGGTTCCCGTTTGTTACTTCCTGCACGTGAGTTTTCATTTACACCAGTATGAGACAAATTCCTAACATGGGGAATATTTCTACTGTTCTAGTTTCTAATAAAAGCCCCGGCCTGTTTTAGAGACCGGCTTTAATTTGCCTCCGCCAGCCGCGAACCCGGCCTCTGTCAGAGACCCGGCCGCTAATGGAATACAGGCCAGTATTAGAGAATTTACGGTAGTTTATACTCGTTATCAAGGTGCATTGGCCAGTCTTTCATCCAAAGGAGACATGACACCACTTGCCCGTGTTTGTGATAAGTTAGTATTTTTTGTTTTTATGTTTGCATGTTGTGTGCTGTTTTTATGGTTTTAGAATCAGAATAGATTTTGAACAGGTTCATAAACAAACATCGACTGTAGTGCATTGTGCTGCTGAGAAGGTGATTGACTGTGAGTTCCCATCTGTCCAGGACCTGGAGGCGTGTGGGTCGGATCACAGCTGACCCGTCTCACCCTGGACACGGACTGTTCACCCCCCTCTCCCCTCAGGCAGGAGGGGCCCATAGATCCGCCACTATGACCCGGAAATGGAACAGTGGAAGAAGATGGATGGTCCTTTATTTTGTAAACTTTTGGATGTTCTGAATTTTTTTTGGGGGGGGGTTCCTCGAAAACGTGACACCTCCTCCAACAAAGAGCAAACATAGTTATTTAACAGAGCATTTCACTCACTCCATGGTTACTTTTGGTTTTTAATGTAATGTGCTTCCCCCCGTCCGCACATGGGGCAGGTTCGTGAGTGATGCTGAATCAGCCTCAGGGCGCTCAGCTGTCGGGACGTCCCAAGAGTGCCCCCCCACACCTCCCTCGTCTTCCCCCTCTTCTCCCCCCAGGCCGAGCCCAGATGTGCCCAGCTGTGAGGCCTATCCGCTGCAGTGTGCGGAGCGCTCCTGTTCAAACTGTTCTGTCCCGTCAGCCGTGAAGCTCCAGAGGTTTAGTTTTAGTTTGACAGTTACGTAAGATCGCCTCGTGTCGACAACGGGACGTGAACAGCTTGTACACAATATGTAGGCTTAATCCTGAGTGGCCCGCACCGGTTATGTAAGTCCAGTCAACGGTACAGTGACAATGAGAGACACCTTTGGTGCGGAAGGTTGAAAAATGTAATGAACTAAATGCTTTGACAGTTATGTAAGTTGAGATGGTAAAGGCTGATGAAAAGCATTTCAATTACTTTGCTCAAAACTGGCTGAGATGTGAAAGTTCTAAAAAAGGAGAGAAGATTTGAATTACAAAAAGATTGTCAAAGCAGTTATAATGTCCCGAACAGTCTTCGGGCCCGAAGACTGTTGTGCATCAAAACGGAGACGCTAGCGTGACATGTTGCCTCAGTAGGAGCACTTTGTGATCTTGCCGCTCCAGACTTAGCGCATTTAAGTGGGTGGAGACACACATTTTCCTCCAACCAGATCGACTCCGCGTCCAGGAGAGTGGTTGTGTGGTTGTGTGGGGTGAACATGTGCTTTTGTTTTGCTTCGCGTTCACGCCGAGCACGGCCGATCCGCGCCACAGCGGACGCTGTAGCTCTTTTTCTCTGGAGACGTGAACATGGTTAAGCTCACAATGGGGTAAATAAAGTTTTTAGTTTGACCTGTGAGAGCCTAAGGCTTAAGAAAGAACGCAAGACAGCGCCATGTAAACCAGGAAGTGAATGTCAGCCGTGTTTCCATCAGTGCAGTCGCCTCCTCTTGTGACGCCCCCTCACAGGTGGCGGAGGCGAATGGCACATATAGCGCCGCCACTCGGAAAATAATTCGCCAAGAGCCTGCGCCGCCCCGTGCGCTGCCACAAGATCTGGCCCTTAATCTTAAATGCATGATATAAAACCTTATAAGCCATACCCGAAAAGGCAAAAAAACAGTGCCATTTTTACTCAGGTATAAGTAAAAAGCATCATATAATAAAACTACTCAAATTGATCATTTGCACGGGAGAAGCAATATCTAGGGACCCATCCATCCATCCATCCATCCATCCATCCATCCATCCATCCATCCATCCATCCATCCATCCATCCACCTTCACTTGTCCGTTGCCGGGTCGTGGGGATCTGCCCAAATCACTTTGCACCAGCCCCTTATGGCTCCTCCTGCAGGTCCACCACCTGCGCCCGCAGGTAGGTAAGACTAATCATGAATAGGACTGAGGTAGAATCATTTCAAAAAGTTACTCAAGTACATGTGCTTTATGGTTGTTTTTCTTTCATATTTTCCAGACTCGTGACTGGTGAAGAGAGCGGCTCCTTAAAATTAAATCAAATCATCCAATTCATCCCTGAACTGTACATTTGGCTGTTATTGTTTTTGGTGGAGAGTGAGATTATTGGCCTGTGTGTGGGCCAGAAAACTGGAACAGTGTCACATTGGGACAAGACGCCCTGCTGTCAATACAACCACGCCATGGAAACGAGGACAAAATGATCCTATTTCTGTGAAAGCGCCGCTGCCGCTCCATTAGAATACATTTAGGGACAGGACGGAACATTAGATTTCTCATTATTGTCAGACCGACTGGAGATGTGCTGTTATGTTCCTGTTAGAAGACGGAAAAGAGCGAGGGATGCGATTGTGTTTCAGAAATAACGGACTAACACTGGGGCGGCTATGTTTAACATCCACCGACTCTCCTTACTGCAGATCGTCGCCCACGGCCCGACCGCACAGTCAGGTGGAACAAGGAATCCAAATCTGTGCCCAGACAAAATACTATATATAAAACAAGGGTCAGTGATTAGTGACTGTCATTTTGTGTTTCTTTTAAATCAGTGTGGGTTTTTTTTTCATACCTGACACTTCAACTGCACGGTTTCTGCAATCTTTCTCTCAACAGTGTGCACAAGAGCAACAACACAAAAAGAACAACTGCTATATTCAACCATTGCAAAAGAGAGAACCAGACTATGGACCGGGAAAGAACTAAAATCATTGGGACAGAGGACTAAAGGTCGACCAAGATGGTTTTTTCTGAGGCCGATTATTCCAAATGTCTTGTCTATAATCCTGTGTGTGAGGCTTCTAAACTGTAAACTGTGTCAGGGTTGAACTGTGACAGCAGGGGGCGCTTTATTAGAGCATAGGGCTGATTTATTAACCCCTTACCTCCCACCTGAACCGAGCACATTTTCTCCAGTTTGGCTTTACCCCAGTCAAAAAAGCTTCTGGGAAAAAGCTGGGAAAATAGCAACAAAACTGAGACGAAAACAATGATGGAAATGTGAGAAAAAAGTGAGAAAACGTTGACAAAAAAGGGACGAAAAATTGATGAAATAGTGGCAAAAAAGTGGCAAAAAATAGACGAAAAATGTATGAATAAGTAGCAAAAAAGTGGCAAAAATGTCATAAAAATGTCACAAGAAATTGACAAAAAATAGACGAAAAATGACAAAAATGTGACAAAAAAGTGACCAAAAAATACAAAAATGTGACTAAATGTGACAAAAAGATGACAAAAATTTGATAAAAAATTGACGAAAAAATGACAAAAATGTGACAAAAAAATTACCAAAAAATGACTAAAATATGACAAAAGTTTCATAAAAATGTGACAAAAAAATGACAAAAAATAGACGACAAAATGACAAAAATGTGACAAAAAAATTACAAAAGAATTACAAAAAATTGATAAAAAATTGACAAAAAAATGACAAAAAATTGATAAAAAATTGACGAAAAAATGACAAAAAATGTGACAAAAAAGTTACAAAAACGAGTTGAATACCCAACTAAAAAATGATGGAAAAAAAATCTGATGACTAGAGCAAAAAGATCCTCTCGGTTCAGGCGGGAGTTAAGAGGTTAAAAACATCAACATGATCCTCTTTTCTCCAGTGTGATTCAATACGTTCTTCGTTACATATCATTTATCAATTAAAAAACTCATGTAAAAACATTAAACAAGGATCACTGGACTTTACTACACTAAATATCCTCGGCTACATGACCACAGGTTGCATTAATATAAACAACTCACGTAAAGTGAGCTGATCATCACAACTTGTTCATAACAAATATGTCAGATCAGTTATTTCACAAAGGATCTGAAAAACAGTAAGACAAAAAAGCAAAAAGATCCACACAGCTGGTATGCTATCCCAGTCATCTCAACTCAGCCATTGGATTCTGCAGGTTCTGTGCTTCAAAATGAGACATGTTCATATTGACTGAGGTTTAGTCGGTGAAACTTGTATTGAAAGAGGGGGTATTATACTTTTTTCAGTCACATAGCACCAGTCTATATCACACTACAATGAATGATGAGCAAACCTTCTGTTGGGCCTCTGTCTCTTTAAAAACCTCTGACCCTTTCCGACACGCCCCCTCCACACGCTGTCTGTGGCATCAGTGGGGAGGGGGTTCTGCTGAGGAGCAGTGGTTGGTTACTCGGCTGGTGACGAAAGCTCGGAGGCGTCTCCAGGAGGTGGGGGCGTTCCTAGGAGGACTCAGGCAAACCTATCCCTAAAATGGCCGCCATCAGAGTTTTTACAGATTACTCAAAAATACGTGAATGTGCCAAGGCAACACTTCAGGCATGTTTTTAATGAGGGAGTGACATAATAACATGATGTAGAGCTTGAAAAAGTCAATTTTGCATAATACCCCCCCTTTAACAAACTCGTAACCGATTTTCATCGCAATGTTTCTCTGCTCACCTGAGGCCTAGGAAGTTATGGAGAAATCTATATCGGATGGCCGATATATCGGTCGACCGCTACAGAGGACAACAACCACTGGTGCTGGATTGAGGAGGCGATTCAAATCTGTTGGGCTGTTCAGATGTTGGGCTGCAGCGACCGCAGCGATGTAGGGGAAACAGACACGGGAAGAACATGCAAACTCCACACAGAAAGGCCCTTCTGCCTGTAAAGCAAGAGTGGGCCCTTGTAGGTAAAGATCCGCGGCACTACGGTATTTCTACGTCTAGGTGCAAAGGTCTAACATTTCTAAGGACAACAAGCTCTTGAGAGATTAAGGCCGTTTTCATGCAGGCTCTAGTTAGGTCGACCTAAAGGAGTTCTCGACCCGAGTGCGGCGCTTTTGGGTCAGTGTGAATCCAACCGCAGCACTTTACGCCAGTCTGAACAGCTGCTCCGAGTCTGGCTGAAACAGATCATCTCGGAGCCGCTCTGTGGTTCGGAGCGGGTGTGGTGTGAATGCGACCGACCTCAGGGCCAAAATACTCTCGCCTTCACGCCTCTTCTCTGCATAAAGAAATAATGAGAACGCACTGCAGGAGAACGTTTGGATTACTGCCTCATTTCCGTCTTTCCTTCCTGCTGCGGTGAAACCTTCCTCTTCATCAGCCTCACTGTTTTTAACCACCAGGGAGAGGAGTGACCACCGCGTACACTTCCCATGTGTGCATGTGCGTGGGTGTCGGCGCATTGACAGGGTGATGCCGGTTGTCATGGGAATAAGTTCAGCGAACAGCTGATCGTAAGACGTGGCTTATGGTGCAACTTTTGGTGCAGGCGCTTGTAAACACTGACTGAACTATCCATCCATCCATTTTCTTCCACTTTTCCGTTGCCAGGTCGTGGAAATCACATTGCACCAGCCCCTTATGGCTCCTCCTGCAGGTGGTGGGTCCACAGAAGGACGGCCTCTTGGTTCTAACCGGGCCTGTTGGTCTCTGTTACGACCCAGCTCTGCTAAGGTGAAGGGGAAGTAACAAAACCAAGATGTGAAGTGGTAAAACTAAAGTTATAATTTATTTTAAAAGGAATGCAAAGGTAAATTGAACAAAGGTTTCATAAGGGTTCCAAAACAAGGCTCAAACTAATAACCAAACAAAGTACAAAAAGCAAAACCAGTCTTTAACTAAGTCTTAAGGACTACGAGTGTCTCTACAACACATTCAAATTGACACAGAACAAAGTGGCTGCTGTTCAGATCAAATCCCAGCAGCCCCCGAATGGCAGGTTGGCAGGTCCTTTAAGGGTGTGGCCGTTCAGGTGGGAGCCCAGGGTTGGCCCGACTCTGGGGCGGCGCACCAATCACAGGCCAGGGAAGCAGTAGGACCATCATCCAATCAGGATCCAGGCTCAGAGACAGTCCACCAATGGCTGTCGAGGACTTCCAGTCACATTTAAATACAAACAAAGGATTCAGCACACAAGATGACACCACAAAAGGGGTATGGCCAAAATGGAGGAGCTGGTGGCCTAGGGCCGTAACAGTCTCTAATAAGGGGCTTCTGAACCGCTCTTTGTCTGACCCGTCACCTATAGGACCTAGTATCACTGTTTTTGTTCGTTTTGTCAGACACTAAGGTTAGAGATGTTAAAGATCTTTTACCTTTACATGTTTCAGCCGCCATCTGCAGGCCGTCATCAGAAGTATCACCGGCGTGCGGTGACGTGTCACTTATCAGCTGTTCTTACTTCCGAGGCGTGACCAGTCTGACGGTCCCAACAGGTCCGACAGACTGGTCACGCCCCCTGCCGCCCGGTGGATTCAGGGCGACAGGGGGCGTAATCATTGGAGGAGGGTGTCCCAGGTGTGGGACAGGAGAAACGCTCCTTCGTCACGGTTGATGGTGTCGGTGCTCCGTTTCCTGATTTCTATGGCTTCTTCCACCGGGCGGCAGGGGGCGTGACCAGTCTGTCGGACCTGTTGGGACCGTCAGACTGGTCACGCCTCGGAAGTAAGAACAGCTGATAAGTGACACGTCACCGCACGCCGGTGATACTTCTGATGACGGCCTGCAGATGGCGGCTGAAACATGTAAAGGTAAAAGATCTTTAACATCTCTAACCTTAGTGTCTGACAAAACGAACAAAAACAGTGATACTAGAACACAAGTAGACACAATGAACGTTACGAAGTTTATACCTATAGGACCTGTTTGCCCTGGGAGACCCTACCAGGGGCACCCCCGACAACAGAGCTCCAGGATCATTCGGGCGCTCAAACCCCTCCACCACCACGTTAAGGTGGCGGTTCCAGGAGGGGCTGAATGGACTAACTTTGAAGTAAATGCAGTCAGAACGAGGGCGGTCTGGGCTCGACCCACAAGGCTCCAACATGTGTGAAAACAGCCCAAGTCAGGAGTACCAAACTGGAGGATTATAGTGCAGAGTTAATACTTTAATAAACCATACACTGAAGATAAAATTGTAATGAAGCAGCCATTTTTTTTGGCTGAAGACAAAGCTCACATTGCAGCCCACCAAAATCTCCTTGTTTATGTAATTCTTTTTCAATGGAAGGCCATCTGTGCCGCAGCTGAAGCCTGCGGACAGAACAATGGTCTGTCACACACTCGGGGACTGAATAAAAAATGGAAATATCTAGATTGCTCCACTTGAGATTAAACCATTAGAACTAAAATAGCTTGTCGAGACCTTGAACTAATTTCGACCAAGGATAAGTGTAAGAGCAATAGGTAAATAGACGACCTGGTTTTCATTTTTATATCACTACTTTGCCTGCAGCCATGCAAACTCATCAACCTTATGTGTAAACTTAACCCTGTTGTTTAGATCTCTGCAAAAAAGATCGCACATGCATGAGATTCTTGTGCAGATAGTTGTTTGTGTGATATTCTTGGATGATAAAAACACTAGCAATTACGCAGGAACATTGTCCAAAAGGCAAACCATCCACCATCCACTTTCTACTGCTCGCCTTTAGAGCAGGGGGAGGCAAGTTTTCTTAACGGAGGGACAATTTTTTTGATTGTACCGCCAGTTTTAGGCCAAAGTAAAGCACTACACTGAAAAAATGCCCATCTTAAATGAGACAAATGACTTAAAATTGCTTGAATAAAGGTTCTGTATGTTGAATTTGAGTGTTTGGACTGATCTAAGATAAAGATACAAATGCTAATGCTAATGGAACAAGCATGAAACGCACTTTGAAATCAGACAGATTAACTTTTACTTTTAAAAAGATTTGTTTTTCACTTGAAATTCTACAATATAATCTGGATTAAAAGAGTAATGACTTGTTCCATTGGCGATAAGATGTTTTATCTGATCTAAGACCAGACCAAATCTCAAGGGTGTATTCAGACCCGCACTGTTTGGTCCACTTTAAACGGATCAGGGTTCGTTTTGAACGCTGCTCCGGATTTTTTATTCAGGTGTGAAAACAACAAACGAATCCTGTTGCGGATCAAAGAACCGAGACCCACTTTTTCAGGTGGTCTCGGTCCGGCTTCCAAACGGACTCTGGGCCAGTTTGCTCCAGGTGTGAATATAAACCACTGTTGATCCGAAACAACTGCGGGAAACATGCGCCTTTTTGGGCTTCACAAGCCACCGTGAGAAAAGTTATCCCTTCGCTGCTGCTAACGCTAATACTGGATGGATGTTACAAACAATGAGCCGTGGACAGACCTGGAGCCTCCTGGATATTTGGGCAGATGCACTAACACAACTGCGAGGAAAGACACACACAATGTGTTTGTGTTCAGCGAGAAAATGAAGCAGAGACTTCGAGCGTCTCCTGAACAGCCGCGGTCGTCGCAGCGCGGTGGCAAAGTGGAAAAAACGTTGCCAAACTTAAATGAAAGCACAGACGCATTAAAGAAAAGTGGAGGATCAAGACCAACAGTTTGTCCTGTGGACATAATAGAAATAAACAGCTCAGCAGACGACCCTTCATCCACACAAACTCCTCTTCCTCCAGCTGCTCCGGTGAAGCTGAGGTTAAAGGTCAGTGGTTTAGCCTCTCACGTTTCTTTTATTATCATAATAAGCGTCAATTTTTCATTTTTCTTTCAGTTGTCGTGGTCCTTGCTGTCCAATGGGAGCCTCGATCGTCACACACGTGTTTACAAAATATAGTTCACTTGCATAAAGTACAGTCTGAACACGAACTGCACCAAACGAAAAAAAAAAGTTTGCTTCTGATCCGGAACAAACAAGCGGAGCAAAAGACTTTTCTGGTCTGAATACACCCCAAAGCTCAGATTGAATCTCTTAATTCAAGTAGGTTTCTGTCATTTCTTCCTTAAAATTATTACTATTTTTCCAGTGCACTTTCTACAAATGCCAGAGTTGTACATAATATGACCTAATTGGGTGTATAGACAGTATTTCTCCCATTTAACCCTAAAAATGTTCAAGTACTTTCTGATTTGTGGCATAATATTCCTAAAAATCATCTTGTGGGCCAGAGGTTCTGTGCTGGAGGGCCGGATTTGGCTCCCGGGTCAGACATTGCCTACCCCTCCTTTAGAGTAAACCAAAAACAACCAAAAGTCCACTTCTCCATCTGTCACTTTGACACTATTACGTGACCTCAGCTTGGACTTATCCATTCAGCAAAGTCTGCACGTCCAAATCTGCCTCAAAATCAGGTCAATAACACCATGATGCACCGTGTACGCATGAAGAACACCTGCTATATCGTGCACAACGGCGAATCCGCTATCTTAACAAGCACGCATCACCGACACTCACCAGCCCCTTGACCTACTTCTTATAACATGGCGTAACAATGGGCCAGTGCGTCCTTCCCAGCAAAGTGTCATTCGCTAGTAAGCAATTTGTGTAGCTGGTGTTTTGTCCTGTCTCGTCTTGCTCAGGGAGGAACTGGCGGTCCTTAATCACTGAAGTGGGTCTCATCATGCTGGGACAGAGATGGGAACAGAACCCTTGATTTGTTCGTTGAAATTCAAGTGGCAGCAGCAGAACGGGGGAAGCACTCTGTCGCTGATTGGATTAGACGCACAGTACAAAGTTGGGAGTTGAGGCTCTGTGTACCGGATATAAACCGGGGCTGTGATGTTATATTTTCATTGGAGAATATGTGACAAAGGTTTCACAAAGAGACGAGGCCATGACCAGAACTGAAATTAAATCTTTATATTATAGGTTGAAATGTGTCGTGAGGCTCCACCTTGAGACTTGAAGGACAGATGGTGTAGTACCTCCGGAAACACTTAGCGTTTACCCTCAAATATCGCAAATCCAGATGTTTTCAGCTGTTGTCAACCCATCGACCTCATTTAGATAATGTCAAAGCCTGGTTGGAATGAAATAGTTAATATTTAAGAATGAAAAATATGAAAGTGGCTTCTGATCCAAATGTTAAAACATACGCTGTGTTAACAATTATTATGCAAATTGTATTTCAGTGTCATAAAGGCAAAAAAATGAAAGAAAAAAAAAATCAATCAATGAAACTCATGGATGGTGTTGTGCCTCAGGGCTCTTTGAATCACTGACATCAATCTCAGACGCCTGGGATGATTAGTTTGTCAGGTTAAGCCCAGTTAAGGGAAAATCTACTGAAAAAGGGCGTTAACCATTAGCACCATTTTCAAGCAATATGGGAAAGAAAAAGGACTTGGACTAGGTATGAAAACCTTCGATATGTCACGAAAGATTAAGCTTAATCATCGTACTTAAGAGATTTGTGTCTGATTCAGACACACTCCGGTTTGTGCAGAAAAAGGCACAATATGGATGGTTGGTGAATGGCCACCATGTCCCAACAAGGCTGTGACGTCAGTAAGGAGGGGGCGGAGTCATGTTTTGGAATCATGGGGACCCTAAAGAAAGCTTTAAGATCCCTGAAGGAGTGAAAATGTACTTATGATACAAAAAGAACTTAAGAGTCGTGCTTTCCTGAACAAAATCATCTTCATGCATGACAATGTAAAGAATACCTCTACATCACTGGCTGCTATGGGCGTAAAAGGAGAGAAACTCATGATGTGGACCCCCTCCTCCCCTGACCTCAACCCTATTGAGAACCTTTGGAGCCTCAAGAAAAAACATCTATAATGGTGGGAGGCAGATTTCATCCAAACAACAGCTCTGGGAGGCTATTCTGACATCCTGCAAAGAAATCCAAGCAGAAACTCTACAAAAAGTCACAAGTTCAAACTATGAGTTGCAAAATAATGTACCTTACTATATTTACTTTTGAAAAATCTGTTGTCATTGGGAGGTTTTTCCAACCACATTCAAGTGATCCTCTAAGGATTACAGACTTGAACATTACGCTGACTGTCATTTGAGTTGATCATTTAGAAAATCAGAGAAAAACATAATTTGCACAATAATTATTAACACAGTGTATTCAGTTTTTTCTGCTTATTGTGGGTCAGGTCACATCTAATGGCCACTAAACATTAGCTAGTAATTTGTTTATGATGGAGAAACTTATTTAAATGCCATGGACATTCTTACCTCATCAATGTCGGCACTGGCTTTGCCATTCCAGACCAGGTCTCTGCAGCCGTTTACTATCTTAAAGGAATACATACTGAGATATGTTCTTACCTTAGCTTTGACGAGTTCTTTAGGACCTGTCTGATCTTCCCCCGTGCCTTCAGTCACGTAAACACAGCGCAGACGGCGTTAGCATTTAGCCTCTCCCTCTCTCCTCTATAGCTCCAAAACAGGTCAAGATAGAAGCTACCAAGCTCTTCCACGTTTTCCCTATTTAAATATGTAATATAGTAATACCAGGAGTAGTTTGGCATCCGCACAGTAAAGATTACTGCGTGGATTTCGAACTACTCCTGGTATTATTACGCCTTACAATATAGTTCCCCCTTTTATCCGCTTAGAAAATCCACATTGTTTAATTTAGTGTAATTATACTTTGTAGTGGAACACTTCACGTAACCATATTTAAATAGGGAAAACGTGGAAGAGCTTGGTAGCTTCTATCTTGACCTGTTTTGGAGCTATAGTGGAGAGAGGGAGAGGCTAAATGCTAACGCCGTCTGCGCTGTGTTTACGTGACTGAAGGCACGGGGGAAGATCAGACAGGTCCTAAAGAACTCGTAAAAGCTAAGGTAAGAACATATCTCAGTATGTAAAAAACGGTGGCCTATTCCTTTAAGTGCTCCTGTTTGTAGGAACAGGCTCAGAAACTAACACAGTTTAAGCAACCTGATAGACAACACCTGTTTGGCACGTTTGCAGCATGGAAACCCAAAGGAATTGTTTGAACAGCTTCACTAACGCTAATATGGAAAACATCGTTACTAATGGGCCACGTCATAATTGTCATCTTCATCAAAAGGAACATTAAAAAGACTCTTAAACCGTCATTTGCACTTCCCAGCTTGACGCGTCATCGATCATCCAAGAAGCTTTGCCAGCGCTCATGATCCTCGTTTGGCAGCAGCAGCAGAAGAAATCCAACATTAATGGAACCATCGTGAACCATCACAAATGCTTCCCAAGGAAACAAGCTTCCAATGAGTCACGACCTCGGTGCCAGTGGACATTGACAGACATTTATAGGACTGGACAATGATTATATGTCTTCTTTTTTCGTGTGTGGATTTCTTGGTAAAATCTGCAGACCTGAGGAGCCAGTGTGTCTGACATTATAGAGATACGGGCCGGATCACATACCAGATCACTGTTAAAGAATGCATGTCCGTGAGCGGGATAATGACATGACTGTGAGATCGTTGAAGAGCAAACTGATAACCCCAAATTCACAGGAAAGTGGTCCATGAAAAGAGGTTGTTAAGTGTTTGACATATGTTCAGATTAAGTGGATATGTGCAGCATTGTGGCTTTTAAATTAGCTTAAGCATTTACACTTCACGTTGTATAGAGCAATTTTCTTACCCAATTGGCAAAGAAAATTACTTGGAAAAAGACAAAATGTACTGAAACAGCTCAGAACAAGTTACAGAATCTGAGTCAAATGCCCAATTATGCAACTTAGCAAATCAAAACAACTCAAATTTGGACTAATATGCCCAAATAAATATGCCCAAATTGAGACATTTAAATGAATCTCGTTATCTCCTTTTTGCAAACTATTGTTTTCCAAGAAGACAAAGGAGATTGTTTTCTACCTAGGATGACCCATCTCCAGATAACGAGCCAGAATCACCTTGCTGGACGATGAACCTATTGTGCATGTTTTAGTCATCAGCATGATCCTCTGACAAGGGTGACTGGTCCACAAGCACAACAAGCATTACATCACTGGTCGAGAAAGGACATCGGCGTCACTGCTTTCTCCTTGATCGAGCAGAGCCAGTGTCGCGGTGAGTCGTCTGCCTTTCCCCGCAAGGCCCGGGCAGAACCGATTCTTAATCAAATGCACGCACCCAGAACGAATAACGGGACGGACACTTCCTCTTCACTGCGACGCCGTGACTAAAGATGAAACAAACTCTCAAAGCTGTGCCTGAAGCAAAGGGTTTTCCAAACGGACGGTGAGTCCATCTGCTGCACCGCGCACAGGCAGCTCTGTGTTCTGTGTTACCTGTTGTTGCCCTTTTACAGGTCATTGTACCTTTGACATGTATGTAACTAAATATGCTTACATTGATTGATTGTTTATTCCAAGTTCAATGTACACTGCAAAAAGTGGATTCTAAGCAAGTAAAAAATGTCTTACTTTAAGAAATAAGTTCTTATTTTTTCCCTAAAAAGTAATAATGTTTTGCCGAGCAAAGTTTTCTTGAGAAAAAAAATCTTGTTTTAAGAAATAAAATCTATCCATTTCTTGTTCAGATATATTTGCTAAAAACATGCACATTTTTCTTGTAACAAGAAAGAAAAACTTTTTGAATCTTCTTCAGTTTTAGACAAAGAATATTTTCTCTTATTTTAAGAAAAACTAAGATCAACAACTCTTAATGTAAGAACTGATTCTCACAGAGAGATAAAACATTCCATTCTTTAAAGTGGGCGGCTCGGTGGCACAGCGGTTAGAGCCTCAGCTTCACAGCTCGAAGGTCCCGGGTTCAATTCCCACCAGGACGGGGCCTTTCTGTGTGGAGCATGTTCTCCCCTTGTCTGCCACTAAAAACATGTACAATAGGTGAATCCTCCAGCAGGTGATTCTGACCATCAGCCTGGCTCCACATCATAGAGACAGGTCTCCGGGCGCTGCAATACTTTCCTTAAATATTAGTATTTATTAAGAACATTTTGCTCAAAAATGTGAGTAATTTAGAACATTTTACTTAAATCAAGCAACATTTAAGTAAAATATCCACAATGTTTCACTAAATACAAATGTTTTCCTTAAATTATTCTATTTTCTGAGGACATTTTGCTTAAATTTAGTGTTTCTTTCTTGTTTTATGATGAGAAAAATATTCTAGAAATAAGAATTCTCAGCAAGAAAAAATGCTGACCCCATTGGCAGAACCTTTTCCTTTACATAATTAAACTTGAAAAGGAGTGGGAGGAAGTATAACTTATAAGTTCCTATGCCTTCTGTGCGAGTTATTTTCACTTAAAAGACTTTTAAATGTCACATTGCACGATGTGGGGATTGTAAAATCGTGAGCTGCTCTCGTCTCGACTGTGCGATGGATCGAAGAGACAAACGTAGGCTACAGACGGTGTGTGTTTAGCTGAAGCAAGTGCCGCGTGATAGCAGTGTTTAATTCCGTGGAAAAATGCAGGGAAAGTCCTGAATAACTTGGAGTTGGACGCGCTCATGCCTGACCTTTGTTGCACCGTGGATTGTCAGAGGAGCGCGCTGAAATAATGGGACAGAAAGAGCAGCGCCTCCTGAGAATCCACTCAGAAGAGTCACGTGGCGCTCGCGTGTATTTAGTCCATTATACAAAGTCGTCAAAGAGCCATGAATCCCATCACGACGCTCCATTCAGGACATTTACACCCATCTCACCCGTAGAACCTTCAGTATCACGAGTCGTCCCACACACCTATTAAGCAGTCTCCTCAGTCTCCTCTGCCTTTGAGCAGTGACACATCAGCCAAACAGAGCACTCCCACAGTCTCTAAAAGCAGAAAGTAGAGTTCTGAGTGATCTATCGAGCTCCGATTTTATGGAATCAACATCAGAAAAACATCCATCCATCTTTTCCGTTGCCGGGTCGTGGGGTTTAATAAGGTCGATCACGATAATCGCATGGTGGGTTTCAATCAAGGAGAATTGGCCGGTGCTGTCGTAAATATGGACAGCGCGATGCTGTTGCACCTGTCAGGTCAATCCCAGGGAAACACTCGGACCAAACAAACAGGAAACACAGGATGGCAATCGCGGCACAAAGAGGAGAAGACCTGGTGATATTATGTGTAAAATCAGCTACAAAGTTGAGCTAACTCATCTAAACAGAAACCCACGGGAGCCTCTTCAGAAGAATCAGAAGGATCAGAATCAGAACACTGCAAAAAGTATTTAACTAGATCAGTATAAACATCTCAATTTGAGCATAATAATCCAAATCTTAGTTGTTTTGACTAGTTAAGAAGTTCTTGGGCATTTGTCCTAGATTATTTCACTTGTTCTGAGATGTTTCTGACTCGTTTCGATACATTTCGTCCTTATTTCAGGTCATTTTCTTTGCCAATGGGGAAAGAAAATTGGTCTTATCACATTGGCAATTTTACTTTCTTAGTTCAAGCGAGATTTACCCTAGAACTGGTCTGAAATGTCCTCAAACAAGCAAAGTAAACTTGGTCCGATCAGGAAAAGTGTCTAAATGAGTGAAAACCGCTCAAAACAAGATACATTTCCTCAACTCAAGTCATTTAAAGGATTATCTTATCTTATTCAAAATCAGAATCAGAAGAAGAATCAGCAGAAGAATCAGAAGAAGAATCAGAAGAATCAGAAGAAGAATCAGAAGAATCAGAAGAAGAATCAGAAGAATCAGAAGAAGAATCAGAAGAAGAATCAGAAGAAGAAGAATCAGAAGAATCAGAAGAATCAGAAGAAGAAGAATCAGAAGAAGAATCAGACGAAGAATCAGAAGAATCAGAAGAATCAGAAGAAGAAGAATCAGAAGAAGAAGAATCAGAAGAATCACAAGAAGAAGAAGAATGCACAGGGATGAAGAGTTTACCTTTGAAGAGGAAAACTCGTTATTTTTTACTACTAATAATAATAATAGGTTCCATAGCGCTTTTCTGGACACTCAAAGACGCTTCACATTGCACTATTCGTTCACTCCATACTCGGTGGTGGTAAGCCACTATTGTAGCCACAGCTGCCCTGGGGTAGACTGACGGAAGCGAGGCAACCACCACTCACTTATTCACGCGCTACATTCGTTAGGCTTCCTGGTGTTACCAAACGGTCTCCCATCCCAGTCCTGCCAGGCCCTTCCCTACTCAGCTTCCAAGGTCTGACAGGAGTGGGCAGAGCAAAGGTGGTGTGGCCAACTTTTTGTCTCATTTTTATAGCTGTTTTGGCCCTTTCAGATTTGGGTAAAGCCAAACTGGAGTCAGGTGGCCAGTTCAGGTGGGGGTTAAGAGATAAGGGAGTGAATGCTTAGAGACTGATGAACGTGATGCCTTATTTCCCTTACGCCACTCAACCCAATAACCCCACTCTCTCTGAGGAAACACTCACACTGTTCAAGGACAGTGAAGCTTCCGTAACGACCTGCAAACCTCTGCCCGTCGGTCTGGCCGTTTGTTCATTTCCGCTCGCCCTTGGCATTCTCCGTTTGAAAAGGTGTTTGGACGTCACCGGTGCGTTGGCGTTTTCGGCTTCCCCCGGGCCGCACGGACCCAGAGCAGCCTGCGGATCAATTCAATCCTCCGGAGCACAATCGCGCCGTGAGGTAACGCCAGGCGCTCGCATTAGCTGAGTCAGACTCATTGTGGTTGCCTGGTTTCCCACTGAACCTCGGGACAAGCTTCTCTGTTCGATGACTGATTTTGAGATGAGGCTCTGCGGGTGCATAAGGGAAGGATAATTAGAGCGTCAATGTAATACTTGTGCGTTGTGGATTACTGACACAAACACTATGAGAAACAAATGCAAGTTTTCTGTTATTTCAGATTTAGGTGAAGCCGAATTGGAGAAAGTGTGCTTCGGTTAAGGTCAGCACACACTACACGACTTTTCTATTCGTAAACGATTTTATATAGAATGGGGGGTCCACACTACACGACTGGATTTAGTGCGATTTCCGAACGTCTGGGGGTTCACACTTAACGACTGAGAATCGTAAGAGCGACACACGATTCTGACAAACAGCTGATGTTTTATAACACAGCGCGTCTGTCGTCTCTACGGCTTCCAAAACTGACCCCAAATCCACAAAGACAAGCCTGTGTTTGTGAGCGTGGGATAACGTGTGTGTCCCGATTGGTCAACGGTGTCAACAATGTCACAACACCGCAGCGCTAGCTTACTGCTACTACCAAGCTTCAACTGGGCTATAGTTCTGTCAAATGGAGATAAAAGTCGGCGACAGGAAGAAGCGGGACGTATTTCAGTGGGTTTAATAAGAAAAGGAGACGGGCGTCAACCTCAGGATGGAGGAGACAGCGGAGGAGACGGAGGAGAAAGCGGGGAGGCTAGCCGCCGTTAGCAGCGAGGTGAAGCTAAACAGTTCGTCTCCAAACTCAGTAAGAGCCGCTAAACTCTGTTCGTGGTTGAAATGTAGCTGGAAAAGGTGGTTGTCGTGAACCTTTGGTGATATAAAGTTGTGCTGTTTCGTGTGTGGGGCTGTGGCCGTGAAATGAGTTGTTTGTGCCGCTGGTTTAACAGAGAAGTGAAAAAAGGAGGCGCGGCGGTGTTTTTCTGTCTTTATATCTCTCTGTCATTCACATTTGAGACGGTAAAATCACCCACGTTTCTCCCGTGCGTTAAAAATCAAACATGTTTGATTTCCTACGACTGGAGTCTAGTCGCGTCTTTCTACCGCCCACACTACACGATTGGAACGTCAGTCCAGTCGTGACCCCCCCCACACTACACCACCCCCCCACACTACACGACCCCCCCACACTACACGACCCGACTCTGTGTGACCGCCTTCGACTAAACGCGACTCGATTAGACTCGGCACGACTGAGAATTTGAGCAAAATCGGGCATAAAAGTCGTGTAGTGTGAGCTTTGGTTAAGGGCATGGGGTAAGATTTCATTTCATAAGACTTGTACATTCTCTCAAACAGAGGAAATGTTGCTTCATCTGTATTCGCCTCGAAGTTCAGGTGAGCAGACCTTGCTCAAGATCCGGAGACGGGTCCCCAGTGGCGTTGATGGATGGGTCAAATGCAGAGGACACATTTCTCCATGACTAAAATTGACTTTAACTTTAAAGCGGTGCTAAGTAACTTGTTTATCTTAATAAATCCTGATTGGAGGGTCTTTCATCTCCCCTGGTGTCTCAGCCCAGAAAACCACAATCGCAACGACGCTGCCACCGGGTCGGAGCCACCAATACACACTAATGGAATCATGAAGAAGAAGCTGAAAGGCCAGGGGCGGACTGGCCATATGTCCATTCTGGAAGAGCACAGAAGGGCCACTGGCTCTAGGGCCACCGGTCTCCTTAACCTCTTACCCTCCGCCTTAACCGAGCTTCACCCAAATCTAAAAGCTTAAATGAAAAGCATGAAAATAGTGACACAAACAAGGACGTAAACGTAGGGCTGTGCAATTAATCGAAATTCGATTACGATTTCGATTACAACAGTAAACGATTACAAAATTAGCATAATCGCAAAAAACGATTATAATTTATTTTATTTTTTTTTCCAATTTTTTTTTTTTCAATTTTTGTCATTTTTTTTTTTTCTAATTTTGGGATTTTTGTCACTTTTTTGATTGATTTTTGTCTTTTTTCTGCTGGATTTTTGTCTTTTTTTATGGATTTTTGTCACTTTTTGATGGATTTTTGTCACTTTTTTGCTGGATTTTTATCTTTTTTTTGATGAATTTTTGTCATTTTTTGGTGGATTTTTGTCTTTTTTTTGATGGATTTTTGTCACTTTTTTGATGGATTTTTTCAAAGGCAACAAATAATCGTTTGAATAATCGTGATTTCAATTATGACAAAAATAATCGTGATTATTATTTTTTCAATAATCGAGCAGCCCTACGTAAACGGAACAAAAATGTGCTGGAAAAGCAACAAAAAGTGACCAAAAAACTTGGCGAAAACATGACAAAAAGGAACGAAAAGGTGACAAAAAAAACTTGTCAAACACAACAACAAAGCAACGAAAAAAGTGACAAAAAACATGTCAAAAAGCCACAAAACAAGCAATGAAAAAGCAACAAAAATGTGACAAAAATGCGGCAACAACATGAGAAAAAGTTACAATCACTTTTGTAGGCTTTAGTGTTCAAATGAGGTGCTACACTGTTCCTCTCCAGTCGAGAAGCTTTTAGATTTGGGTAAAGCCGAACTGAAGATAATGCACTCTTTTCCCGGGGGTAAGAGGTTAAAATCCAGGGCTTTTTTTCAGTCCCAGTCCGCCCCTGGGCAAAGCTAACTGTGGGCTAGCACCACTTAAACAGTATTTATGATCTCCATTGTGTAATTGGATGAACAATATCCCTCTGTCCCTTTGTCTTTTCTGTCAGTGTAGTATTTACTCTCACGGACAATTCATGAGCTACGTAGTACTGCTTTAAATGGTCAGGCCCCACAGTACATCCAGGACCTTTTGAGCTCTTACTCCTCTGGCCAGAACCTGCTTGTCTCTGTTGATCCTTTTAAAAAGAATCTGAAGACGTGTTTATTTCAGAAAGCTTTTGGTTGATGGGTTTTCACTAGTGTCACTTTAATTTTACCTATCTATATACATTTTTATATAGTTTGTTTTTAACCGGTTCTCTTGTACGGCGCTTTGAGATTTTATCTGTGAAAATCAGTGTTAATTTCGTCGACTAAAATATTTTGTCTTAATTTTAGTCAAAGTGATATTTTTGTGACTAAAATTGGACTAAAACTAAATTAAAAGTTTCTCATGAGACTAAAACTAAGACTAAAATGTCCAGATATTTTAGTCGACTAAAATCAGACTAAATAAAAATGAAAAGGAGAGACTAAAATCATCCAAACTTCTATTGAGCGTCTGAAAGAGCCTCAGATCAGGTAAATTCTCTGCCAAAGGATCAGCTCTGAGCTTTGTTCATGTGGAGCAGAAACATGAAGCAGAGGAACAACATTAAATATGATTATAATGAATATTATAAATGCAAAGACGACTAAATTCGTCTTAAATTTAGTCGACTAAATTTACTTGCAATTTTAGTCGACTAAAACTAGACTAAAATTGAAGATATTTTTTTGACTAAAACTAGACTAAAATCAAATTACTTTTTCATCTAAAGACTAAAACTAAATTAAAATATGTTGTCAAAATTAACACTGGTGAAAAGAGCTTTAGAAGTAAGCTTTTATTGCTTACTAACTTGGAACCATCTCACATTCATGACATGGTTCGTATTGTGCCGATGGAGGAGCACGAACCCCGGCTGAACCACCGAGACAACGCTGCTCGACGGGTGGGTTTGATTCACTCACTGGTTTGTAAAGCCAAGCTCAGACCAGGACTTTAGTGAGTTCTTTGAGATGACACATCCAGCCCCGGCCAAACCTGTGACATTTCAAAAGAATCCAAACCTTTAGAGTCACTGTGGCCCCGTCTGTGCTCGAACAAGTGGCTGTTCGTAGAAAATAAAATGGCATGATTGTAACGTTGCCTTTGATTTTTGGCAAAGTCAGCTCGACCTCATGAAAAGTTAAAAGACGTGGAGATACTTCATTGAATATAAAACATTATTTAAAGCAGCGGTTCTCAGCTGGTATGTGATGACAAGAGATCAGGTGAGGAGCTCAGTCACCCGGGAGGAGCCGGCCGGGGTGGCTGTAGGGCATCTGTTTCGGACGCCTCCTGGTCGCCTCCCTCGGGGGGTGTTCCGGGCATGTCCTATTGTGAGGAGGCCTCGTGGAAGACCCAGGACACGCTGGAAGGACTATGTCTCTGAGCTGGCCTGATGTTGTCTCGGAATCCCCCAGAACAGCTGGAGGAGGTGTGTGTGGATCGGGAAGTCTTCTGCCTCCTCGACCCGGCCCCGGATAAAGTGGAAGAAAATTAATGGATGGACGGACGGACGGACGGACGGATGATAACATTTTAATACCAAGGAAGATTGATATTATACAGGTAGATACACGGGCGGACTGGGACTGAAAAACAGTTAGCAACAATTAGCGTAATTGTGACACTTCCACAAATACATATTTTAACCTCTTACCCCCCGCCTAAACCAAATGCATTCTGTCCTCTTTTGGCTGTGTAGCACCTCATTTGAAAGCTAAGACCCACAAAACTGACCTTTTTCGTCGCGCTGTTGCTGTGTTGTGTCACCTTTTGTATGTTTTTTTTTTTTCTTTTTTGTCACATTTTTGCTGAATTTTTGTCACATTTTTACAAAGCTGTTGCAGTTCAGCGAGATTCCTGGATTCACTTACTTTTTCCTCTCTGTCCTTTGAATGTTCACATGTTATGGCCATTAAAACTATGATCAAATGTAAATGTTTGGCTGGTTTTAGTTTAAGCAGACACTGTTTATTCATTCTTATGATGTTGGTGAACATCAGACCACATTTTATGACCAATTTAGGCGGAAATGTGAGAAATTCCAAAGCCTTCACTTACATTTTCCTCCCGCTGTAGTTCATAGGTGGTCATTTTAATAGACTTATGCACCGGTTTCTTGATTTGATTTTAAAATGCTTAGCCCTCTGTGATATTTAATAATGTCAACTTTGCTAAGGTAAATAGTACAATGGTGCCATGGTTAGACTTCACTGTGAGAATGGCCAGGGTTTGCCCTTCTGTGCACAGTTTCCATTCCCTCAGAGTCTGGTTTCCCCCATCCCCGCTAAACATGCCGGTCAGGGTGGATCATTGTGGCTCCGGCTGATCTACAATTGTGTTCAGGGTAATCAGGGTCATCTGCAATTATAGATGTTTAATGAGAGATCATTTAATTTGCTTTACACACAAAGAAAACACAATTTAGGCCAATTTAGATCTATTGTAGACACGGTTTAGCATTGATTTGATTTCTAGTAGTTGGAAGGTCAAATATTCACATGGGAATAGGCTTTTTACAAGAGAAAGATGAACGCCTTTCACATATAAAAACAGTCAGCGGGTAAACATCTCAACACAAGTTTTGAACACCCATTGTAGCTCCGGGCGACGCAGCTTGTCATCTCTTTTCTTGGGAAAAACCGCTCCGTGTCTTGTTCGTATGTGCAGACAGGAGCTCGTATTGACCGTGTTGGAGCGCACACAGGGCCTTTGTGCACTTATCGAGCGCTCAGTGCCGGTGATGGCTCCTGTTCCTGGAAAAGCCCCGTGGTGCGGCCGCGGCTTGTGTAACGCCGGAGCAGGACAATCATGCCACTGTGCAGGGGGGCTGCGGCGGACGTCCTGGGGAGGAAAGCCCCCCGCGCTTCCTGTGTCAACTCGGATTCCAGAGAATTTAGATCAAGACGAGATTAAAGCTGTTTGTGTCAATGAAAGATACTTGATTATAAACAGTTGTGGTCCAAACGCTTTCAAAAAGACAAAAACATACCCATTCTTCAGTGTTGATATTGGCTTCTGTTGGATTTCTGCTTTTACAGGATATTGAAGGACAAAAAACGTTTGATTCCACTATTAGCAATGAATGCAATGAACAATTAACGACTTGAGACATTAACCTCTTACCTCCCACCTGAACAGAGCACTTTCTCTCCAGTTTGGTTTTACCCAAATGGAAAGGCTGATTGGAAAAAGTGTAAAAAAAAAAAAAAATCAAATAAAAAATGACAAAAAAAAAAAAAAATGACAAAAAAAAAATGAAAATGTAAAAGAAATAATAAAAATGTGACAAAAAACAATTAAAATGTGACAACAAAAAAAATGTGACAAAAAATAATAAAAAATGTGACAAAAAATAATAAAAATGTGACAAAAAATAATAAAAATGTGACAAAAAAAAATAATAAAAATGTGACAAAAAAACAAAAAAAAGTGACAAAAAATAATAAAAATGTGACAAAAAATAATAAAAATGTGACAAAAAAAATAATAAAAATGTGACAATAAAAATGTGACAAAAAATAATAAAAAATGGGATAAAAAAACAAAAAAAATGTGACAAAAAAAAATGAAAATGTAAAAAAAATTAAAAAAAATGTGACAATAAAAGAAAAAAATGTGACAAAAAATTATAAAAACTCTGGCAAATATGAGATGAAAAAGAATGTGAAAAAGTGACAACAACGAGGCAGCAATGCGAGGAAAAGGATTTGTTTGTATGTCTTGGCTTTGAGGCGTTACTCTGGCCAATATGCTGTAAGCGCCAGGTGAGATCTTGTTAGATTTGGGTAAAAGCCGAACTGGAGAAACTGCGCTCGGTTAAGGCGGAGGGTAAGAGGTTAAAAAGAAAAACAACTGACAAGGTTCTTCCGTGTTTGACCGTGCCAGACGTCACTTGCATGAATAAAACAATCTTGAATATCTTGAACCTTACATTACTATATTGTTACAGAGTCTCAAATAGAAGTGTGGAGCTCATTCATAAACCACTTTTACGCCATGGGTTTGTAATTGAAGAGTGCTATTACAAAAACAGACAGGTACCTTTGAGTAAAACACCACATGCTCTTCATTTTCTCTTGGTGTAGCAGTGTTTTAATATCCAGATCTGTTTTAGCATTGTCAGGACATCGGTTCAGTTTTAGCTCACCTTGTCGGCCGTTTGCTTTGATAACTAAAGGTTGTAGGATCGATTCCAACTCTTTCTCTTTCCGCTACACATAATCTGGGTCTGACACATCTCCACAGTTAGCTCTGAGTAATGCAAATGAAAGATATATTATTCATGCATGTTTTATACATTGGCTGCTTATGTGTTATCTCCGCCAGACTGCACCTAAACTGAACTTAAAGTGCATGTTTCACTTCCTCATTGGACCCAGACAGGAAGTGACATAGGCAAACAGTTTTAAACTGTTGCCGACAATGTTGCGTCAATGGGAAATTAGTCAAACTTCTCTGGAACGTCTATCTATGTCACTTCCTGTCAGTAGCCTAAACAAATATTTTATTCCCAACAAGTAACATTATTACTTCCAACAGATGCTATCCATCTAAATAAGTCATATTTAACCCCTTAACCCCCGGCATAACCAGGTGTACTTTCTCCAGTTCAGCTTTACCTACATCTCTAAGGCTACAACCTATAGGCCAGTGTAATGCCTGATTTGAAAGCTAAGACCTACAAAACTGCTCTAAACAGACCTTTTCCTTGCATTGTTGCCACGTTGCTGCTTCTTTGTTGCTCTTTTGTTACATTTTCGTCACATTAGCACTAGCAAGACTAGCAATAAGTGGCTAGCCTTGCTACTACTAGCCTAGCCACACTGCCTGGAATCACAACAAACGTATGAAGTTTATTTTGTGTGTGTTGAGTTGGCAAACAGCCGTGTAATACGCGGGATAATGTATAGAATGCTTCTACACAGTATCCCTTGCATAATGACCAGCGTGAGCTGCTTTTTCAATACGGGAGGGAGATAGGGGAGGTTTTTCATCATTGCAGGATCACATGGGCTCTGTTAACTAGTAAACAATGTATGTCCGCAGGTTTTCAGATATTTTTGGGCGGGTTTGGCGGCCCAGACCTGGCAACCCTGGTTATCCCTAACATGGTTCCACTGCAAGAGTCCTTTATTAAAGGAATAGGCCACCGTTTTTACATACTGATATATGTTCTCACCTTAGCTTTGACGAGTTCTTTAGGACCTGTCTGATCTTCCCCCGTGCCTTCAGTCACGTAAACACAGCGCAGACGGCGTTAGCATTTAGCCTCTCCCTCTCTCCTCTATAGCTCCAAAACAGGTCAAGATAGAAGCTACCAAGCTCTTCCACGTTTTCCCTATTTGAATATGGTTACGTGAAGTGTTCCATGGTATTGGAATTATTTGGCATCCGCACAGTAAAGTGAAGATTACTGCGCTGATTTCGAACTACTCCTGGTATTATTACGCCTTACAATATAGTTCCCCCTTTTATCCGCTTAGAAAATCCACATTGTTTAATTGTGTGTAATTATACTTTGTAGTGGAACACTTCACGTAACCATATTTAAATAGGGAAAACGTGGAAGAGCTTGGTAGCTTCTATCTTGACCTGTTTTGGAGCTATAGAGGAGAGAGGGAGAGGCTAAATGCTAACGCCGTCTGCGCTGTGTTTACGTGACTGAAGGCACGGGGGAAGATCAGACAGGTCCTAAAGAACTCGTCAAAGCTAAGGTAAGAACATATATCAGTATGTAAAATCGGTGGCCTATTCCTTTAACACTTTTTTTCCCTTGATGGCCCAAAAATTCCGCAGCCCACCGGCTATCGACCTGACTCTCCCGATGACCCGGGGTCTTCAAACCCCGAGCTCAAAGACAGACCTGCCCGACTCTCTAAAGGCTAAAGACTAAAGGCCAACCTCCGCTTTGCCTGTGACCTGCACTGAATTATGCTCATGCAACCTTAAACTCCAACAATGTTCTTTTAAATATGTCATTTCCTGGAGAGTACACATACATTTGCACAATCACCATCATTACACCTCCCAAAAACATGTAATACAAAGGACGAAGCAGAAAATGTCAGACTAAAAAATGCTGTGTCTGAACGGAACAAAACCACTTATCGAGAAAAAAACATATTTTTATTGAAGAGCCGCCGCGGTTTAATTGCAAATACACGTGACGATGCCAAACAAGCTGTAAACCGGGCCACAATAATGAGGAAAACATCATAAACAGCTCATCTGAAGTGGGACTTTTACGAGGTCTTGTGACTCGTTTTATTGCTCCCACTCGCCCTCTGTTTATATTTGCCCCGCGCCGCTTCCCAACAATAGTCACAGGTGTTAGATACGAGGCTATATTTACACGGGATCTTATTATAGGCCGTTTCTTTTGGGCGGGACCTTTCTGGGACACAGGCGCTGGCGGGTGGGACGTTGTCGGCTAAATCTGGAGTCATGACAAAGTTGTGGGACACGGTGTGATCCCGTCTGGGTCTTGTGCAGGTCAGATGAGAGATGTCGGCAACAGCACAGTAAACATTAGCTTTAGTGTTAGCGCAGTGTTTGGATGTCATTTGTCTGTAGGTAATAACAAAAAAAGCTACTTTCTCCAGAAAAAGTGACTGCGATACAGGGGCGGACTGGCCATATGTCCTGTATTCTGGAAGAGCACAGAAGGGCCACTGGCTCTAGGGCCACCGGTCTCTCAATTTACCTTACCCTTACCCCCAGGTGAAATCAAGCTTTACCCCAATCTAAAAGCTTAAAAGAAAAGCATCCAAAAACAAAAATGTCCAGGAAAAGCAACAAAAAAGCGACAAAAACACAACAAAATGTGACGAAAACGTGACGACAAAGCGATGAAAAAAAGCAATGAAAAAACAACAATAACATGAAAAAAAAAAACAGAAAAACAAGCGACGAAAACACAATGAAAAGGCAACAAAAACATGACAAAAATGCAGCGACAACGTGACAAAAAGCTACCATCACTTTTCTAGATTTTAGCTTTCAAATGAGGCGTTACAGTGTTGCTCTCCAGTCAAGAAGCTTTTAGATTTGGGCAAAGCCGAACTGGAGAAAATGCTCTCGGTTAAGGCGGGGGGTCAGAGGTTCACATATGTATTTGTGGAAGTGTCACATTTACGCTAATTTGGGCCAGGCTGACCAGAGTCCAGGGCTGTTTTTCAGTCCCAGTCCTCCCCTGCTGCCATATTGAGAACAGATGACTTCTTTTGACTTATCTTCTACAGAGGAGTTGACTAAAAATAAGCTTAAACCAAATTAAAAGAAGTGAATGAGAGTAAAATCTGAGCGGCTGCATCGCTGTGTGGTACGGTGCCACATAGTGAGAGCAGCGGAGAAGATTAAAGCAGTTCTACCAGTAAGGAACTCTTGCCCCTAGAGGCCATAAGTGCAACTGCAGGTGTCGTAGCATGTTGCAATATTTTTCTACTTATTAATTGTCTTGGAGAGTAAATACTGCGCTGACAGAAAAGGCGAAGGGACAGAGGGATATTGTGCATCCAGTTACACAATGG
This sequence comes from Gobius niger, assembly GCF_951799975.1. Lineage (NCBI taxonomy): Eukaryota > Metazoa > Chordata > Actinopteri > Gobiiformes > Gobiidae > Gobius > Gobius niger. The sequence continues at coordinate 2,838,156 of NC_136868.1, forward strand.
AGATATTTTTTTTCGCTCAAACTTGGCTGTAAATACTGTTTAAGTGGCGCTAGCCCGCAGTTAGCTTTGCCCGTTAGCCTGTTAGCTTCTTCTTCGTGATTCCATTAGTGTGTGTTGGTGGCTCAAGTTGCAATTGTGGTTTTTTGGCCAGAGACTCCAGGGGGAGATGAAGGACCATCCAATCATCCCATTAACACTTGTATTACTTCAGCCTTCAGAATCACGAGGGACCCTACACACACATCACAGTATCTTCAAGGCCTTCATAGAGGAGACTGAAAACCACAGACCAGGTCCAGTCGACTGAGGCCCGGTCCACACGCAGCAGAGTGTTTCTCAAAACAAAGGTGTTTTCCTACAATCTGGCCTTTCATCCACACAAAACCGGAGATTTCTGTCGGAAAAAACCTTCTAAACTAAAAGTGCTAAAGCTAAAGTGAAGATCTAGGAATCCTCAATAATAACTGGAGGTTTAGGCTCTGGCGTCACATGCACGGCCTGTGTGTGCGGTGGATGAAGGTGAGACGAATGTCACAGTCCTCACTGCTGCGGTCAGTGTGGTCAGTGAAGTCGCTCACATGCTGAACTCGCCGATACGGATCTTGTTTGTCAAGGTCTTGTATGTGTCGTCTCACAATTGTTAGGCAGGTCTGTGAAGCTATAATGGTGGATTCAGGAGCCCTAAGTGTGGCTGCTGTTTAACACAGTTAAACCGAGGCTGTGTGGGGGATTCATAAATGTCCTGGTGCGTGTGGACAAGGCCTGAAGAACAGCTTTATCAGGGAGCTGAACTCCCTCCCCTCCCTGTGCTTTCATCCCTCGCACCAAGGGTTTGAGAGAACTTCTATTTCGATTTAGATTAATGAATTGACAATAAAACCTCTTGATCTCTGGGCGGCACGGTGGCGCAGCGGTTAGCGCTCATGCCTCATAGAAGGTCCTGGGTTCGATTCCCACCTGGACGGGGCCTTTCTGTGTGGAGTTTGCATGTTCTCCCCGTGTCTGCGCAGGTTTCCCCTACCACTAAAAACATGTACAATAGATTCCCCCGAGTCCCCTGAAAAAGAGATTCTTAATCTCAGTGGGACTATCCTGGTTAAACAAAGGTCAATAAAAAATTATAAGATAATATTTCATACAATGTTGAGTTCAATTAAACCTTGACTCAAAAGAAAGACTAAACCGATTGACTTCTTGTTATGAAATAACACAAAATTAAACTTTAGAAGTGCCTTGGACCTTCTCTGTTTACTTTTCTTACGTCAAGTGTTTGCACAGATCCTTGAAGAGCTCTTAACTTGTTTTTGTTGTATCCACCTCCCCATTGATGCACTCACTCTCCTTTTACACAGAACAAAGGAACCAAAACTCTGAGTATAATTTGCTACAACGACACTACCTGTTGTCGGCCTGCCTGCGCAAAAGCCCGAGTCAAATGTGAACGTTCTCATGGGAAAATAAAACAATCCTGAACCAGGTGACTCAGACTGAAGGTGTTCCTTTACGTACAAGCCTTTTATTTGACCGAGGACAAAGCCAAGAAAAAAACATCTCAGATTTAAGTTACTCTCACACTTTTCATGTACTTTTCAAGTACCACCTCATGAAAGTATTTGATCTTCCTACAATGCACTGATCCAATACTGGCATCGGAGCCGATCTGGCCAAAAATATATTGATTCTAAGTATCCGGATCTGAACTAATAGTTGTTTTGGCTCACACATATGGAATTCTAAAGCTCTGGAGAATGTACTGTAGTCGTATGCCAGTGCGTATTCGCTCTGGACAGTGTGAGCGCCGGCATCGTAGGGGTCATTGTGCTCGACAGACGCACAGTGTGAGTAGATGATTCATTTAGCTTGTTCAAAATCGTGGCTCAGATCACACAGTGTCTGCCCAGCTTTGGGGTTATGGTTAATATCAAAGTGACTGGAGAGCTTACAGCCTATATGCCAGTGTGATACCTCATTTGAAAGCAAAGCCCTTCTAGTTTCTAAAAGTATGTGTGAGTGAAACACAACTTGCGCTACATTTGCCGTTCTTAACCCTAATTATATCATGATTGTGGTTAACTAACCCTAACCCCTGATCTGAAGTTTGTCATATATTGTGGATATTTAGTGCTAGCTGCAGGTGCTAGCTGCAGGTGCTAACGGCGACGTCCACGGGCAGCGAAAGGTACAGTTTACTCCGTGAGCGGCCTCTGGCTGAAAACTGGTGAGTCTCGAGTGCAGCATGAGCAAGAAAACATAACATAACACCCCCAACAACAGAACAGCCAATCACAAAACTTTGCCCATGACTGACCAGTAGGCAGCGAATAGGAGGTGGTGACAATGATCTATTTACAGTTCTGGCTCTGGTAAAGAAGAGTTTTAGCAGAAGATTCTGTAAAAGAGTGTGACGGCCAAGAGGATGGCCTTTTACTTTTGTTTGTTTGTTTGTTTGTTTGTTTGTTTGTTTGTTTGTAGGGAAATTTGAAGGGAACACTTGTTCCTCTGTTTGCTCTTTCCCGGCGGGACGGGGTCGTCTGAAATCAGGTAGTTTAGTTTGATTAATCTACACATTCACTCAGCACACACCTCACTACATTTGCATTCATACTGATCCACACGTCCACGTAATTCTTATTTAAATAAATATTGTTAAAAACTCTTTGCTTTTGTGTGGTTTGTTGCTGTTCATGGAGCCAGAGTAGAAACAAGGAGGGGAGACGAATAAACTATGTGAAGTCTATAGGGGGTAAATGAAATGTGTTACACTATGTGAACTTGTACATAAACACTAATGTAAAACAATGTAGTTTCTCAGTCATCCAGGTAGTTAATCAACTCAAACAAAAGGGTGAATCAACACAACTGGACTTACTTTTAAAAGCGCTGTCCATCCAGACATCTTCAAGGAAGCCATATATGAGAGAGCCATGCACCCGGTCATCAACAGACGAGGGGGTTCCAGCTGTCCAACACCTGGGACGGAGCCATCCGGGACCCGAGCCATGTCTGGGGCCCCCGCCAGTGACGTCATCTGCCGTCACTGGGTTTTCACCATCCACGCCCACCGCGTCTATATCTGGTGGGTGTGGTCGCCACGGGCAACAGCTCTGAGGAAGCAGCTCCAGCAAGTTCAGAAGTGTCGATTCACCCTTTTGTTTGAGTTAAATACTAATGTAGTCATATATCTGAAGAATAATGTGAAAAGTATTGCAATGTACTGTATGTGTTATTACTGTTAGGGTTATTAAAAGTTCTGTGCACTCATAACAATAACCCAGACCCACACAGTACACAAACCTGTACAATTAAACTTGGCTCTGTCCATTACTTCGATTTAGTCACTGACAATGTAGGCAATTTTTAGTGACTTGCAATATATTTTGTCAGTAACATTCAGGAAAAGTCTCAAATTGACATCTCTCAATTCCATGTGTTTCCTTATTGACCTGCAGTGTCTCACTTAACAACACCTCCCTTACATTAGATTCAAAAGCAACATTTCAAGTGAAAACCCCTGACCCGGAGCAGCACCAGGGCCGCGGTGCGAGGCCGACCATACATCTGTTACATAAAAGGGAAAGCACCACAGGTTTCCATATCCAGCCACCTGTAACTGGCTCCGCTTTATCTCGCGTCACTCGCCTTTGTCGTGTGCGGGTAAGAGGCCGGTCTTCAGGTCCAGTGTTTGGGTCACGTGACGTCTTGTAATCAGGCCCTGTTTTAATCAAGGGCGTAGTAAGTCAAACAGAGCAGATAAGGCCCGGAGACTGTGTGGATTTACTCTACGCTGTCGTGTCATTAAAGCCACTGAATGAGCGTTTCCTTCCCATCAGCCCCGGCTCCTCTCACCTCTGTGGGATCACTGGAGGGCGAGGCAGAGGAGGAGGTTTACCGGCAACAACCAAGTGCTCACAGGGCCGGCGCTTTCTTGGAGAAGTCCGGAAACTCATCTGGAGATTTAGAGATAACTATTAAATTGGTTTTACGAGTATAATTTCAGGAAGCCTCAGTCTATTGAGACACTTTGGCCATTTCTTCTCCTCCTGCTGAAGCGTTGGGTTGTTTGAGGGAGCGAGAAACTGTTCTCCACATTTCTCACAATCCAACTGTTCTGAACACTCGCGCTTCACAGTGTTTTCACGTCTGCGCCTGGAAAACTCTTTCTCTCAGAGTCATTCCCGCTGCTGCTCCAGGAAAACTCCTCACCAGCCCCCGTCCCTCTGCAGGGGCTTCAGACCGCGACCCCCAACGCCGGTCCGGACCTTTTATGCAGGTGTGAAAACAACAAACGGGGCTTAAAGAGGGGGTATTCTGCTTTTTTCAGTCACACAGCACCAGTCTATATCACACTACAATGATGACAAACCTTCTGTTGGTCTGTAAATGCAGTAAATTAGAATAACTGCCTTGTATAAAATGTCTCTCTCAAAATGGCTGTAGTGAATGTCTTGAAATAGGCCTCTGTCTCTTTAAGAACCTCTGAGCCTTTAGACACGCCCCCTCCACACGCTGTCTGTGGCATCAGTGGGGAGGGGGTTCTGCTGAGGAGCAGTGGTTGGTTACTCGGCTGGTGACCAAAGCTCGGAGGCGTCTCCAGGAGGTGGGGGCGTTCCTTGGAGGACTCAGGCAAACCTATCCCTAAAATGGCCGCCATCAGAGTTTTTACAGATTACTCAGAAATACGTGAATGTGCCAAGGCAACACTTCAGGCATGTTTTTAATGAGGGAGTGACAGAATAACATGATGGAAAGCTTGAAAAAGTCGATTTTGCATAATACCCCCACCCAAGCCACCGTAGCAAGGCACCATGGGAATAATTAGCCCTTTGCTGCTGCTAACGCCAACACTGGATGGATGCTACAAACAATGAGCCGTGGGCAGACCTGGAGCCTCCTGGATATTTGGGCAGATGCACAAACACGACTGCTAGAAGAGAGACAGAAAAATGAGTTTGTGTTCTGCATGTTTAGAAAATGAAGCAGAGGGGCTTCGAGCCAAAATGGAAAAAACGTTGCCAAACTTGAATAAAAGTATGAGCAGCATAAAAGAAGAGAGGAGGAACAAGACCAACAGTTTGTTTCTATTATGTCCACGGGACAAACAGCTCAGCAGACGACCCTTCATCCGCAAAAAAATCCTCTTCCTCCAGGTGCTCCGGTGAAGCTGAGGTTAAAGGTCAGTGGTTTAGCCTCGATCGTCACACACGTGTTTACAAAATATAGTTCTCTTGCAAAACGTACAGTCTGAACACGAACCGCACCAAACGAGAAAAAAAAAGTTTGCTTCTGATCCGGAACAAACAAGCGGAGCAAAGGACTTTTCTGGTCTGAATACACCCTTAGAATACATTATTCTTTCATTTACTACTCTCTACTCATTTCTGAGTAATCTGTAAAAACTCTGATGGCGGCCATTTTAGGGATAGGTTTGCCTGAGTCCTCCTAGGAACGCCCCCACCTCCTGGAGACGCCTCCGAGCTTTCGTCACCAGCCGAGTAACCAACCACTGCTCCTCAGCAGAACCCCCTCCCCACTGATGCCACAGACAGCGTGTGGAGGGGGCGTGTCGGGAAAGGGTCAGAGGTTCTTAAAGCAGTACTAAGTAACTCTTCCCCCAAGAGGCCATAAGCGCAACTGCAGGTGTAGTAGCAAGTTAGTTTTCTTGGAGAGTAAATACTACGCTGACAGGAAAGGCGAAGGGAGAGAGGGATATTGTGCATCCAATTATACAATGGAAATATTTTTTTTCACTCAAACTTGGCTGTAAATACTGTTTAAAGTGACGTTAGCCCGCAGTTAGCTTTGCCCGTTAGCATGTTTGCTTCTTCTTCGTGATTCCATTACTGTGTATTGGTGACTCTGACCCGGAGACAGAAAAGTTGCAATTGTGGTTGTCTGGCCAGAGACACCAGGGGGGAGATGAAAGACCCTCCAATCATCCCATTAACACTTGTATTACTCGTTACTTAGTACTGCTTTAAAGAGACAGAGGCCTATTTCAAGACATTCGCAACAGCCATTTTGAGAGAGCAATTTTATGCAAGGCAGTTATTCTAATTTACTGCATTTACAGACCAACAGAAGGTTTGGTCATCATTGTAGTGTGATATACACTGGTGCTATGTGACTGAAAAAAGCAGAATACCCCCTCTTTAATGGTACCCAGCCCTACTTATTTCTACATAAGAGTATGACTCAGTCAATAACATTTCTGTGTATGTCAGTTTTCTACGTTTCAAACAAAACGTTTCATTTCTGACACAACAGGCACTAAAACCCCTAAACCTCAAATTTCCTCAATTAATCACGGCCAGGTTGTGGCATTAGAGCAGTCTTTCTTTTTCTCAGTAAAAACATCATCATCATTCTTTCAATATACAGTTCTCTCAGGGACATTCAGTGAAAAACACCCCCGTCCAACAAACACCGGCTTTATCTGAGCGCCGCAGTAAATTCCCAGATTCGTCCTTGTCCACAGTCCCCCCCTCGCCCCCCTCCCTCCTGATTTCATCCCCCCTCCCATTGGTCCTTCATAGCCGCCCCCTGCTCGCTCCTGATTGGGCGACGGCTGCGGTGACACATCCTGAGCCGCGGGGTGGGAGTATATAAGGGCACGCGCTGCTGCTTTCTCCTCAAACGCAGTCTCTCTCTCATCACTGGAGCTATAACGGATACTACCCCCCCCCCGACCCCCCCACGCACATCCAAGTCTACTCAAGCCTGCACCGCTCAATGCTCAATATGTGCAAAGGATTAGCCACGCTGTCCACCTGCTGCCTGGAAAGGTACATTTTTGGAGAATCACTTGGATTACCGCCTTGTCTTGCGTGCTGTGATTGGAGCTGCTGGTGTTTGCATTGCAACTTCAACGTCGACTTTCGCTAACGATTATTATTTTTCTTCCTATTTGGCTTTAGGGCGAAGCAGCTCAGAGAAAGGCTGGGGAGCTTTCTGCAAAAACCCGACTGGAACTTGACCTGCTGCAAAGTCGGCAAGCACAAGTGAGTATCTGCTCATTCCTTTTGTTTTTCGACTTGTTGCATAAATGATGAGGCTTTGCGGTCCGAAATACGCAGCGAGTGTCGGAAATAGACCGGGATACGCGCGTGACTTGCGTGCCAATGCCTTTTTCGGGTCTATTTTTAGCACCGAAACCCAAATTTAGCCTGTGGTTTGTCTTTGATACAAACTTACTTGTCCTTTTAACACGCGATAATGGAGAAAGCACATTTTGGTGATTCTAAAAAAAGACTCAGTTTCTTGCATGGATCTGCGTCGAAAAGAGAGCGATGTAAATAAACCATGTGTCTGTTTTCAGCCCGGTTCTTTGCGATTCTAACCACGTTCCTTGTGTTTTTTTTGCAGGCCGACTTTGGAAGAATGCCAGCGCTGGAAAGAGTCGTTCGAGAGGCTGCTCTCCTGTAAATGTAAGTCAACATTGTGTCAGCCCTAATGTGCCCACGCCTCGCCGCCGAGAAGTGTCAGTGACCGCGGCTCAATGTGGGAGAATTACCAGGCAATATCAGACTGAGTGAAATAGGACTAAACCTTCCGGGAAATGGGACGGAGTTAGAAAAGTAATGGTAGTTAAGGCAAGTGAGAGTAGGCTGCGTGAAATTACACTTAAGAGGCAAATGAAATCGAACAAAACACAAGAAATCACTGTGATTTGGGCTGGTCCAACGGGCAAGCGGAAGAAAATGGATGGATGGATGGACAAGAAAACACTATAGAATTTGAAGTGAAGAGTGCAGACACTTTCAGTTGTCGTTTGTCAAGGTCCAAGTCTTTTACTTTGGACTTAACCACGACTTAAGTTTAGACAAAGCCATCACTAAACTAGGTCTGAACCAAAACAAAGCCAGAACGTTTTTTTTAAGCCTAACCTCGGCACCGTCTGAAGAGCTGTGAATCCCGGCGTTGCTAATCTCACCTCTCTCCCTCCTCTCTCTTCTCTCCATTGCAGACGGTCTGTGCGCCTTCACCGCCTTCCTGGTGTCGGAGTTCAGCGAGGAGAACGTGGCCTTTTATTTCGCCTGCGAGGAATACAGAAACACCAAGACCCTGAGCAAGCTGCCCGCCAAGGCCAGAAAGATCTTCGACGAGTACATCTGCACGGACGCGCCGCGGGAGGTGCGTGTCATTGTTGTTATGTCGTCCCGCACGTGTCTGAGGGGAAAGAGCGGCGTGATTACAGTCGATAGTGTGAAGAAAACTAGTTATGTAATTACATGACAAAAAGGAGCAGGTGGATTTTGCTTGAAATAAGTATGTTGATTTGAGTGGGTAGGTAAAATAATCTTTCAAGTCTTCTACTAAGTGCAAAACTACCAAGTCCATTGATTGGCAAGTCGAAATTACTCATATTAGGGTAAAATTATTTTAATTCCAGTAAAAGAAACAAGTACCTTTCACTGTAGCACCAACACAATGCAAAAACTGAATTAAAATGACTCAAATTAGATATTAGACCTTCATTTTTGACACGCCAAGTCAAATAAATTGAGCAAACGAATCATATTTTTGCACTTTCAAGATTCAAGTTGGTCATTTTACACTCACTACTGCCACCTCAGGTCTTACACGTAACTGCAGCTTCAGACCGTGCAGGATTTTAGTGGCGGTTGTGGTGAACAGGTCTAGGCTGGAACATTTTTAAACTCCATATAGTCCCTTTAATGTAAGAAAAATCATCTTATTTAAAGTAAACTGAGTTCTACGGTCATATTTGAAGTGCAAGGAGATGCAGTAAAAGCAAATATACTTGACTTGTGGGGTTTTTCTTTACTTACTCACTCACTCACTCAAAGCAAGTGCAAAGATGAAAATGTCCCTATTTCTTTAACTTTTTGCATCAAACGTTTCCCTTTGTGTGCTGGATTCATACTAACGGCTTCTCTGTCTTGTTTTTAGATTAATATCGACCACGAAACCCGCGACATCACCAGAGCCAACATGGCCGCCCCATCCCTCTCCTGCTTCGACGCCGCTCAGCACAAGATCTACCTGCTCATGGCGAAAGACTGCTACCCACGCTTCCTCCGCTCGCCCGCCTACAAAGACCTCCTCCGCCAGGCCAGGCCTCCCAAGAACCAGCAGCCCGCGGAGAAGAAGGCGTGAGCTAACCCGGGCTGCACCAACGTGGGATAAGCAAAAAAAACAACGATGCCTTTTTGAAAAGTTTACCGAAAGGCTCTGGGCTGGCGAGCTGCATTGTGAAGCTGCGGGCGACACGCTGACGTGGCGACGCAGGGAAAGGCAGCGGAGGATCCAGCTGGTTCCTTTGAGGGTCTCCTGAAAGTGACGGAGATTTTAAGGACGAGGAGGGCGGATTCAAGATGGCCGCCTTAACGGACTAAACGAGGAGTGGAGATTGTGATTGACAATCAACTGTATAAAAGGACTTCTAAGCACTTTTGTGTTGCCTCTTTTAGGCAAACCTTTTGTCGATGTCGTGACGTGAAATGTCCCTGGAATTTATATTTATTATTATTTATTTGAACATTGTTTGTTGTATTTTTTACATGAAAGATTCTCTGTGCAATATATGACCTAATATATTACATTTATTTATATGATGTCAACTCTTTTGTACGTGGAAAAGAATAAATGATTTCCTGATAAAGCACTGAGTGTTGTTGTGATATGCAGCTGAGGCGACTACTCTGCCCGTCTTAACTATTTCAAATCCACACAAATGTATATCCAAATATAATTTCAAAAGGCTCTGAAAAGTAGAACTCTCTTTCACTTTCACGATTCACTTTTGAAGTGTCTCGTCCAGATAAAACTACACAACATGGATCCTCACGCCACATATCAGTGTAATATACAGAATAACATGAATATACTGGAAAACAAAGGAGTGCATCCCCTCCTGGAGCCGCCACCTTAACGTGGTGGAGGGGTTTGAGCGCCTGAATGATCCTGGGAGCTTTGTGTCCCTGGTAGGGTCTCCCAGGGCAAACAGGTCGTAGGTGACGGATCAGACAAAGAGCGGCTCAGAAGCCCCTTATGAGAGACCAACAGGCCTGAGAATCGTCCATCCGTGGACCCACCACCTGCAGGAGGAGCCACAGGGGCTGGTGCAATGTGGTTTTGACCTGGCACTGGACAAGTGGAAGAAAATGGATGGATTCACAAAGGAGTGCATGATAAAAATACCTTTCAAACACCTGCATTGAAAGTATTGCGATACTGTGATCCTTCATCTGCCGCGCAGTAGATGGCGGTTTGCACCGAGGTTGTTGGTTGTGATCCGCAATTAAGTCAAAAAAGAAAAAAACAGACACTATTTTGCTTTTTTTCTTAAATGACTGAATAGATTAACCCTCAAATGCAGAATACACATTTCTCTACAGGGATCAATTATGTGTAAACCTTAACCTTAAACACAAATGACCAACATAGAGTCCTTATTACATTACCTTACATTATTTCTGCACCAAATGTGGCTCTAAACTGTCACTTTAGTGTTGGGTTTACAGTGGGGGAAACAATGATTATTAGGGATTAGATGTAAAACGAATGAAGTTATAAAAACATGGAAGTGGACTGTTAAAATAAGTAGTGGGCCCATAATGTGATACACTGTCAACACGGGTACATGCAAACATACAAGAGGAGAGGAGAAGCATCTCTTTTCTGCTCTTGTGAAGCACTTTGGGTGAAAAGCACATACATCACCCCACGTTTGGAGGCAGTATCTTCCTCATATCATATTCTCACATGGTCTCGCAACACGTTCAGGTGAATTATTCATTCAAAGATACAAAACCTCATGAATAAATAAATACATACAACACGTATGAAATCCCAGGCTTTGTCACCACCAACCATCCAGTTGTGTAAATGTCCTAAACTTTAGGGCCATTTGCTTTCATTTCATTTAGCTTTAGTAGAAGTGGTGTGTGTGAATGACTCAATGAAAACCTTTACTGTCATTATACAATTGTACAACGGTCGCTGACGGCCAACCTGACCAGGATGTTTTTGGAGGGAGGGTAAACCCGAGTACCCAGAGGACACGGGGAGAACATGCAAACTCCAAGATTCAGACAATCAGGTCTCACAGTTTGACATCCTTCATGATGCTACGTGAAAAACGATTGACTCCCGATGAAGCATCAGCTTCACCACCACACTTATAAAAGGTAAGTGGCTACATTTCTACCTGCTTTAGGCACTCGATGCGCTTCACATCAAGGAGCCAGTCACCCCTTCACAGTAGTACTAAGCAGTACTAAATAACGTGTTTACCTTAATAAACCCTTCTCGTAGGCCCTGTGGGGGTAATACAAGTGTTCATGGGATGATTGGAGGGTCTTTCATCGCCCCCTGGTGTCTCTGGACAGAAAACCATGTTTGCAACTTGACTGCCACCAAACCGGAGCCACCAATACACACTAATGGAATCACGAAGAAGAAGCTAACAGGCTAACGGGCAAAGCTAACTGCGGGCTAACGTCACTTTAAAATTGGATGTACAATATCCCTCTCTCCCTCTCTAGTATTTACTCTCCAAGACAGTTCACCTCTTAACTCCCGCCTGAACCGAGAGCATTTTCTCCAGTTCAGCTTTACCCAAATCCTGTAGGCCAGTGTAACACCTTATTTGAAAGCTAAGATCTACAAAGCTCATCTAAATGGATCTTTTTCCTCACGTCATCAGATCTATTTCCATCTTTTTTTTTCCAACTCATTTTGTAACTTTTTTGTCATTCTTTTAAATCATTTTTTTTCCATTTGTTATCACTTTTTTGTCACATTTTTGTAAAAGAAATTGTAATTTTTTTTGTAATTTTTTTTGTCACTTTTTTGTAATTTTTTTGTAATTGTGTGTCTTTTTTTGTGTAATTTTTGTCACTTTTTTCGTCACTTTTTTGTCATTTTTTTTTTACATTTTTTGGTCATTTTTTTGTGTCATTTTTGTCACTTTTTTCGTCACTTTTTTGTCAAAGGTTTCTCACTTTTTTGTCGCATGTTCATCATTGTTTTAATCTCAGTTCTGTTGCTTATTTTCACATCTTTTTTTCCAGAAGCTTTTGGATTGGGGTAAAGCCAAACTGGAGAAAATGTGCTCGGTTCAGGTGGGATTTAAGGGGTTAATAAGTTTAAAAAAAAAATCGAAACTTGCTACGACACCTGCAGTTGCGCTTATGGCCTCTAGGGGCAAGAGTTACTTAGTACATGGCAAAGATGCTACAACAGTCAGTAGAAAAAGGCCAAAACGCCGCTGGGCAAAGGGAGAGGGAAGCCGCTGCTTGTCTGTGCGCCGCCATGGAAACCAACATCCCAAAAGAGTTCATGTGTGTGACTCATCATACATTACATTCAGACATTCTGCAAATTCACAATATCTCGAAAAGAAAACCCCAAAACGTACTTGTTAAAAAGCAGATGTTTCTGTACAGCCACAACAAAGGGCACAAACCCCCGACATTATCAGTACCGTGTGCTTGAAACCCCTCACCTCACCTGAGCCCCTCCCCCCCCCCCCCACTGTTCAATTGTTGTGTTGCCAAGTGAGCCGCGCGAGTGACACACGACTATTATCCCTCGTTATCAAGTATCCAGCGGCGCCTCGGACGCAGCTGCGCTCACTCCCCTCCCCCTCAGTGCCCCGCGATGACTGCACCCCGCCACCGCCACCGCCACCGCCACCGCCACAAATATAACACAGAGAGGGCTTTCGAGAAAACGGGAAGCTGCAAACGGTGAGGCGGTGGCGCTAACGTAATAGGAAGAGCCATAAATCTGCAGCTGTGTGTGCGAGATGATAAAAAAAATGAATACAACGCTCTGCTCCTCGGCCTAGAGTTAGACAAACAATGTCTTTAGTGTTTTTAACCTCTTACCCCCCGCCTTAAAGAGGACACATCATGCTAAATCCACTTTTTTTTTAGCCCTTAAATGCATTTTGTTGTATATTTGGAGTGTTTAGAAGTACGGAAAAGTTGAAATTAGTCTCTTCAGATACTCCATTGATATCTTTATATTCTGTTTTGGTCATATTTTGCAATCTGCTCCGATTTTTCTCTTCTCTATTACGTTTTTTTGAACAATTACGTCACAGTATTTGACTCCCGGCCCAACACTTCGAGCAATCCGCCATTTTTTTCTCCTCGCTTCGATTTCGTAGTCCAAGCTCAAGGATGTTACGAGACGATAAGTCAAAATGTTCGGGTGTTGGATGTAGTAACCCGCCTCATTTGAAAGCTAAGACCTACAAATCTGATCAAAGCTTTTGCTGCGTTTCCAGTAGGGATGCACCGGGCCGATACCACATACTTGTATTCATACGTGACGTCCCGATGCCAGAAACCGAAACCACTTGCTGCTACGGGCGCACACCTCTCCGCTGAGGAGAGAAAACGGCAACAAACTGGAGAATTCTTTAGCGTAAATACAATATTCCACATAGAGCTGACTTTATTACAGACGACACTCCCTAAATCAGAGTCTGAGCTGGATTTAACCAGAGCTAAATGTTGTTAGTGCTGCAGCGTGGAGTTTGCAGTGTTTACAAGATACAGGCTAATGCTGCTAACTAGCCGCTAACTCACGGCTAACAGTTCTGTTTTATGCCCAGGGGTTTATTCATCTGAAAAACTAACCCAGCGACTAAAAAGTCCTCAGAAAATCCAACTTACAGAGATACAGCATGTCCATATTGAGCGAAAATTAGCTGCAGCAAAACAATGAACACTGAAGCTACTGGATAAGTTGCTACAAACACCTGTAAAAATATACACGGAGCTGAAGTAAAGGAGAAAAGAGACCGTTTAGCTGCAGTAATAAGTAAAACATCTCAATACTATTGTCAAATAAAAATAGATACATGAATAAAGCACAAGCATTGGGGAATAACTAATAAATAACTAATTACTAACCAATCTGCTGTGAAAAAAGTCAGTCAATAAACCAAAAAAAAGCCTCATACTCATATCGGTATTCGGTATCAGCAAGTACTTCAATCAAAGTACTCTGACTTGTATCGGTTTTAGAAAAAGAAGTGGTATCGGTGCCTCCCTAGTTCTAGTTTTCATCCTCATTTACATAAAGTCAAATTGAAGAAAAGGTTCGGTTAAGGCTTGGGTTAAGAGGTTAAAGCAGAAAAGTCGCCAAACTTTTTTCACCGTGATAATGTAACTTTAAATCTTAAATCTTTTGCACTTTGTTCTTTTTATCTCTCTCTGTTGCTGATGTGAGGGCTCGGATGAGTTGCAGTTGGATGGTCAAGCGTGTTTTATGCATAAATTGGGTCGTTTTGAAAGAGAGGAGCAGATGGTGCAGAAGGTTAATGCATAAATGTTACAGCTGCCGTGTTTTCCATAGTAACAAATAGGCCCCATGTCAGTGCGTTGGTTAAACATATGGGAGGCACTTAGCTCGGCGACGAGAAGCAGGAAATGTTTGCAATGTCAAGATGTGATTGAAACGAGGTCAGGAACTACCTTTTAAGTGGACAGTTCCTTTGGAGGTCCATGGTTCAAATCCACATGGCACGAATAAAGCAAACGTCTTCACTTTGTTTGATTCTGACTTTTAGTTAAGCTCTTCCATAGCATTGGGATCTCTACATTTAAAACAAGGTCATCATTTATTCCCTTGGGTGCGAGGGTCTGCAAAGTCTCGATTACTAGGACTTAAAGTGTATTGTAATATTCATGTTCGAGGCAGCCACATGGGGGGGAAACAAATTAGGAAAAAAACTGAACTTACTCCCATTTCTCCACCATTACTTTAACAAATGCAGACTTACGAATATATTTCTCTACCAAATGAAGATACAGAGACATGGAGAGGAGCAAAGTGGTTCAACAGCCCATAAATGCTTAAAAAAAACTGAGAATGCTAACCAGGAAGCTAATGTTAGCTCCCTGCTACACATGCTCATGTTAGCAACAAGTGCGTTTTTTTCACTACTACTAAACAATTTGCTGTGTAAAATGATCCATATGGACCCGGTTTTGGCTCGACTCTATTGGCGTGTGATGGCGTCATGGCGACGTGTAAACAAGCAGCAACCTCCCTCTCCCTTGGTACAGTGGCATTGTTTGCCTTTTTCTGTTAACTGCATTTGTAGTTTCTGTTCCACATCATTTTACTGGATACTTTTGTACATCTTTGTTCTTGTGAGGTTCAGTGGATTTTTTTTTACTGCAGAGAGTCCGTACTAGCCATGAAGGGCCCAGGTTTTTTTTAAAGTAAACAAACAGCTAGCTTACGGGCTAAAAGACATTTGAGACCCATAAATGTCTTCTGAAACAGTGAAGAGCAGGGGCGGACTGGCCACATGTCCATTCTGGAAGAGCACAGAAGGGCCACTGGCTCTAGGGCCACCGGTCCCGCCTCAACCGAGCTTTACCCAAATCTAAAAGCTAAAAACAAGATCATCAAAATAGCGACAAAAAAGAGGATGAAAAGAGAACAAAAATGTGCTGGAAAAGCAACAAAAAAAGTGACAAAAAATGTGATGAAAAGTCAACAAAAACACGACAACAAAGCAACGAAAAAAAGCAACAAAAAGGCCACAAAAAAGTAACGAAAAAAAACAACAAAAATATGACAAAAAATGTGGCGACTTGACAAAAAGTTACAATCACTTTTGTAGGTCTCAGCTTTCAAATGAGGCGTTTCACTGTTGCTCTCCAGTCGAGAAGCTTTTAGATTTGGGTAAAGCCGAACTGGAGAAAATTCACTCCGTTAAGGCGGGTGGTAAGTGTCACATTTACGCTAATTTGGGCCAGTCTGGTCAGAGTCCAGGGCTGTTTTTCAGTCCCAGTCCGCCCCTGGTGAAGAGGCACCGAGAGCCCCCACACTGGCACAGTGGAGGCGTCACAAGAGGAGCTACAGCAAACAAGGAAGGGACAAACAAGGAGGTATCCGGGCAAGATACTACCACTACTACCATAACCCTATACTACTAATGTTCGTTCACTGGAGAATAGATACAGACGGCATCTCGTCATAGAAGGGGGCGTGGCTTCGCCGAGGGGGAAAATAGAATCTTTAGGGAAACTCAATTTTTCACTCTTTTTAGTCATTTTCTGGTGGAATATGGACTTATTTATCACATAAATAAAGTCAAGTGTAAATCGGGCCCATATGGATATTTTCTCACAGCAGATTGTTCAATAGCAGTGAAAAACGGCAGTTGTAGCTAGCGCTAGCTAACCGTTAGCACTAGCCCGATGCTAACATGTAGCATTATGTTAGCATTCTCCGTTATTTATGTATTTATGGGCTGTTGAAGTACTTTGCTCCTCCCCATGTCTTTGTTTCTATATTTATTAGAAAACTATATTCTTAATTCAGCACATGTTAAAGTAGTTTTTGAATAATTAAAGAAAGTTTAGATTTTTCACCAAATTGTTTTCCCCCTTAACTGTTTTCAAACATGACCATATATGGACGATTCCAGAGATGCCGTCTGTATCTATAAGACGGATTATACTCGTCTACGAAGCCACTTCCTAGAAGATGGTGAAAGACTGTTGTGGAGCGGAGAAGAAAGGAGGAAGAGCTGACCAGTGAGGGACACCACGCTCTGAAACAGGGACACACCCAAGAGGAGCTCTGAAGGAAGGACTCCGGTTTCCACTAGCTCCAAAAACATGCTGCTCAGGTCGGCCCACAGTGGACTCAGGACTAACCCAACACCCAAATGCAATCTCGTACAATGACAAATAAACCAGAAAACATCTAAAAAGAGTGAAACATTTTGAACATCATGAGTATTTTTCCCCCTCGCCCCCTTGTGTGCTGCGTTGCTGTTTGTATCTACTGTATAAAAGCCCACATGGAAAATCACCTTCAACTTCACTGAAGGTTCTGTAACAACAATTACAAGCTAGGATTCACATCACTATGGCGAAAAGTCAACCCAACGGCAACAAATGGATTTGATATCTTAAACAAATAAATGTGTGTTTAATTACTAGCAGCTCGGATCAATTGTATCCACGTACTGTACATGGCAACCTCTGTATTGGATACTGCTCGTACCAAACAATGCCTGTGCAAAGCAAGACTACAGGGATAAAAACAAAATGGAAGAATGAATGAAAGGATGCATGTTGATAAATCTCTGGAGTTGTTTCAGTTTGTTACAAGTCTTTTTTCTCTAACCAGTAAAGTAAGTCAACTGTAATCAATGTAGTATGTTTTTATGTCTCATTCCCCATGAAACAAAACCAGGACAAATGACATATACTCATGGAAATGCTTCAGATAAAAGATGTTCAAAGTATTGAGGTTATACTTCCATTACTTGCCTTGCATCAATATAAAGCACAATCTACAGTGATGTCAGTGAAAGTTGCTGAAGAGTCGACTGCAAAGCTGGGGTGACCTCTGCTGGTTGTATTTTGTACTGCAACAAGCAAACTCTATTTTCTCTGCTGACTCTGAAACATAACATTAAAAAAACACAACAGATTCAAAGCATGACTTGCATTTATGTTTTCTCATTACATCATCAGAACCTCAAAAAAGAATTCACCCATTAAGACTTAGTAAACCGTCTGAAACCAAGCATTAACTACTCATAAAAAATAATCAACATGTTAGTGTTGTTTAGTTTTTTTCACAATTTCGCACATACAATCAGGAAATTCAACTCATAACCCATCAAGCAATGCTACATTGTGAAAATGGACACCCAAAAAGATAAAAGCTTATCAACAGGGGTCCATAACCCACCACCCTGGGCAAAGATACTGAGCATAAATCCACATAAGAATGGCTCAAATAAAACTAATTCCCGCTGACATCTTCCAAAAGGTGAAGGCGGACAATATCACCATAAAACAGGTGTAAACAATATATAATGTTCATTTATACATATGTTTACATATATACATGTATACAATATATATATATGTATGTGTGTATGTATTTTTTATTTTTGGCCTTCACATGAAGGAATATGTCGTCCGGCCGAAAATATCAGCAGGGCTGGACAGTGCACATGTGATAATGAGATGTCCGACAACCACGAACACAGCCTTGGAATCAAAACGTCATCATTAAATTGTTTTGTTGAGTAAAGAAGTAGTGCCACAAACTGGCACCAGAGGGCAGTCTAAGACAGGCAGACACAGACTGAGCCTCTATCATCCACACATGATTCTGTGGCCAAAAGTCAAGGTGTGACTTTTGAATTAACACTTAATTCATCATGTTAGTCACACTTAAAAAATGATGTGTTCATGATGAATTAGTGTTAACTTGTGATTTGTTAAACGGAGTTTAAAAATGTTAAAACTAAGTATTTTCCTCCCCCTACATGTTCCTCCATGTCCTAATGTGTAGAATGAGCTCAGACCTGTTCATCACAACTGCCTCTAAAATCCTGCACTGTCACTCAGAAAGGTGTTACTTCGGGTCCGAAGTGCCGTCATGCACGAGCTTAATATAGAAGCTGCAGTTACACACAAGACCTGAGGTGGCAGTAGTGAGTACAAAATGACTAACTTGCATCTAGCCCCTTTAAAGGAACAGGCCACCGTTTTCCATACTAAGATATGTTCTTACCTGAGCTTAGACGAGTTGATGCGTACATGTCTGGTCTTTGTGCCTGTGGAAGAGCTTGGTCGCTTTCAACTTCACCCCATTTGGAGCTATAGGAACAAACTGCGAGAGGCCAAATGATAACAACATCTTTGGACAGGTACGCATCAACTCATCTAAGCTCAGGTAAGAACATATCTCAGTATGTAAAAACGGTGGCCTGTTCCTTTAAGGCCAAACAAGGTGTAGTTATTATAAAGTGTTGCCCCAAAGGGAGTGAGAAGTTTAACATTATACTTGTTGTTGTTCCTCCACAGCTACACAAATACCTCAGTCCACTACTCTCCGATGTAAACAAACGACTCCAGCTGATGCACTTTGAGTTGGTGCATGAAAGACGCGGAATGTCCCTGGCGGAGTCCCCAGCCTCGTGATGCTCGGATCGGGTTTTGTTGAGCTCACAGAGGGAGCGCTGTGAGAACATTGGCCCGGGGAATTACAACCAGATTCAATTACAACCATTACACGCTGCTGCAAATGTTTCCACTTTGGACAATCCTTCTGAACGGGAACAAAAGGTCGGGCGGAACAAGTAAAAAAACAAGGCTTTGCTCACGTTTCCGTTTGTGTCTCATCTTTGATCAGAAGGGCCTTTTTTAGTCGGGTTGAAATAGTTTTAACCTGTTGTTGTAAAGGATATGAGGCGCGCTTTACTGTCCCACTAGGGGATCTACCTTCTGAGAGACAGGAAGCCAGTGCATATGGTCATATTCATTTGTTATTGTCAGGACTTCAGTAAAGGAATGTTCTGGGTGACTTTGGCAAGAGCATTGAGGCATGTAGGATGGAGGATTATCTTATAGTACATGCAGGTTAACGGGGGTAAAGGCTAAAATCATCTGAATTAGAGATTTAGGTCAGGGGTTGGGGCTCTTTGTCCCACTGGAGCAGCAACGAGTATATCTACCAGGATAACCGGTTCTGTAAGGATTAAACAACGAGGAGCCGCATTAGACGGTTCTAACGCCCAACACAGTGTTGTTCCTCCTGCATTATAACGTCTAACGCGGCTCCTCGTTGTTTAATCCTCTTATACCAGGGTCCCACAAACCTAACATTTATAATAAATGTGTTTTTCATTGACTAAAGTCACTAAATCTGCCAGACTACGGGACTATTTTGTGTGGGTTATTAGCCGGTCACTGAAGGCTGGTCTCAGAGCGAGTCATTCTCCGCAGCTATTACGAGGATCTCAGTCAGGCTCAACGACACAACATCAGCACAGAATCACAACACAACAGGACTAACCCGGAAACACTTTTCCCTGGAAGGAAACACCGATATGCGGCACTCGTGGGCAGGAGTTATTTACCTTTTACGCTGTTTAACCTGAAGCTAGCTAGCTCAACCATACCAGGAGTAATTGGAAATCCGCGCAGTAATCTTCACTTTACTGTGCGGATGCCAAATTACTCCTGGTATTATTACGCCTCACAATATAGTCCCCCCTTTTATCCGCTTAGAAAATCCACATTGTTTAATTTTGTGTAATTATACTTTGTAGTGGAACACTTCACGTAACTATATTTAAATAGGGAAAACGTGGAAGAGCTTGGTAGCTTCTATCTTGACCTGTTTTGGAGCTATAGAGGAGAGAGGGAGAGGCTAAATGCTAACGCCGTCTGCGCTGTGTTTACGTGACTGAAGGCACGGGGGAAGATCAGACAGGTCCTAAAGAACTCGTCACAGCTCAGGTAAGATCATATCTCAGTATGGAAAAACGGTGGCCTATTCCTTTAACCGTTTTCAATAGAAATGTAAAGCTCATATGTTATTAACAGTAGCTAACCTAGCTGCTCACTCTCCTCTACTTCACATTCATCAAGTTTTGTTTTGGCCAAAAACATTGAAATTAACACAAAATCCATCTCATACGTTCCTGTCAGTCACTAATTACGCCTTTATCTGATTCAGCTGTGTCATGCGTTGCTATGGCGACGCCACAGCGGAGTGATATCCCAGGCTGTATCCGAATGTCCCTACTATCCCCTAACCCCTCATTCACTACATAGGCCCGCACTATATAGTCGACTATATAGTCACCGATTCTGTTGGCGATTCGGACACAAGCCACTACTTTCTCCGCGCTTGCGTGACGTCACGCGCGCTGTGGCGTGCAGATATGCTTTTTTTTTTTTTTTTTCTGAATTTATTTATTGTTACAAACGTTTATTTTATGAAACAGAACAACTGTTTTGTCATTTTTACAGGCTTTACTATCATCACAAAAAAGCAACAAAAAAAAACAAAACAAAAAAAAGTCACCCCAGCGTGAGCTCGGAGACGCCAAAGTAGGTCACAGGCAGGTGTCCGAAGCGCCAGCAGATTGAGTGCACTACATCTGCTAAAAGTTCGCGAAACTCCTGGAATAATGTAATTCTGCGATAAAGACCAACCAGACTCATGAGACAGTGGAATATTTATGGATTTATACGAGACAGATACGCTTTTACTTCACATGGATTTTACGTGAATGGCTTGGATTATTCGAGAGGAAGCTGTCGGTCATTTAACAGCGCAAGCTAAAGGTTAGCAGCTAACGTTAGCATCTTTTCACCGTAACCGGTTATATTTTGGTCGTTTATTCATGAGAAACACAAACACTCGACTGAAACAGCTGATTTCATTCAGTCGTGTTGTTTAGTTCAAAGACCTGTCGCTGTCAGGCTCTTCTCCGACTCTCGCAATGCATTGTGGTCTATATTGACCCGTTTAGTAAGCATCGATGCCCACTACTTTTCCAGATGCATTGTGGGAAATTTCGAGTGCACTATTTTTTTCTCTCTGGACATTCGGAGACCCCTACAAAATGGCGTGACCACTATATAGTGCACTATATAGGGAATAGTGTGGACATTCGGATACAGCCCCAGTGATTTAACTACCGGACTATGTGTGCGGTTATACCAAAACAATGCACCAGCCAATCAGAATCCAGTATTCACCCAAACCATGGTATAAGATTAAGTAATCCATTGGAACCGTGCGACTCCTTCGTTAACGCCGCCTCTTATTGATGCCTGTCTGAATCTGTCCTCTTTATACACACGCTTATATATGCAGATGCTGCTTTATTAAGAAACAGAACAAAGCGCTCGAGTGCTGAAACATGTTTCGTTCGCTCGTACTATTCAGAAACTACGGCGCTGAAGGACTGACAAGAATATCCTTCGACCCTCGTTCATAAAAACAGAGGAAATAATAATATTAATAATAAGGGTTTTGATACTTATTTGAAGGTTGGCAGTGAGTCTGTGTTTCTAATGGGCTGTAGGAGTGAGTTCCAGAGGGCGGGGGCAGCGATGGCGAAGGCTCGATCCCCCCAAGGTATTTCAGAAAGTGTAAAGTAATTCAAACTTATACTTTACGATAGCTGACCCAAACCTGCTTGCAAACCGTGTTCAGGATCAAAAAGAAAATGCATCCAAAGTGTGAGTCGTCAAGTGTATGTAGAAATATAGAAAGTATTTGGCGAGCTTCCGAGAAAGAAACAAAACCCAGGATTAAAGCAAAGTTCATTTGAATCGTGTGGATCCGATACAGTTTTCAGATTTTCCTCACGAACGAGACTTGGATTTGAGCCTGGATTCACACGTGCAGTCTGTTCAAACATGGAGCGAGGTCCGGACCTGGTCGAGACCCTGCTCAGTCCTGGCTCCGGCAGATTCGGTCACTAAATCGCTGGAAATCATTTGGAAATGTTCTATGGAATTGTATAAAACAAAACAAAGTGCTGGCCTGGGTTTTATTGAACAGAAACGTTCAGCACAAACAGTCCAGTTGAAATTGGGGTCAACATTCAGCACAACACTGGGAATGATTACGTGTCATGTGCCTGCAGTTTCACTCTGAGTCTGCCAGCACATGAACCCCATTATGCAACAAAGGATAAGAGAATGTAACAGAATTACGACCAGTGTTCAGAATTTCTAGTGGCCAGAGAGTTGGAGACTCGATGTATCCGAGACGTTCCCTAAGGCGAGTCTCCGGGCCGTCTCGGTGAAAATGAACAGGTTCAAGTTCGCTGTTGTCTACACAGTCTTCGCATGGTCCTCGAGAGGTCTCCGCGGTCTCAACAATTGCGTTGCGAATACTATTTGCTGTCCTCAACTTGTGAGACGTTTCTGGGACGACCCCGCAATGTCTCCGAGACCTGTTGGATACCGAGGAAATCTCAAGGAGACGACATGCAACTCTTAGAGATCTCCTTGATATCCGACAGGTCTCGGAGACACTGCAGCAACGTCACAGAATCGTCTCCCAGGTTGAGGACAACAAATAGTGTTCGCTGCATTGCCACAGCTCTCGGAGACCATGTGGAGACTCCGCGGAAATCGAACCTTTTTCACCGAGACTACCTGGAGACTCGCCTCATCTCCAGTGGACGTCTCAGAGACATCTAGGTGACCCGCAGCAACTCGAGTCTCCAACTAGTCTCCAGGCCGGTGAGAAAGGCCCTTTTCATGCACGCAGTCAGTCCAAGTTGCAGAGATCTTGCGGAGATGACAAGTCTCTGCAAGATCTCTGTAACTTTCTGGTGAGATTGGCCCTTTTAGAAGCTCTTCCAGTGGTTAGAGAGTCTCCAAAGTCATCTTCTGGTGTGTCAACAAAATCAATGAATAAAGATTATTTCAGCAAATGGCGCACACACCGCTGAACATCCAGGGGGAGGACATTGAGGAGGTGGACAGTTTCAAGTACCTGGGTGTTCACCTCAACAATACACTGGACTGGTCCCACAACACCAACTCCCTGTACAACCTTGAGCATTTTTAAGTCCAGGCTGAAAGGACACCTTTTTACTGCTGCCTATGGAGATTGAAATGTTAATGTAATTGTAACTAATGATTTGTTTTCTTGATTTTCATTGTGTTTTTAATGCTTTTTATTGTGTTTTTAATGCTTTTTATTCTATTTTTGCTCTGTGTGGTGTTACTATGAGGCACATTGAGTTGTCAAGTACATGAAATGTGCCATATAAATAAACTTGCCTTGCCTGCCTTGCCTACAAGAAGGGCCAAAGTCGCCTTCACCTTCTGAGGAGACTGAGGTCGTTCGGAGTGAGCAGACCTCAGCTCAGGACTCTTGCTGACTCTGTGGTGGCCTCTGCTCTCCACTGCGCTGCCGTGTGCTGGGCCCCGGGCCGCACAGAGCGGGACAAGAACAGACTGAACAAGCTGGTCAGGAGGGCCAGCTCCGTCCTGGGCTGCCCCCTGGACTCTGTGGAGGAGGTGAGGGACAGGAGGGTGTTAGCCAAGCTCACCTCCATCATGGACAACACCTCCCACCCACTGCACGGGACTGTAGAAGAGCTGAGCAGCTCTCTCAGTGGCAGACTGAGACACCCTCAGTGCAGGACGGAGCGCTACCGCAAAGCCTTCATCCCCACTGCTGTCAGACTCTACAATAAGACTGTAAAGCAACATGTGCAATAATCTCTGTATCAGCTGCACTTTATTAACTCTCAGTGATCTTCTTGAACACCGACTGTAACAAGTGAATTTCTCCTTTGTGAGATCAATAATCTTATCTTATCTTATCTTATTTCTTGCTACAAACCACTGTAGTTTGTAGTTTTATTCTGTTTCAATGCCTTTTCTGCCATTCGTAGAGCATGAAATAAGAGCTGAATTACTTTAACCGGTTTCCTCATCCACATTATCTTCAGTTACAGACGGTGGAATGAAACGCTGAGGTCTGCAAAGGTGTTTTCAGGAGCCTGGATAATTCATCACTTTGCAATTCTAAGGTGGAAAGAGCCTCCTCGCACGCATGGCTTTTTGACCTCGAACGGTCGACACACACTGATGGATTACGTGATGCAAAAAGGCAAATTGCACAGAGAAAACACGGCCTGCACATGTTTCTGTTTTAGAACACATCGGGTCTGATAATGCAAAGCCTTTCCTCTCACGTCTGGGCCGCCATCACTGCACGGACATTGAATCTAACGCGTCACATCCATCAGTGCGCTGCATCTGCTTCTCCTCAAACGCATCAAACTCCGCAGGCAAACGACCGGCACTTGCTTTGATGAAAGACGGCATCATTTAAAAGGATAATGTCGTTCTTCCGTACGTTTCTGTGTGACGTACGCAGGACTGACCGGAGCAGCCTCCCTGAAGGACACACAGTACTGGGCATTAAGAGCATTATGGAGACTCGAATCGCTGCTGGTCACAGAGATTCTCTTCACCCCAGGTGCACCCCAAGGTTCTGTTCTCTCACCCCTGTTGTTTATATTGTACAGTAGCATGTGTCAGAGTGACCATGAAAACAGAATCATCTTAAAATACGCAGATGACTCAGTTATTGTACGTCTACTTCACAAAAATGAAAGTCAGCGTGGCCCAGTTGTTGAGGATTTTGTCAAATGGTGTGATGAGTCTTATCTTCTCTTGAACGTTGCAAAAACAAAAGATATTATGATCGACTTTAGGAAGAGCGCTCCCACATGTTGTAACATATATAAAGGGACAACAAGTGGAGTGTGTGGAGTTCTACAGGTATCTTGGAACAATTATAGATTGTAAACTGAATTTTAATGGAAACTGTGCTGCTGTTTGTAAAAAGGGTCACCAACGACTGTATTGTCTTCGGAAACTGTCCTTCTTGAATGTAGATAAAACTGTGATGACACTTTTCTGTTGGGCATTCATCGAAGCCACCCGAGCTTTCTGCCTGGTCGCCTGGTACGGGAGCTCTTCTGTTAGAAACAAAACACCTTGAATCAGCTGGTCAAGTGGTCAAGTAAAGTCCTCGGCCTCAGACCAGTTTGGACTTTCTGCAGGACAGACAGTTAGAGAGGACGGCACGAAGCATCGTAAAGACACTGAGCATCCTTTGCATTCAGAGTTTCGATGCTTCCGTCTGGGCGTCGGTTTTTGATGCCAATAAGTCACACAAACCGTTTTAAGAAAAGTTTTGTCCTCGCTGCCCTTTCCTTTATGAACAAGTCGGGATCAAATTGCCCCCGACACGTCTTTTTTATCTTTGTTACTGTCAAGTGGCTTAAACTTCAGTTGTTTCTGTACCAAAGGCACATCCTGTTAGTATCTTGAGCACATACAAGCTTTATATTTAAATATGTGTGATGTTTTATCTTTGTATAATGTGTTTTAATGTGTCGACAAGTTCTCAGAATTGCAAGACAAATTTACCCCCGGGTACAAATAAATTAACCTAACCTCTCCGAGACGTCCCCTGGCAATAAGGCGAATTTCCAGGAAGTCTCGGTGAAAACGAGAGGTCTGTGTGGTCTCAAGCGGTTGTGTCGCGAATACGATTTGTTGTTTACCTGTGAGACGTTTTTCTGACATCCCTGCGGTGTCTCCGAGATGTGCCGGATACCAAGGAGATCTCAAAGAGACGTACAGTCTCTTGTGCTCTCCACTACGCTGCCGTGTGCTGGGCCCCGGGCAGCACAGTGCGGGACAAGACCAGACTGAACAAGCTGGTCAGGAGGGCCAGCTCCGTCCTGGGCTGCCCCCGGGACTCTGTGGAGTAGGTGAGGGACAGGAGGGTGATAGCCAAGCTCACCTCCATCATGGACAACACCTCCCACCCACTGCACGGGACTGTAGAGGGGCTGAGCAGCTCTTTCAGGAGCAGGTCCTTCATCCCCACTGCTGGCAGACTGTACAACAAGACTGAAACACTGACTATAACATTTTATTATTTACTGTTTATACTTTTTGTCCCCACAAGGTCCTTGGTAGTCATTGTATAAAACAGGGGTAGGCCACGTCAGGCCCGGGGGCCAAATCCGGCCCTCCAGCATAGCCCCTCTGGCCCTCAAGATGATTTTGAGAAACAGTATTACACAAATCAGAGAGTACTTTCAACATTATTAGAGTTAAATGGGAGAAAAAAAGGTAGAAATACTGTCACTACACCCGATTAGGTCATATATTATGTACAACAATGGCATTTGAAAGAAGTGCACTGGGACAAAAAAATATATATATGTAAATCTGCTTGAATTAACAGATTAAATCTAAGGTTTGAGTAGATTTGCTCTGGTCTTAGACGAGATAAAACCTCTAGTCGTAGTTATTCTCTTAATTCAGATAATTTTGTGTCATAGCATTTTTATCTTGGATTAGTTCAAACGGACTCAAATTCAACATAGAAGAACTTTAATTCAAGCAATTTTAAGTCATTTATCTCATTTGAGATGGTCATTTTTCCAGTGCTTTACTTTGGGCTAATAATCAGCGGCTTCGGCCCTCGGTCTGTTTACAATAAAGAAAATCGGCCTCCGACAAGAAAACTTGCCGACCCCTGGTATAAAAGACACCACTATTTACTATTTAATTGCTTGTCCTCACATTTCCCGCCTATTTGCTCACCCTGAGTGTTTCTAACAGCTGAATGTAACAAGTACATTTCTCCATTGACAGATCAATAAAGGCTTCTCTTCTCTTATTTTATTTTTGAAATCTCCTTGGTGTTCGCCAGGAGACATTTGACTCACGGATGTTTTCACTTGTGACTTATTCAAATATCCCAAATCCCCCTTGGTAAAAAAAAATATTTGAAAGTAATATTTCAACAAAATACAACCATAAATGTAAACCTGGCTCTCTGTAATTGTGGCCATTTTTACACATAAAAGACCTTATTTATATATGAAAACTTGCAATACATTTTCTTCACATAAATATATCAATAATCTACAGCAACGGTTTCAAAATGATGCCTCTAAATCGCTTTAATCTCGCTTTAACACCAGCATTATCCCACCAAACTAGAACACAAATAACAAACATGTCACGTGCCCTGAAAGAATCCTCTTTAGGCAGTTTCCAAAAGTTACAAAGCTCCGAAAGTTTGTTTGGAAAGTATGAATGATAATTGTTGATTGAATCACAACATGACTCTCCGTTGTTTACTACATCTGAGTGTACTTCTTAGTGGCACTGGAAAAGAAAAGCTTGACTAATCTTGTGATCCCTGACCTGTTTGAAAATGGCAGAGGGGATTATATATTGCACCTTGTCAACTTTCAGCGCTTCTGTCACCCTTTTGACTTCAATCGTTATTTCCTCTTCTGACACCGGGACGACACAAAAGAGGAAACGTCGCGTTGAGAATAGAAAACATTGAACCAAACACTTTTAAAACTCATTCAAAAACAAACACTGATATATATTTATTGATGTTCATTCTACCGTCTGCAAGATCAGGCTCAGGGCTTCCTCTGTTTACAGAAGTGCCTCAGGGATATGTTCTTTAGCAACATTATGCAAATGCCAAAACGTGGTGACCATTCTGACCGATTAAACACCTTCCAAGCAGTTTAATATTCATGTAAAATATTCTTTTAACTTTGAGCAGTACTATTCCATCTGTTTACTCATCACACAGGTCCAGGCGACTAAAGGGCAGCTCTCAGCCCTCCAGGCAACAATAAATGCAACTTAATGCCATTTTAATGACAATACAGGATATATTGACTGCCTTAATGGGACTATACAGAGTTTAAAAATGTTAAAATTAAGTATTTTCCTCCCAATACATGTTCCAGCCATGTCCTAATGTGTAGAATGAGCTCAGACCTGTTCACCACAACTGCCTCTAAAATCCTGCACTGTCACTCAGAAAGTTGTTAACTCAGGTCCGAAGTGCCGTCATGCACGAGCTTAAAGGGGGGGGTGTTATGCAAAATCGACTTTTTCAAGCTTTCAATCATGTTATCATGTCATTCCCTCATTAAAAACATGCCTGAAGTGTTGCCTTGGCACATTCACGTATTTCTGAGTAATCTGTAAAAACTCTGATGGCGGCCATTTTAGGGATAGGTTTGCCTGAGTCCTCCTAGGAACGCCCCCACCTCCTGGAGACGCCTCCGAGCTTTCGTCACCAGCCGAGTAACCAACCACTGCTCCTCAGCAGAACCCCCTCCCCACTGATGCCACAGACAGCGTGTGGAGGGGGCGTGTCAGAAAGGCTCAGAGGTTCTTAAAGAGACAGAGGCCTATTTCAAGACATTCACTACAGCCATTTTGAGAGAGACATTTTATACAAGGCAGTTATTCTAATTTACTGCATTTACAGACCAACAGAAGGTTTGCTCATCATTGTAGTGTGATATAGACTGGTGCTATGGGACTGAAAAAAGCAGAATACCCCCTCTTTAATATAGAAGCTGCAGTTACACGTATGACCTGAGGTGGCAGTAGTGAGCATAAAATGGCAAACGTGCATCTCGCCCCTTTAAACACAAACAAGTTTTGTATCCATTCCAGTACACAGAGAAGTGATGAGAAAGTTTCACGTGGAGGTGGGGTTTGTGCAGATCTTGTTCTCCTCTCCGGCCGGCAGTATGTCGCTGCTCTCCTGTGTGTCATATTTTTAACCTGTTACCTGCCACTTTGGGTTAGAATCACCCCCTGATCAGGGGGATGACCCCACTGTTTTTTCGTCTGTAAAAATACAAAAAGCCCTAGTCTTTGATTGACAGGCCCTGAAGAACGGTCCGCGGTCGGGGGCGACCGCGGACCGTGGGGCGAGGCTGCCCACATTTTTGCCCTTTTTTTGGAACATGCTCTACAGGAGACAGAGCAGCCGTCATGGATTTTCTCTCAAATGGAGTAATGTAAATGGGGAGGAGTGAGGACAAGACGTCTATCAATGTGTAGATACAGACGGCATCTCGTCATAGAAGGGGGCGTGGCTGTGCCGAGGGGGAAAATAGAATCTTTAGAGAAACACAATTTTTCACTGTTTTTAGCCATTTTCTGGTGGAATATCAACTTATTTATCACATACAAATAAAGCCAAGTGTAAATCAGGCCCATATGGATATTTTGTCACAGCACATTGTTCAGTAGAAGTGAAAAAACGATGCTAACATGTAGCATCAAGTTAGCATTCTCCGTTTTTTTAATGTATTTATGGGCTGTTGAACCACTTTGCTCCTCTCCATGTCTTTGTATCATTATTTAGTAGAAACTATATTCATAATTCAGCGTTTGTTAGTAGTTTTTGAATAATTAGACAAAATTAACATTCTGTATCTGTATCTATAGTCTTTGGTCGCGGAATTTTTTAATTTGTAATTTTTTTTTTTGATTAAAGGATCAATGTCTAAAGACTCTACATTTTGCTAAATACACACAAAATGGCCAAACTGCAAAATGTCCTCAGCAAAAGTTGAAATGAGCATATTTTTGTCCCATGGTGGATCCTGAAGCCGCACCAGTTGAGAACCACTGACCGTGTTGTTTACCTTCGACCACTGCCTTTAATGGTCCCCTTTTGGACACAGACCAGGCCCATTATAAAAGTCCGCTCCAGGCCGAGCAGCCGCTTCCACATCACCTGCCGTGGCCTGATTTATTGTCCATGAAACGCTGATCTAACGGCCGTGGGCTGATGTGCCACTTTAGGGGTGTTGTTCAGGCTTGGTTATTGCCATATTGACCCTGACATTATCTCTAAGCACTTCCTCTTTTCTCTTTGGAGGCGGGACCCAGAAGCGCAGACACCAGCTGTGGTCTCTGTTTAATCGAATTGTTTATTGCTCATGATATGGCTCTAAAACGATGTCGGCCGAGTAGAGCCTCCTGTTTGTATTTGTATTATCGTAGCCTTTATCGCCCATGTAGGGAAATGTGTTTGCTGCATTTCGACCCACTCGCTCCACACAGCAGGGGCTCCATTCTATAGAAAAGTCTTAAAACGTGCAGAATCTTACTAAAATGAGCTTTTAATCATAAAGAAGAACAAACCCAGAGTGGTATATTCTTTCTTGAGTAATGTTGCACTTTTACTCCCACCTCTGCACTCAAAACACCAGCCCACGCTGTGCTGGACGTCACACATTTTAGGTTCCAAACTCCCATCCATGTGCTGGTAAACATGTTTGCCGGGGATATCTAAGTATTTTATGGCTTTATTGCCCTGGTTCTACAAAAGGAGGAAGTGCCTTTAGCCTTTAACAGTGCATTTCATAATATCATCAATCATTAGGATATTTTCCAAGGTGCTGTTAAGGTTATGCTACAAAGAATAATCTGCACAAAGTTGTGAAAGCCTGATTCTTCTTCTTCTTTTTTTTAATATATTGTATTGAGTTTTAATGAATGTTTTATATTATTGTATAGTAGATTGACTCACAGCATTTTCAGTGAAAGCTATATTTCCGTCGAGAGTGAATTTGCGCGTCATACACAAGGCTGTCGAAAACTTTCTTCCCCAGCGAATCCTCACCAGAAGATTTCAACACAGCTATAATAAAATCTCCCTTATTCATTGACTCATTTCACATAAAACTGCTTTTAGATTTTACTGCTTCCTGTTTATGACGAAAGTTTTTGCTTTGATACGTGTTTACGGAAAATGAGCTTTTATTGCTGATTTTATGACCCTCTTAAAAAAGGATCGTGGCTGCGTTTCAGTATTTAACGATTCTACAACAACTCGTCTTTTTGCGATTTGAATTGATTGACTTTCGACTTCTGACCCTTTTCATTTTTAAATATTTGCGTTGTAGGTTTTTCATGACACATTGAATCTGCTTTTATGATATTATTAAGACCTCACACGTAAGGATTATGCAACAGCAGAAAATAACCTTCGACGACCAATGACGCTCCAGACTTTGACATGAAAGTAAAACCTCACGGTGACTCCACTCGTTTAGAGCCGGGTCGCAGAGGCTGCAGTTTGAGCAGAGATGCCCAGACTTCCCTCCTCCAGCTGTTCTGGGGGGACACCAGACCACAGAGACATAGTCCCTCCACCGTGTGATGGGTCTTCCACGAGACCTCCTCCCAATCAGACATGCTTGGAACAACTTTTAGCCATGTTTTTATGCTATTTCCTTATCAAAAATCTGACTTCATTCACACAGTTCTCAGCAATCCTCCTGAATAAAATGCCCCCAGAAAATAGGTTTAGGTTTATTTAATTTGACATAGCAGGAAAGAACAAAATGTTTAACCTGAAATGTGACAACTACAATACAATAAAAACA
Organism: Gobius niger; assembly: GCF_951799975.1. Taxonomy (NCBI): domain Eukaryota; kingdom Metazoa; phylum Chordata; class Actinopteri; order Gobiiformes; family Gobiidae; genus Gobius; species Gobius niger. Next base: position 2,869,711 of record NC_136868.1, read on the forward strand.
GCAGTATACCAACAAATGAATAAAAACATCTATAAAACAGTTTCGTAAAACAATGTTAAAGCTCGAGGAATAAAAGACATTTCATGCATGTGGTCTTCGGTGCCTGAGCTGGTCTGAGTTATGAAGGTGTGCAGAGGAGAGGAACCGTCCTTCAGGATACTCTGGAGGGTCTGCACTGTGGCCATGTCCCGCCTCTCACTCAGAGATTGGATGGAGGATGGTGGGATACCAATAATCCTGCAGCACCGTTTCTGCACCTGCTCCAGTTCCCCTGACAGGTTCTTAGAGAGGCCGCCCCGCACAGGACTGGCAAACTCAAGAACAGGTCTGATGAAAGTCAGATAGATCATTTTGAGGACATCCTATATAAAATACTTACATTTCTCACAAAAAATAGTACTCCATATGTAACACTATATGTTGTAGGACTAGATGGTTATGGCAATGTGGCAATATGACTGTACTCAGGAGAACCGGTTGTTTGTGGAGTTTAGGGGGTATGAAAAAACGACAGACCAAAAAGGTTTAAATAAAGAAAATATTAATCAGGTGGAATTTAAACCACAAATAAAGTTCAGTTCAAATAATAGTGTCAGCAAGCAAAGAGCGACAAAAGAAAATACAGAAAATTGTGGTTCAAATGTTCAGTTTGTAATCCTTCGTTAAGGTGTGTTAGCAAAAAGTTCAGTTTGTAATCCTTGTCGGAGTAGTTGGAAAAAAACAAGTCCATAATCCAAGGACCCACGAAGTATCAAAAACAAAACAAAAGGTGATTCCGACCAGCTCGCCATCAGTTCATTTCATGGGAGTTTCAGGGTGGAAATAAGGTCAAAAACAGGGAAAAACAATCAGTTCACAGTTACCGGCAACAAATCATAGTTCATTCATCATCATTATTGCGGTAATTTAGGCGCTAAATTACGCATGTCAATAATCAAATCCTTTGCGCAATACGTTCAAAAACTCATTAGGATATTACATAGCACAACATGCCGTCAACGTTACGAGCGCTAGGCTACGATCATAACAATCGGCCAATGTGTATCACAACCACGGCCATACCAAAAACAAACAAACACTCAGCGGCATAATACAACTGTCGAATATGAGGCAACATGTCATATTTATCATGCAAGCAATACGATTCATGGATTGAACCTATAAGGCTTTAAATAAAACAAACAAACAAAACTAGCCGCTATCATAGCGGAGCTATGCATGGACATAGGCGGAAGCGGTCGCCGCTCGAAACTTAGCATCAAACAGTAACTAAACAAAGTTATTATGCCGCTGGAATCACACACGTTATAATAAACACGTTAGTGAAACTCACCGCTGAGATGGATTGTAATAAAAGCTGATTTTAGAGGCATTAAATCAAGGTAGAAGCCTCTTGAGATCTCAGACCAGACGCCAAGTTGCAGCCGCAGCACACAGTGGGAGGGGGGGGTGAAGGAGGAGCAGGATGTTACCTGCGTACCCCATGACTTTTATCATTCCCAAATTGTTGGTGGGAGCAAATAGGGGCAGGGGCAGAACAGTCCGTGTCACATGATGGGGTTACACATAGCGGTAGAGGTACAATATGTCATATAAATGCCTATAGTTTACTTTGGGATGGCTAAAATAGCATGATACAGATCTTTTAATGTTTTCTGACTTTTGACTATCCTGTGCACATTTAGTCTTTTGCAGACTTTAAGGTAATGTATCTGCCCTTCTTACTTTCATTAGCTGAAGCTTTAAATGTTGCATTGACCTCGTGCAAACTTAAAACACAAAGTAAATGTGCAATATCCCTGACCCACTGAGCTGCGGTGCATCGATGCCAGTTCTCCAGCGTCCCATCAAAGGCAAAGACTTACTTCTCGTTGACATTTAAAGGCACTTTGCATGTTCAGCCGTCAATTTCCTCACGGTAACACAGCCCGCAATGTACGAAGTGTGACTTTTTCATCGGCTCCACCGAGAAATGCCGTATGCGGACTCTTAAACGGACGTTACTGCTCATCACAGAAAGTGCCCTCGCCTTCGTACTTAGCGATGCTGTTCTCAAGCTTTTAACTGCGGCGCTACTTCCCCACTGCCTGCACTTTTGATCAGTCGGCTTCGGAAAACAGATAAATTGGTCCATTTTAAAAAGTCGATTCTTGATTACAGTCTTTCACAAACACGAACCTGCTGAATGACTTGTGCAACACGACAGCATTCTGAGTAGTTTGTTTCGTGGTGACGGTCCTGATGGCTAACCTGTTTGTCACAATAATTTCTCTCAAAGTCATTGTCCCCAAAAATTGAGAACGTATTTCCGAGATAAATAAGCACAGAGCGTCCTCGATTGCAAATAGAAATGTTTGGCCTCGAAGAAAGCGCTTGATAAATGCCTCTCCTGTGCTCAGACAGAGATCGGCGTTTTGCTAATAGCTGCAATAAGCCGGTGAAATAATAAAGTGCTCCATTGAAAGAATAAATCAGGCTTTATCGGTCGCATTAAACCATAACACAGCGCTCTCTCCCAAAGTGCAATGACCTTCACTGCGCTTTTCTACAAAGAAATACAATCAAATGTTGCCAAATCCAGAAACTAAGCGCAAACACGTACGACACAATTACATTTACATTTTTTGTCATGCAACTAAAACCGGTTACAAGTTTATACACTGTTTTAATGTATTTTATGTCGCAGACTTTTGCTAGTTATTTCGGAAACCATAAGAGATGGAAACTTACTGCTTTTTGTTTATGGAATCTGCTGATTTTTTCCGTTCAAACAAGCTCCCTCTGAAGTATCTACTCAACATGAATCTCCTGAATAAACCAACAAGTCCTCCAAATCCATACGACACACGTGCTCCTTTGTTTTATCCTTGAATTACGACCATATAAGACGTTTGCTAAAACAGCGCCCCCAAGCTCCCATTGAGTGTATGTACATTACATTTAACCCGATTCAGAAACAACTTTATTTTACGTAGTGTTTTTGACCACTTGGATGACGATTCCAAAACTCAAACGCAAAGAAATGAATCACAAACTTGCAAAATTAGCCCCACATGCAATAAGTAAAGCAGTCCCAGATCTTCAGCCCCGCCACACCTGTGGAGGAACTGAACCTCCAGCTGTGCCAAAGGCTCTCCAAGCGCGCTCTGCGCTATTACGCATCACATCCCCAACCGCAGCAGCGGCGACTACTCACCACTCTCATCATTTATTATATGTGTGGGCTAAGTTATCGCCATTTTACTCACAACAACAGCGACACCAAAGCACAACTCACTGATGTCTTCTGAGTCCTTCTTCTCCTCCAGATGCGTCTCCAGCTCCACATCTCTCCTGTCACTTCCATCTCTGTCCTCAAACGTCCTCGTGTCTCAGACTCCGTGTCTCCCGTACGTCCGGTTGTCCGGTGACCGCGACGAGCCTAGGATCCCGCCCGGGGTTCCAGTGCTTATGATGCGGGGAAAAACCTCTCGTCACCCCGGTAAAGTGTGGCCTCGGCTCCGCTGCTGTTCTCCACAAAGTCCTGCGTCTCTGTCAGAGTTCCTCTGGAGAACGTGCTCCAAATGTCCTGATCAAACTGAGGTCGTTCATTTCTCCGCAGTTTCGTCATTTAAGGATAAAAATATAAAACATCACAGCTGTGTTTCGCTCGCGGGTTTTTGAACTAGATTTGACGGACACTCGCTCTGTCCAATGAAAACACGTGAATCAGCCAGAGGGCGTTTGGGCAGGTGAGCCTGCGCTCTGATTGGCTGAAGGGTCAGCTACGTCATATCCAGTAGTATTTGTTAATAATTATCATCATTATATTATAAACAATCTGAAATAAACTGTTGTAAAGTATTTCCTCTGATGCCTGTGATTTATATGGACTAAAGCAGGATTTAACCCTATAGTGAAAGGTGTACAGGAAGAAACAAGAAAGGGGTTTATGTATTTGATTTGATTTGTTTATTTATACATTTCTTATTATCTACTATTTATGCATTTATGTATTTAATATGTAATATTATTTTGAAGTATCTGTACTCGAGTGTATGGTTCTCTTTTTACTGAGTAAATCTGCAAGCGACAAACTGAAGAAAAAACATGAAAATGAATCAAAGCGCAATGAATCTAAACCTGTTTTCATTTTCTTGTGTCTTATCATAAGAATTATGAATAATGATTTTTTTTTCTGGGGTATTATATATACTCTGCTTTATCAACACTAAACCTTAATCAGACACACATTTACTCAGGGGTTAAGTAGTATTTTCAACAATGAAATAAAGAAATAAAAACATAATTCTAATAGTTTACATCATGTCACGTTTCATCGGGACCGTGAGGGTTCGCACATACATGTGGTGCATGTGTGGGTTGGTTGATCATATGTGATGTCAGTGGAGCCACAGCAGAAGCTACAGGAGAAGCTACAGGAGAAGCTACAGGAGAAGCTACAGGAGAAGCTACAGGAGAAGCCACAGGAGAAGCTACAGGAGAAGCTACAGGAGAAGCCACAGGAGAAGCCTCAGGAGAAGCCACAGGAGAAGCCACAGGAGAAGCCACAGGAGAAGCCTCAGGAGAAGCCACAGGAGAAGCCACAGGAGAAGCCACAGGAGAAGCTACAGGAGAAGCTACAGGAGAAGCCACAGGAGAAGCCACAGGAGAAGCCACAGGAGAAGCCTCAGGAGAAGCCACAGGAGAAGCCACAGGAGAAGCCACAGGAGAAGCTACAGGAGAAGCTACAGGAGAAGCCACAGGAGAAGCCACAGGAGAAGCCACAGGAGAAGCCACAGGAGAAGCTACAGGAGAAGCCACAGGAGAAGCTACAGGAGAAGCTACAGGAGAAGCCACAGGAGAAGCCACAGGAGAAGCCACAGGAGAAGCCACAGGAGAAGCTACAGGAGAAGCCACAGGAGAAGCCACTGGAGAAGCCACAGGAGAAGCCACAGGAGAAGCTACAGGAGAAGCCACAGGAGAAGCTACAGGAGAAGCCACAGGAGAAGCTACAGGAGAAGCCACAGCAGAAGCCACAGCAGAAGCCTCAGGAGAAGCCACAGCAGAAGCCACAGCAGAAGCTACAGGAGAAGCCACAGGAGAACCACAGAAGAAGCTACAGGAGAACCACAGGAGAAGCCACAGGAGAACCACAGGAGAACCACAGGAGAACCACAGAAGAAGCCACAGGAGAACCACAGGAGAAGCCACAGGAGAAGCCACAGGAGAACCACAGGAGAACCACAGGAGAACCACAGAAGAAGCTACAGGAGAACCACAGGAGAAGCCACAGGAGAAGCCACAGGAGAAGCCACAGGAGAAGCCACAGGAGAAGCCACAGCAGAAGCCACAGGAGAAGCCACAGCAGAAGCCACAGCAGAAGCCTCAGGAGAAGCCACAGCAGAAGCCACAGCAGAAGCTACAGGAGAAGCCACAGGAGAACCACAGAAGAAGCTACAGGAGAACCACAGGAGAAGCCACAGGAGAACCACAGGAGAACCACAGGAGAACCACAGAAGAAGCCACAGGAGAACCACAGGAGAAGCCACAGGAGAAGCCACAGGAGAAGCCACAGGAGAACCACAGGAGAACCACAGGAGAACCACAGAAGAAGCCACAGGAGAACCACAGGAGAAGCCACAGGAGAAGCCACAGGAGAACCACAGGAGAACCACAGAAGAAGCCACAGCGGAACCACAGAAGAAGCCACAGGAGAACCACAGGAGAACCACAGAAGAAGCCACAGCAGAACCACAGAAGAAGCCACAGGAGAAGCCACAGGAGAAGCCACAGGAGAACCACAGGAGAAGCCACAGGAGAACCACAGGAGAAGCCACAGGAGAACCACAGAAGAAGCCACAGGAGAACCACAGAAGAAGCCACAGGAGAACCACAGGAGAAGCCACAGGAGAAGCCACAGGAGAACCACAGGAGAAGCCACAGGAGAACCACAGAAGAAGCCACAGGAGAACCACAGGAGAAGCCACAGGAGAACCACAGGAGAAGCCACAGGAGAACCACAGAAGAAGCCACAGGAGAACCACAGGAGAAGCCACAGGAGAAGCCACAGGAGAACCACAGGAGAAGCCACAGGAGAACCACAGAAGAAGCCACAGGAGAACCACAGGAGAAGCCACAGGAGAACCACAGGAGAAGCCACAGGAGAACCACAGGAGAAGCCACAGGAGAAGCCACAGGAGAACCACAGGAGAAGCCACAGGAGAACCACAGAAGAAGCCACAGGAGAAGCCACAGGAGAAGCTACAGGAGAAGCCACAGGAGAAGCCACAGGAGAAGCCACAGGAGAAGCTACAGGAGAAGCCACAGGAGAAGCCACTGGAGAAGCCACAGGAGAAGCCACAGGAGAAGCTACAGGAGAAGCCACAGGAGAAGCTACAGGAGAAGCCACAGGAGAAGCTACAGGAGAAGCCACAGCAGAAGCCACAGCAGAAGCCTCAGGAGAAGCCACAGCAGAAGCCACAGCAGAAGCTACAGGAGAAGCCACAGGAGAACCACAGAAGAAGCTACAGGAGAACCACAGGAGAAGCCACAGGAGAACCACAGGAGAACCACAGGAGAACCACAGAAGAAGCCACAGGAGAACCACAGGAGAAGCCACAGGAGAAGCCACAGGAGAACCACAGGAGAACCACAGGAGAACCACAGAAGAAGCTACAGGAGAACCACAGGAGAAGCCACAGGAGAAGCCACAGGAGAAGCCACAGCAGAAGCCACAGGAGAAGCCACAGCAGAAGCCACAGCAGAAGCCTCAGGAGAAGCCACAGCAGAAGCCACAGAAGAAGCTACAGGAGAACCACAGGAGAAGCCACAGGAGAACCACAGGAGAAGCCACAGGAGAACCACAGGAGAAGCCACAGGAGAAGCCACAGGAGAACCACAGGAGAACCACAGGAGAACCACAGAAGAAGCCACAGGAGAAGCCACAGGAGAAGCCACAGGAGAAGCCACAGGAGAAGCCACAGCAGAAGCCACAGGAGAAGCCACAGCAGAAGCCACAGCAGAAGCCTCAGGAGAAGCCACAGCAGAAGCCACAGAAGAAGCTACAGGAGAACCACAGGAGAAGCCACAGGAGAACCACAGGAGAACCACAGGAGAACCACAGAAGAAGCCACAGGAGAACCACAGGAGAAGCCACAGGAGAAGCCACAGGAGAAGCCACAGGAGAACCACAGGAGAACCACAGGAGAACCACAGAAGAAGCCACAGGAGAACCACAGGAGAAGCCACAGGAGAAGCCACAGGAGAACCACAGGAGAACCACAGAAGAAGCCACAGCGGAACCACAGAAGAAGCCACAGGAGAACCACAGGAGAACCACAGAAGAAGCCACAGCAGAACCACAGAAGAAGCCACAGGAGAAGCCACAGAAGAAGCCACAGGAGAACCACAGGAGAAGCCACAGGAGAAGCCACAGGAGAACCACAGGAGAAGCCACAGGAGAACCACAGAAGAAGCCACAGGAGAACCACAGGAGAAGCTACAGGAGAAGCCACAGGAGAAGCCACAGGAGAACCACAGGAGAACCACAGAAGAAGCCACAGGAGAAGCCACAGCCACATGTGGATCATCAGTGTCAATGTAACATAAAAGTGAGTGTGGACATTTGACCATCTCAGTGTTGTACACCAGCTCACAAAGGAACCCAAAGAACTGGACACAATTGGACTGTCCAGAACTCCATGAAGCAAATCTGTCCCTGCAGATGTTCATTAGATGTTACATCATAGGAACGATGATGATGATGATGATGTTCCTCTGCTCAAAACAGATCAGAACTAATGCAACCTCCTCATATGCTGCTATTTGATGAAGTCATGTTTACATTTCTATATTTTAGTAAAACACATGTGACAGTCGTCTGTATGATTTACATGACGGCGGCACATGTGGCTGAGTGGTTAGTGCTCTGGCCTCACAGCAAGATGGTCCCATGGGTTAAAATCCCTTTCAGTGTGGAGTTCACCTGCACCTCAAGATAAGATGAGATAAGATAAGATAAACGTTATTAGCCCCAGAGGGGATTTGTCTTTTTTTTTTGGCGACAGTGCCGCTCATCTGCGCACGCACGCACACACGCACACACGCACACACACACACACACACCCCAGATGTTACACGCTCCTGCCCACTGCTCCTGACGGCTCGCCTCAGTCGAAGGAGGGGCCAAATGCAGAGACACATTTTGTAATGACAAATAAATGATCTTAACCTTTAATCTGCATCATGTGTTTAGCCCATTATGTCATAGAAACAGATATAAGTAGAATGACTATTATGACCAAGACATTTAGTTTGAATAGAAAAATAATAACATGTGTAATATTGTTCATATAAATCACAGGCATCAGAGGAAATACTTTACAACAGTTTATTTCAGATTGTTTATAATATAATGATGATAATTATTAACAAACACTACTGGATATGACGTACAGACCCTTCATCCAATCAGAGCGCAGGCTCACCTGCCCAAATGCCCTCTGGCTGATACACGTGTTTTCATTGGACAGAGCGAGTGTCCGTCAAATCTAGTTCAAAAACCCGCGAGCCAAACACAGCTGTGATGTTGTATATGTTTTATCTTTAAATAACGAAACTGTGGAGAAATGAACGAGCTCAGTTTGATCAGGACATTTGGAGCTCGTTCTCCAGAGGAACTCTGACAGAGACGCAGGACTTTGTGGAGAACAGCAGCGGAGCCGAGGCCGGAACTCCCCGGGATGACGAGAGGTTTTTCCCCGCATGAAACGCACTGGAACCCGGCACGGGATCGGAGGCTCGCCGCGGTCACCGGACAACCGGACGTACGGGAGACACGGAGTCTGAGACACGAGGACGTTTGAGGACAGAGATGGAAGTGACAGGAGAGAGATGGAGCTGGAGACGCATCTGGAGGAGAAGACAGGAAGGCGTCAGTGGTGAGTTGTGCTTTGGTGTCGCTGTTGTTGTGAGTAAAATGGCATAACTTAGCCTACACGTATAATATGATAAATGATGAAAGTGGTGATATGTGCCGCTGCTGCGGTTGAGGATGTGATGCGTAATAGCGCAGAGCCGCTTGGAGAGCCTTTGGCACCGCTGGACGTTCAGTTCCTCCACAGGTGTGGCAGGGCTGAACATCTGGGGCTGTTTTACTTATTGCACGTGGGGCTAATTTTTCAAGTTTGTGATTCATTTCTTTGCGTTTGAGTTTTGGAATCGTCATCCAAGTGGTCAAAAACACTACATAAAATAAAGTTGTTTCTGAATCGGGTTAAATGTAATGGACATACACTCAATGGGAGCTTGGGGGCGCTGTTTTAGCAAACGTCTTATATGGTAATTCAAGGATAAGACAAACGAGCACTTGTGTCGTTTTCTGTTGGAGGACAGTCTCGAATAAACCTCTGCCCCTCATACAGCGCCCTCTGCTGTCACAGTTCAACACTGACATGTCGTTGGTTCAAATCCCAGCTCCCACAAATGCACACTGCTGTTGTGCCCTTGGGCAAGACACTTCACCCTCCTTGCCTCCGGTGTCTGCGTACACTGGTGTATGAATGGGAGAGTGACTGGGTGACTGGTTCCTTACTGTAAAGCGCTTTGGGCCTGAAAAAGGTAGAAAAGCTCTATATAAGCGGAGTTATACCATACACACTTACTTACTTACATATTTCTATGATTAAACCATTTACTATAATATTACATGTTTAAAAGGAGCAACCCTTGATTTTTTTTTCTTTTCTGTATTGGAATAACATTTGTCTTGTCCTTTAGTATATGGTAAAAGCAGACATTTGAACAAGTCGGGATCAAATTGCCCCTGACACGGCTTTGTTACTTCACTTGTATCTGTACCAAAGGCACATCCTGTTAGTATCTGGAACAAGTTTTAGATTTAAATATGTGTGATGTTTTATCTTTGTATAATGTGTTTTAATGTGTTGACTAGTTGCAAGACGAATTTACCCACGGGTGCAAATAAATGAACTTATCCTAACCTAACATTTATCCAAAAAACACTGGTTTTAAAGCCAGTCATAAAACGTCAGGCTGGTAGGCATTTTAACTGTGAAGTGACAGTTTTCCTCCTGAAAGTTGTGAAACCTGGTTTAAACTCAGTCCCTGTGACGAATTGTGACGTTGTAAATGCAATAGGAAAGTTCGAGATGTGTTTGGACCAGAAAATAGCAATCTGAAATTTGAGTGACCCTGTTTCTTTGTACAATCAGGTATAGCTCCTTTAACTATAGTCTATCTGAGGGGAAGAAATGTTTTTGTTTGTTTGTTTGTTTGTTTGTTTGTTTGTATACTGTATTGTCCCCGTAGGGAAAAGTGTCCTCTGCATTTAACCCATCCTTCGATGCCGCTGGGGCGACTCGTAAGGAGCAGTGGTCGATGGCAGTGCCGCGCCCGGGGACCCGTCTCCATGATGTGGAGCCAGGCTGGTGGTCAGAATCATCTGGCTGGAGGATTCACCTATTCACCTCCATCAAATTAAATTACATAAACTATCGCCCTATGAAGAGGGAGCTGAGTCGGGGGCGAAGCTCTCGATTTACCGATCAATCTACGTTCCCGCCCTCACCTATGGTCATGAGATTTGGGTCATGACCGAAAGGACGAGATCGCGAATACAAGCGGCCGAAATGAGTTTCCTTCGCAGGGTGGCTGGGCGCCCTCACCCTCCGAGATCGGGTGAGGAGCTCAGTTACCCGGGAGGAGCTCGGAGTAGAGTCGCTGCTCCTTCACGTCAAAAGGAGCAGCTGAGGTGGCTCAGGCATCTGTTCCGGATACCTCCTGGTCGCCTCCCGCGGGAGGTGTTCCAGGCATGTCCTAGTGGGACAAGGCCTCGTGGAAGACCCAGGACACGCTGGTGGGACTATGTCTCCGAGCTGGCCTGGTGTCGCCTCGGGGTCAGAACAGCTGGAGGAGGTGTGTGAGGATCGGGGAGTCTGGGCATCTCTGCTGAGACGCTGCCCCCGCGACCCGGCCCCAGATAAAGCGGAAGAAAATGGATGGATGGATCGCCCGATAGATCGGTCATCGGCCAACCCCCTTGATCTCAGTATCGGACCCCAAAAATCCATATCGGTTGGACCCAAGTAAATACTGTGATTTCGCAAATGCCCAAATACTACTTTATCAAACAGAGACATTTGTTTCCCCCTAATCATAAACCGACAGTGTGCTACGTGCCTGATACTGCGTGTTTAAATAAATGGTACATTGATTGGGCCAACGTGTGTCAAATTGGATTTTCGCACTGAACTTGCCTTTCAAGAAAAGTCCTCATGAGTTACTGCCTTGTCAGAATGATTTAGTTTGAAATGATTTCCTTTATGTAATATGGACCCAATTATGTATGTGACTCAGCAGGGACTTTCAGATTTCCTTCACCCCAGACACTTCGTCCAGCTCTCCCTGGGAACACAATTTCACACAAACAATCAGGGATTCAACAGCATTTTTTAGAATAAAAAGAAACCCTTTGGAGACAGACTTTAAAGCGGTGTTTAGTAGGTGCAAACTCTCCATTGGAATCCGTTTTACAAAGTGTCTTTAGGAGTCGCACCTGGCCACTAGGGGGTGGTACAGCAGCAATGTCAGCAAACGATGTGATCTACACTGAAGGGCAGCCGTGGCGAACATTTTGTCTCCCACTGGGGTTTTTGAGTTTTCCTCACCGTGCCGGAGAATCTGAGGACGGGGGACACTGAGGCGGCTCGTCACCACCTGCTGTCCACGTTTATTTGCACATTAGGTTTGCCTGGATTCTTAATTTGTCTGAACTTTACATTGTCAACAGAGACGTGGTTAAAGGGATGTTTCAGGATTTTTGACATAGGGCTTCATGTCCTAGTTATCCAGAGTGTTGCTGGTACCTGGAGATATTTTTTTTTTGTAATTCATGCAGTTCTTATGTTTGAAGAGTTATGAGGCGCTAGGCTAATGCAAGGCTAGCGCATTTCTAGCCTGCATTAAAAACAGTGTGACCCGCTCAGAGCACCTGAGGCAAATCACTTATAACACCAGACTAACCATATACATGTCTGTGTCCATAGAATAATTTTATCCATTTCGTATTTAAAATAACTTATATTTGAGCAGCATCACCTTCGTGGTTGTATAAGCTACGCGGCGGCGGAGTGATCTGCTAGAAAATAGTCCCTCAAAATGCGATCATTCATGTGATGCAGGTCAGTTATATTCCAAAAATTACTCTATGGACACAGACATTTATATGGTTAGTCTGGTGTTATAAGTGATTTGCCTCAGGTGCTCTGTGGAGCGGGTCACACTGTTTTTAATGCAGGCTAGCTGATACCATAGAAATGGGCTAGCCTAGCACCACGAAACTCTTCAAGCATAAGAACTGCAAAAAAAAAAAAATCTCCAGGTACCAGCAACACTCTGGAGAACTAGGAAATGAGGCCCTATGTCAAAAATCCTGAAACATCCCTTTAAGCGAAGACAGGAGTGGTTTGCCGGCAAGGAGAATGGGTAGATCAGGGGTGCCCGAATTTGGCCCGCCAGAACAATTAGGTTGTCCCGCCAGAGAGTGACTTGCTTTTGCGCCGCATCCGGTTAATACTAACTCTCTCCCATTCATTCTCAATGGTAAATGGATGCGGTTCACTTTTTGGGCACCAGCGTCAAATTGGGGGGGCGCTGTTTCACTCCTTTCGCAAAGCGGCACGGTGGCGCAGCGGTTAGCGCTCACGTAAGAAGGTCCCAGGTTCGATTTCCATCTGGACGGGGCCTTTCTGTGTGGAGTTTGCATGTAGGTTTCCTCCGGGTACTCCGGTTTCCCCTACCACTAAAAACATGTACAATAGATTCCCCTCTGGGGCCAGGACTCCCCTGAAAAAGAGATGATTAGTCTCAGTGGGACTATCCTGGTTAAATAAAGGTCAATAAATAAATAAAGTTAAGGAAACTGGTCAGTAATAGAGCGTTGTAGCATCAACTTCCCAACTTTTTCCAAATTTTTGTTGTAAAGAAAAGAAAAGAAATGAATGAGGTAAAGTCACTGTAGGTAATGCAGGTTAGAGGTGGTGTTGTTGCACTATATTGCTACAATAATTGATTTTGCTCTACTGAAACTTGGCTTTTGTAGCACACTATTTGCATAGATACACTGCAAAAAGTAATTAACTAGATCAGTATAAACATCTCAATTTGAGCATAATAATCCAAATTTTAGCTGTTTTGACTAGTTAAGAAGCGTTTGTCCTAGATAATTTCACTTGTTCTGAGATGTTTCTGACTCGTTTCCATACATTTCGTCCTTATTTCAGGTCATTTTCTTTGCCAATGGGGTAAGAAAATCGGTCTTGTCTCTTTGGCAATTTTACTTTCTTATTTCAAAGCGAGATTTACCCTAGAACTGGTCTGAAATGTCCTCAAACAAGCAAAGCAAACTCGGTCCGATCAGGAAAAGTGTCTAAATGAGTGAAAACCGCTCAAAACAAGACACATTTCCTCAATTCAAGTCGTTTAAGGCAATGCTTGATATTTACTATTTGCATAGATAGAATTAAATGCAAATGTATACTAAAAAGGAAATAACGTAACTATTATTATTTGCAGTTGTATGTGTCTCACGCTGACATCGCCGTGTTTGGCCCTCGACCCTTAGGCACTTTCTCATTTGGGCCCTCGGAGACACCCCTGGGGTAGACTGAAGCGTGATCCTGCTCTCACTGAATAAATCCAGAGTGTCGTGTTTTGGCTCGGCTCCTTCTGCACCCCCACAGTCGATGAGACGCTGCACCGCTCTCATCCTGTCTAAATCACACTCCATCCTCCCCTCACTCTTGAAAAACACACGGAGATACTTGAACTGTTCCGCTTGAGCTTATGTAATACTTAAATAACACACTTTACTCCAAATTGGCACTTGTTGTTTAACAAACATGTCGAGAAGCACGTATTAAAGATGAAAAATAAAACACTAAACATGAGCCCTGAAAGATTGTGCTATTTGCATAATCTCAAACACATCTTTATCAATATCTACACTTTGTTGGTTAGAAAATATTGATCTTAATTCGGTCTGATTAATATATGTTTGGATGGAAATGACCATGGAAAAGGAAATATTTGAAATACCTTATTTCACAGCGAGACACAGTCACCCGCATCAGCGAGTAAATAGTGCTCACGGACCTATGGCGAGTGTTTTTAGTTTGTGATGAGAGGATTTTACATGTATGTGTTATATGAAATTGCACTGTCCCCTTTCAGATAATCTAATCTAATCTAATCTAATCTAATCTAATCTAATCTAATCTAATCTATTCTAATCTAATCTAATCTAATCTAATAGAACTTCAGAAGGACATTTCTGTGATCTTCCGTCTCGTTGCTAAACTGTTTTTTCTAAGTGAAGAATGGGGGATCCATACACGCTGTGTCTCTGTCCTCTCTCCTGCCTCGTTTCCATCTTTGGAGGAGAAAAACTGACCCCAGATCAGCAAAGATAGGCCTCTGTTTGTGAGCGTGGGAAAAACGTGCCTGTGCCAATTGGTCAACAGCGTCATGTGATCACTGTCGGCACAAACACAGTTCAGAGCTGCAGGTTCGAGTCTTCCTGAACGTCATAGTTCTGTCAAATGGAAATAAAAGCAGGCGACACGAAGAAGGGACTTATTTCCATTGGACTTACCGTACATTCTCTAATACTGGCCTGTATTCCATTAGCGGCCGGGTCTCTGACAGAGGCCGGGTTCGCGGCTGGCGGAGGCAAATTAAAGCCGGTCTCTAAAACAGGCCGGGGCTTTAATTAGAAGCCTAAAACTATAGCGGTTGAAATATTCCCCATGTTAGGAATTTGTCTCATGGTGTAAATGGTGTAAATGGTGTAAATGAAAACTCACGTGCAGGAAGTAACAAACGGGAACCCGGGCCGAGGGGGACGCTGCGGAGGAGCTGATCCGAGTATAACTTTGACACAGATTTAGCCACTTTTCAAACCTCCTGTGACGATATTTGGAAACAGGGCAACAAATGTTGTTTGACCCTCCAGGGTTTTAATAAAGTCACCATCGCGTCTTCAAAGCACGTCCAGCTGCTCCGTGTGCAGGTCAGTCCCACGCCTCAAAATAACTCCTCCCATCAGCGCGAGCGTCTCGTCTTCTCTCGGGTCAGTCTCATGATCGATCACAAACACAAACGCTCCGTCTAAACTCGCCTTTTACACAAGATAACAACAAATAATCCGGTCCGCGGTAAAAACGAAACAGAAACCTGCAGTGACACTGATGTCAAAGCTCCGCTAACAGCAACGAAACACTTCCTGTTGTCCCGACAAAATAAAAGGCGTCAATGTTCCAGCCGCTGGGAGAGGGTTTGATAGGGTTTAATAATTTAGGTGCAAATGGACTCAAATCTCGTTTTTCTTCATTTTCCTGGTCGTCCGTTTTGCTCAAATAGAAATAAAGGCCTGTCTCTAATTGTGGCCTGGTTCCAATAAAGGCCTGGTCCTAGATGCCCTTGAGTAAATAAAGGCCCCGGCCTGTATTAGAGCATTTACGGTAATAAGAAAAGGAGATGGACAGACATACGCCCTGAGACGGAGGAGACAGCTGGAGAAGATTCAAAGTTTACTCAAAGTACTCAGCTCCAGGTCTGTTTTTGATGAGAGAGCAACATTGCAACATGTTAAAAAGCTCTAAAAGTCCATCTTGCATAGCACCCTACCGAAATTGTAAAATGAGGTTAAAATCGTTTCACAAAATCCCACGAAAAGGATATTGCAGCGGCTCTAAAGACAGAGGCTCCTGATATGAGAAGCTCAAGCTGTTCCATTATTCGGTTATCTTCACGCGTGACAGGAGCCAGTCCATATGATGGTGCCGCTTACATGCACAGAGGAAACCCTTAACCCTGCCCTCATGGTACTGCATTGTATTACAACCCTCAATATTCAGCACAGGCCTTCTGTCATCCATCACCGCTGACGGGCACCGGATAAATACCCAACACAAACAGATGTGCAGATACAAGAGCCTCCTGTTCGCTGCACATGAGGTCACTACAAAACATGATCTCGTCTGGAATGAAATGTGTGATAGGGTTTGGTTCCTTTAAAGCTGCAACTATTGTCTGAACTCTCCCTTCTCTCTCTGCGATTAGGTTTAAATGAATCCTTAAGGCTGATGGACAAAACAAAGAAACTGGCTGAGTCGTGGGCAAGAGGGAACAAAAACAGATCGATTTTCACCACATGGGGAGACATCAGAGCTGGATTCTCTCCCTCTTTTTTTGTTCAAAATGGGATCATGATGTTTGGATCTTTCTTCTCCAGCTCAGAATTGTCCGATATTTGATCTACGCCATACATCACTCTGAGGCTTTGGGACTCGCTCAGCTCACCCAGCGCGGTGTTTTATTAAGGCGATCAGGTACACTGAGAAAAATAAAACATTGGCTTAATCTGAAAAATGTATAGAAATCATTGACATCTGCATTTTACTAGTTGTTCATAATGATATATATTCATTAGTCCAACTATAAATGTTTCATCTGTAACTGTGAACATTTTAAATTGGTTTAACAAAAAAATGTTCGGGACTTGAATGTTCAAAGGTTCATTGAGTCAATTTAAAACTCTTCATTGAACCAATGTACTTTTAGTCCTCGCGTTGCCTTCGCGGGTCATTTTGACCCGCTGTCATGTTCCGGGCATTTGGACGCAAGGTGACACAAGGGGGCGCCCTTCCAACCTTCTCAGTGTAAATGTGACTTTCTTCAGAGTGAGACTTTAGGTCAGACATGAGTGACAGTAACATGAGGCTAAATACAGTGAGCTCTTTGTTTCCAGTTAAAAGGCTGAGGCCTCATTGCTCTTCAGTCACAAACTGAGAAGAGAAGAAGGAAGTCATGGAGCTTCTGCTTTAGACAGAACTTCCGACTTCTGCTGCAGGTAAGAGTCAGATCATATTCTGAAACTCAAATCCGTAGCAAAAACATCATTTATGGAAAATTATTATTACAATTACAAAAAGAAAGAAATTAAAATCCTGTATCTAATAAAAAAGTTTCTTTATTTACTCTCGTTCAAAAAAAAAAACCCAAACAAACCCAGGTCATTTGTATCTGCTGTAGGTCATGTTTGTCCCAGTTCCTCTGAGTCGTGGTGCAGCAGGACTGATGTGGACAGATGTTACAGAAGAAGCTCGTGAGGTTCATTTCTTCAACAGTTACTATAGTAACTATTTTCTCCAAAGTAAAAGTAGATCTACCACAGTCCTGTCCACATCTGTCATGGTCCACCATGACCCACCACGACTCAGAGGAACTGGGACAAACATGACTTTACAGCAGATACAAATGTTAGGGTTTGTTTGTTTTTTGTTTTTTTAGAATGAGAATAAATAAAAATAAATAAAAAGAATTTGATTAGATACAGGATTGCAGATGTAAATGATTTCTATACATTTTTCAGATTAAGCCAATGTTTTATTTTTCTCAGTGTACAAAGACAAGAGATGATTTCCAACATTATTCATACTGTAGCATGTGTGACGCTGCAGCTGGAGAATAGCAGTTGTGCAGTGATGATCGGCTGGATCAATCAGAAGAATTCAGCTCGGAGGAAAATGAGGTGCTTAATGAAAACTGGACACAGTATTGCAGTATTTCTTAGTTGTTGTGTATTGACTTTTACAGTGAAAGTGGGGGATATTGACAAGGTAATGTTTACACAGTGCACATGAGTTGCTGAATCATTTTGGTGGGACGGAAAAGACCACAGGAGTTCATAGGTCAGAGTTCATTTGGTTGGAGGAAACCCTTGGAAGGACAGAGTCCACAGTTCATTGACAAAAGTCCCGAAGTGAGGCAAGACAGAGCAAACACGTATGTGTGTACGTGTGCGTGCGTGTGTGTGTGTGTGTGTGTGTGTGTGTGTGTGTGCGTGTGCGTGTGTGCGTGTGCGCGCGTGCGGGGGGGGGGTCTGCACCAGCAGACAGATACGGAGTCTTTTGGGCTCTTTCCTCAGGCTCGAGGCCTTAGCTCGCCCTCCATGTGCCAAGTATTAAAAGGCTGAGTCGGACCAGGAGCGGAAAATTACCTGGCTGCTCAGGTCGCAGCAGTGGTGTCGAGGATGGGTCAAATGCAGAGAACGAATTTAATTAAATGATCATGAATTAAATAACAAAGCCTAAAGGTCTCCATTACAGCACGTAACAAGCAGCGGCTTCCCTCTCCTTTGACACAGCCCTACAAACTGCATTTACAGTTTCTGTGTTTCACATCGTTTTACAGGATGCTTTTGTGCATCTTTGCTGTGGTTTTTGGGGGTTCAGCAATTTTTTACTGCAAAGAATCATTGCTGGCCATGAATGAAATGGCTTTTTTAAACAAACATCTAGCTCAGATATGGGCAAACCCTAGCCTGGCAAATGCCAGACTAAAATCACAAGTGATATTTAGTCTGGGGACCACCAATTCATTTTCTCGTAGGAGAGGAGTTGTTTACGAATGTCAATCATGCGTCTGCACGAGGCCACAGCCAATCGTATCATCGTATCCGATGACGTATGACGTACCCGCTGTAAACTTTCGAGCTAAACTATTTAGAACACGGCCTAAAGCTCAATGGAAAAATAGCGTCGCGTCTGCAGCTGTCATGTTGGATCCGTAAATAGACTTTTTTTTTTTATCCGTAAATAAACTGCAAGTTTCCGTATATCGAATAGCTCGTCATCATCTTGCCGTCCCTTCTCGTTCTGTGATTGGTTCTCAAATCCACGCGAAATTTCGGCCATGGTCCCCAGGCTGCAGTTCACAATGATTCGAGCGCACACAGCAGCATGGCGTTAGCCAGGTTAGGCAAACCCCAGACCAGGGCTAGGATTGGGTTGTTTGCCTTAGTTTGATCTGTTTGCCCACCCCTGATCTAGCTGATGATTTAAAGGTCTTTGAAACCTACAAATCTGCAGATTTCTTCTTCATTCCAGCGAATTTCACCGCTGTGAGATCAATAGACTATATGCACAGTTTCCCCACGTAACGTCTTCCTGGACAGTCAGCAGACGCTGGACTTCCTGTCGCTGATCGTTTACGTTCACAATTGACAGGTCCCACACAAATATAGAGAAGCTCAGGATCTGGTTAAGGACAACAAGTTACTGATGGAGTCACAGAAACGTGTTACAAACATCATGTTCTCTGTGAATCTGCCCCAAAGGAAACGCCAGCTGTCGTAGGGGGCGGAGCTTTTATCTTAGAGCTAAAGGCTAGAGTTGAAAAATGATAATAATACATGTAAACAAGTAAATGTTATTTAAACTACTGACAGGACGATTCTGTTTTGCGCAGGCTCGTTCAACACTTTGCGCTAGTTTTATTTTTTATTTTGTGTTAGCCGCGTTAGCCGCGTTAGCCGCGTTAACTTCAAGACAAAAACATCCACCGTTATGAACACGGAGTTTTCCTCCAGTGAAGTCGTTACGTCTCATGTAATATTTTCTAACCTGCTCCGTCACATCTGAACTTTTACTCGCTGTCTTTACCAAATCTTAAGCTATTGCTTCATTTCTGTGGGACCTGCTCATGTTTAATGGGAAGAGAGAGCGGACAGGAAGGACAGCGTCTGGCTGACTGTCCAGGCGGTAATCACGTGGGGTCACTGTGCATATGGCCCATAAAGTCTCTTATCTAAACATTACCAACTTGCTCCTGTAGATTTCCTAATGCCATCTGAGAAACTAAAGACAGTCTTAAAGAGAGATAAACTGTCACTGCCGAGTCTATAACAGAACACATACAGATCTTAAAATACATTTTCCATAATTACAACCTTTCAGGCCTGACCTTTAGCGCGTGTGGTCATGTCTGCTCTCGACACACGACTCATTTCATCCACACATTTCCTCCAATGACGTACTTGAAGTTTTTACAACACTTTGATGCAGTAACACAGGATATCTGCGGGGGAGGTGTTTTTTAACATACTGATATGGAAACGGAGTCAAAAATCTGTCGGAAACGTCCAACTAATGCAACTCTCCTAAGTCAACAGTCAACACAGTTTAACCAGTGAACTTCCTTCTTATGAACAGCTTAAAACTTCCTGGGCTTTGTTTTTCTCTGCAGGCAAAACCCCCGGAAAAAAACCTTATCTTCACACTAACGTGAACCAAGCACATTTTCTCCAGTTTGGCTTTAGTCAAATCTAAAAGCTTCTTGGAAAAAAACATCAAAAGAGAAACCAAAATGAGCCGAGAGCTAGGATAGAAGCCCGACAAAAAAGCCACAAAAGAGTGACAGAAAAGTAAAGAAAAGAAATGTCAAAAAATGTTGTGAGAAACACAGCAACAATGCAAGGAAAAAGATCAGTACAGATCAGTTTTTTAGGTTTTTCAAATGAGGCGTTACACATGCCTATAGGCTGTGACCTTTTTGTGCTATCTTTCATATTTATATGCTTCGGAAAATTGTACAAAAAATAATAATAATTAAAAAAATCTTCAGAAATTCTGCCAGAGTATGTGAACTTTTGAGCACAACTGTATTAAAAAGTGCAAAAGAGAGAGAAGGAGGAAAACATAATGAACAAATAATCCTTTGACTTCTCGTGCACTTGTTCTGTACTATATAAGTTCAGGAGCTGGACCATCTGCGGGTCTTTTAGTCTCGTTATGTGTGCCGGCAAACTCCTGTGGCCCCATCCCGACGGCTGCACTTGGAAGAGTGGGTGAGCTGGGTGGCTGTAGCTCTGATGATGCTGTGGACCTTCCTCAGACACCGGCTCTGGTTAATGTCACGGATGGCGGGACGACTGCACCCAATGACCTGTTCAGCAGAACGCACCCCTCTCTGTGGAGCTACTGTTGATGGTGCACCTGTAGAAATTGGTCAGGATGGTGGTGTTCGATCCAAGCGACTTCAGCTTTCTCAGGAAGTAGAGCCTCTGTCGGGATTTCTTCACAACAGTCTCTATGTGAAGTGACCTGGTCAGATCCTCTGCGATGTTCACCCCAACCCACTTAAAGGAACAGGCCCCCGTTTTTCCATACTGAGATATGTTCTTACCTGAGCTTTGACGAGTTCTTTAGGACCTGTCTGATCTTCCCCCGTGCCTTCAGTCACGTAAACACAGCGCAGACGGCGTTAGCATTTAGCCTCTCCCTCTCTCCTCTATAGCTCCAAAACAGGTCAAGATAGAAGCTACCAAGCTCTTCCACGTTTTCCCTATTTAAATATGGTTATGTGAAGTGTTCCACTGCAAAGTATAATTACACAAAATTAAACAATGTGGATTTTCTAAGCGGATAAAAGGGAACTATATTGTAAGGCGTAATAATACCAGGAGTAGTTAGAAATCCGCGCAGTAATCTTCACTTTACTGTGCGGATGCCAAATGCTAACGCCGTCTGCGCTGTGTTTACGTGACTGAAGGCACGGGGGAAGATCAGACGGGTCCTAAAGAACTCGTCAAAGCTAAGGTAAGAACATATCTCAGTATGTAAAAACGGTGGCCTGTTCCTTTAAGGCTGCTGACCTGCTCCACTTCAGAGGTGTTGATGAAAATAAGGTGGTGTCCTATGGCTCGATGCAGTCTGAAGTCAACTCAGCTCCTTAGTTCAGACAGAGGTTGTTGTCTCTGGGTCTGAGGAGAGGCAGGTTTTTTTTGTCACACCCATAATGACAACTAGATTTGCATTGTATTACACTTCCCTGGGTGAAATGTAATGGAGTGGCTTTTCATGGCAATAACCGAGAGACGCATCACGATGACGTCTACTGCAATGTTGTTTTAGAATCACAGGAACACACAACCAGTATCTGGGTCACTGTTTCTTCTCGGTTCAAGTTCAGTTTGACTTTCTCGTCCCCGGTTTGAACTGTGCCCCGGCCTCTGGAGCTGCAGGCCGGTCCAGGCACAGATTTAATCCCCATTTCTCACTTTGTCGTTTGCCAGCTTCGGATCACGGAAAGAGCTCGGTGAACTCGTTGATTGCTTTGGATGTGGTTTACAGCGGCTCAGGTTGTTTTGTGCCAGGCCTGGAGGTTCGCCAAACAGTAGTCGGTCTTGTCTTTTAGAGTCCAATGTTTGTTTATTGTTTAGTTCCCGTCCCCTGTCGCTCCTGAGACCTTCATAGCTGTATTGTATTTGCACCGTGGGAAAACTGGTCCAAATACCGTATTTTATTTCCCAATGTTAGAGGCGGTATTTTCTCTGCCTTTTGCAATAAAGGGAGTATTACTAAACAAACAGGTTCAGTGAGGCAATAACTATGCACCGAACATTTCACAGTTTTTCAACGGAACTATGTCTAAATTTCAGGAGTGGGACAAAACGTGTGTTTGCCTCCTTTAGTATATTGTAATCGCAGATGTTTGATGACTGCTTTCATGACCATTTTTCCAGCATTTCTATGACATTTACCCAGAACAGTGACTGTGCAAGTTATGAAGAAAACGCCCCTCTGAAAAAATGGGAAACATACAGCTACAGCAACGAAATGTGTCTTCTGTGTTTGACCCATCCCTTGACACCATTGGACGGCCCGTAGCCCCGGGACCCATCTCCAGATGTGGAACCCGGCTGGAGGATTCACCGATTGTGTAGGTTTCCTTCGGGTACTCCGGTTTCCCCTACCACTAAAAACATCTACAGACACGGGGGGAACATGCAAACTCCACACAGAAAGGCCCCGTCCAGGTGGGAATCGAACCTCGGACTCGAAGTAGAAAACAAAATAAAATAAAACAATAGATATATAAAAAGTATCAGCGCAGTCCAGGCCTTGTGTCCGTTAAGTTTCAGTTTTGCATATACGGCAGCTCACAGTGCATTTGATGTGCAACACTTGTCTGGTGCACTGGATCTTCACTCGCTGTTGGCTGGTCGTCTGCAGGACTCGGAGAAACCTTTACAAAGCCAAGCAGTTGTAACAATACAGGTGTGGAGTGTCAACAGCCGTCAGTTTAGTGGTAAGTGATGATGACACACATGCACTCACATACACACATGACTGGCACCACCTAGATTAAAGGAACAGGCCACTGTTTTTCCATACTGAGATATGTTCTTACGTGAGCTTAGACGAGTTGATGCGTACCTGTCTGGTCTTTGCATGTGTGCCCTCAGACAAGCAAAACGACCAAAGATGTTGTTGGCATTTGGACTCTCCCAGCATATTCCTATAGCTCCAAACGGGGTGAAGTTAGAAGCGACCACGCTTTTCCACAGGCACAAAGATCAGACAGGTACAGATCAACTCGTCTAAGCTCAGGTAAGAACACATCACAGTCTGGACAAACACTGGCCTGTTCCTTTAAATATTAAGAAATATATAGATGAAAACTTGCACCGTCACTTTCGTACGATTTTTGCACCACGGCGCATTGTTACACCCCAGTACAAACCGTCGAAATGCACTGGTAACACGAGTCACTTAAATTGTAATGACAAATATATTCCGGTTACTGAAAAAAGTAACACAACTCTGTAACTGTAACTTACATAGGTGATATGTTACCCCCAATACTGCACCATCCATCCATCCATCCATCCATCCATCCATCCATCCATACATACATCCATACATCCATTTTCTTCCGCTTTATCCGGGGCCGGGTCGCGGGGGCAGCAGTCTCAGCAGAGATGCCCAGACTTCCTGATCCACACACACCTCCTCCAGCTGTTCTGACCCCGAGGCGACACCAGGCCAGCTCGGAGACATAGTCCCACCACCGTGTCCTGGGTCTTCCACGAGGCCTTGTCCCACTAGGACATGCCTGGAACACCTCCCGCGGGAGGCGACCAGGAGGCATCCGGAACAGATGCCCGAGCCACCTCAGCTGCTCCTTTCGACGTGAAGGAGCAGCGACTCTACTCCGAGCTCCTCCCGGGTACCTGAGCTCCTCACCCGATCTCGGAGGGTGCGCCCAGCCACCCTGCGAAGGAAACTCACTTCGGCCGCTTGTATTTGTGATCTTGTCCTTTCGGCCATTACCCAAATCTCACGACCATAGGTGCAACACTGCACATAAGAGAAAAAAACAGCACACTCATTTTCATACAGAAATAAGACATGTGTGGTGACAAAATCAGAACTTTTTGGAGTTGGATTTCAATGTTCCTGCTGTTCTGATGTTTAGATGTGATTTTGTTTGAATGAAGTATAGGTATTTAAATGTTCAGCTTTTGTTTTGTTCACTGAAGAAGTAACTATTGCCTCGTTTATGGAGATCAATAAACACGGCTAAGGAAAAGACATTTAAAAATCCCTGTAAAAAACACTTCATAATATTGCTGAGTCTCTGGAAGCTGCTTTATGTGGAGGTGTCTCCCCTTAAAACACTGTGCTGGAAATGGGTATAGAAAGCATCCTAAAGGCGGTACATAAAGTTCTTTTTTGCTGATGCCAGTGCCTACAGTTTCTCTTAGTTCTGTTTTTTCTGCCTCCGTTTGTGCAGTTTCGGGATTGGGTCTTTCATCCTGTCTCCGCACCGCTGAGGTGTCGGGAGTCTGTGAGACGGAGTGGCCGCCACAAATTGCTTCCTGCCTCAGACTAAAATTGAAACCGCTCCAGAGTTCAGAAACGGGAGAGAACAACGGGTGGCGATGTTCGGAAGCTTATTGTGCGGTCGATGAAGTTCGGGGATTCAACGTAATGAATTAAACGGCAAAACCCGCGTATGGAGCCTGCAAGGCACGCAGACTTGCAGAGGGATAAACAGTAAACAAACTCTTCAGTCACTCCCAAACTGAAGTCATTTCTCTCACATAATGGCTCCGTTTTCTCTAAATTCAAAGCCTAGACTTGTTTTTTTGACTCTGACTGACACGTCCCTCTCTGCTCGTGCATAATCTGTCGTTTTTATTCAACATTCAAATGCGCACCCTCATCAAAAACCCAGGCAAAAATGTTTGATTTCAATTGCAGGTACGTGTTTCCAGTGTTGAGTGACAGAGCGCAGAACGTTCCAGAAGGTCCACATCGTTAAGAAAACATTAACAACGTGGAAAAAGCGCTGACTCGTGCAAGAGGTTTTATTTGAAGTTGCCCAGAAAATCTGCAGCAGTTTTAAATTAGCGTCAGAATGTGCTGCCAAGACTTGTCCATCACGTCCACAGAGCGAATGTTGAAACACAAACAAGAGCGAAGCCAACGCACGTTTGTTTTCTTATTGGCCACGACGCCCGTTCTGAGAGACGGCTCATCTCAGGGAGTCTTTTTTTATTTTCCAGGTAGTGCAGAATGTTGAAACTCCTCTTGTGGAGTATTTGAGGTTACGTGCTTTACGCAGGGTCACGCAGCTGCTTCAGACACTTTAACCTTGGGGTCGGGCGAGGAGCTCAGTTACCCGGCAGGAGCTCGGAGTAGAGTCGCTGCTCTTTCATGTTGAAAGGAGCAGCTGAGGTGGCTCGGGCATCTGTTCCGGACGCCTCCTGGTCGCCTCCAGACATGTGGGACAAGGCCTCGTGGAAGGCCCAGGACACGCTGGTGGGACTATGGGCCTTTCCGAAAGCATTCCCTCCTCCCTTCCCCGAAGGCCTCAGTGAGGGCACCTTCTGAGGTTCACTCAACAGAGAAATTCGAGCTGTGACTTTCGTCCTCACAGCCCATAATGTGGCAAAAATCACAATATAATTTAGCTTCTTCAAACTCACAAGTGAGAACTTTTCCTCTCCCAATAAAATCTTATTAAGTCTCACTGTCACTTTCTTTTTCATCAATAAATGTATATACAGTATGACGATAAAAAATGCTCCTAAGTAAACGCGGACCTGTAGTTGTTTGTTGTGTTGCTTGTGGGACTGCTCTCAGTGTAACACACACCTGTTAAGTGTGGTGATGCAGCTGAGAAGGAGCTTTTCTCCCCCTCACTGAGGGCTCCATTTCAGACAGAGCTCCACTCCGCGGGCACGAGCAGACTGAGTGTTAGGGGGTAGGGTGAGGGAGCGGTTTCGGAAAGGCCCTATGTCTCCGAGCTGGCCTGGCGTCGCCTCGGGGCCACCCCAGAACAGCTGGAGGAGGTGTGCGTGGATCGGGAAGTCTGGGCATCTCCGCTGACACTGGGGTGGATGACTCGTCTCTATCCAAAATGGTTCTCTTTGCGTCAGTGTGAAAACCTGTCGTAGTTTGTTTTGAACGAGGAAACAACGTTTTAACACGCTTAGACAAGCTCTAAAAAGTCAGTTTTACGCAACTACAACTTGGTTGTGCTGACCACTTTCAGAGCATCGATGGCAAACATGCAGATTCGGCAAAAGTCATTGATTAACACTCCCCTGCGTGTTTTCTGTATCTTCTGTTTGATAAAGACTGATTTTAGACTTTGAACTACAGAAAATGTGCCTTGTGTCACATACACGCGTGTCTTTAGGAGCATGTGTTTTGTTTCACACAGTGAGCAACAGGGAATCCTTTTCCACATGATGATGCAATTATTAAATAGTATTTTGCCAGTTATATTAAAGGAACAGACCACTGTTTTTCCATAGTGAGACATGTTCTTCCCTGAGCTTAGACGAGTTGATGCGTACCTGTCTGAGCGTGGTCACTTCTAATTTCACCCCGTTTGGAGCCATAGGAATACATTACGAGAGGCCAAACGCTAACAACACCTTTGGTCGCTTTGCGTGACTGAGCGCACACACAAACACCAGACAGGTACGCATCAACTGTGATACGAATTTGACAAAAAAAATGCGAATAATTTGACGAAAAAGTGACAAAAAAGTCCAGAAAATTTGACAAAAATGAGACGACTGCCCAACAAAAAAAGTGATGAAAAAAAATCTGATGTGAGGAAAAAGATCCATTTAGTTTTATAGGTCTTTCAAATGAGGCGTTACACTGGCCTACAGGATTTGGTTAAAGCTGAACTGGAGAAAATGCTCTCGGTTCAGGCGGGAGTTAAGAGGTTAACTGCTTGTGTGTCGTCAAATTTGATCAAAACCCACACGTTTCTCAAGCGTACCACTCTAAGTATCATATTTGCTAGAAGTAATACGATGCATACATTATTTAAAAGCAATAACGAGAAGACGGTTCCTGGCTTGAACAAAAAACCCTGAGGCCAAATCCATAAAGCAGGTTGAGACTAAGCAGGTCTTTACATGAAGGTTTGATAAGAGGTCCGTCCTCCCCCTCGGCTTTGAACGCACACTGCCTTTTGAATAGGCTTTTAATGAGGACAGAGGAGATGTGCGAGGGGAATTTCATCTCCCTGTCAACCTCAACAAGAGTGACCTGTGGCTTTAATCAGCAGGAGCCTATAGCCCTCCAGCTGTGGACACACTGGAGCGGGTTCTATATAATCAAAGGCATTGTTCTCTTATTAGCCGTGAACATACAGTACACAACGCACCTGTGTTTGGGAGAGAAGTGTTTGGGTGCACGTTTGACCTAAAATCTAAATCAAAAAGGGTACTCAAACTTATCTATATTTTGTAAAGCACCTTTTTAATAAAGTTTGATTGATGTTCAGTGTCCTTCCTCCTCGCACACAGACACACAGCAGGATCTACAGTTGTGTTTCTGCTCCTTCACGTCCTGCCTGGTGTTATAGGCAGAAAAGGGGCCTGAACTCTGTGGGGATAAGTTTGCAGGTAACCGTAGAAATGATGACGGACATGCACAGCTGTGGAGCCTGGTGCTCATTAATAGTACAATCGAAACAAGACCTCAAGAATAACACTTGGCCATGGAAGAGCTACAAATCAACGTGCCCTGCCATGTACTGAACATCAGAAAAGTGTGCTGGTCATCTGAAAAAGAAAGCAGGTTGCAAAACTAGAGGTTGTGCATTGTGATTCACTTTATAGTAAACTCCTTGTCCACTTCCGAAGTTTATCTAACACCAAAAAACGGTGGTAAGTCTTTAACATTTTTTGACTATTTTACCATTTACACAAAAAATTACTAAAACACTGTGCGAAATTTGTCCTGCATGATTACCAAATATTTTGCTGAGCTTTCGCAAAGTATCCATTGACCATTTGTGCAGTAACCTTGTGAGTAGTCACAAAACTACAAGACTTTAAATAGGGCCCGACCGACATTATCGGCCGATATTAGGATATTTTGAATATTGGCTGCCGATATCTCCGGGACCGAAAGAGATACAGACCTCCCGTTTTAAAATGAGCCCTTCAACAGCTTCCTCGGCCTCAGGAGAGCGGTGAAAATTGTCTGTTTAACTCGTTTCGTTTATAAACTTTTGTTTATAATTTTGAAACCATAAGAGATAGAGCAGGGGTGCTCAAAGTGGGGCCCGCGGGCCAAATTTGGCCCGCCGAATCAACTCTGTTGGCCTGCCAGAGAGTGACTTAAGGTGCGTTCTCACCAAACGCGGCAAAGCGTCAGGTTTACATTGAAAATACATGGAGGACGCGCCTCAGGGAGCGTCAAAATATCCCGCAGCGAGTCACGCGCCTCCTGTGCGGCGCGTTTGGAAGCTTTCCGCGCGTCGTAAGCTTTTGACGCGCCTCCAGGGCATCCAGCTCAGCCCACGCTGGAGTTGGGAAATGTTGAACTTTTTGGAGAAATTTGCGAGCATCGACCAATCAGGAGCTTTCTCCAACAGTGACGTACGTTGTAGCCGAGCCACCGGGGCAGATTCTACGCCAGCCAAGAAAAAAAAAAAAAAATGAAGACAAGTCACGGAGCTTCATTGTGAACCGGAGCTACAGCAGCTCTGGGACTTTTACCCTGACACACTTCAGTGTTTCTTTACCAACACACCCAGGATTAAAAGCGGCGACAAGAAAACTTATTTCAGTGGCTGAATCTGCGCTGGGAATGTGTTTGGGCCTCGAGGCTGACGATGAACACACGCTGACGTGCAGCCAGACAAGCGTCTGACTTCAGGTAAGCACAAGCGTCTAACTACGCGCTGTAACCTTCACTTTACTGTGCGGATGCCAAACTACTCCTGTTATTATTACGCCTTACATTATAGTTCCCCCTTTTATCCGCTTAGTAGAAAATCCACATTGTTTAATTGTGTGTAATTATACTTTGTAGTGGAACACTTCACGTAACCATATTTAAATAGGGAAAACGTGGAAGAGCTTGGTAGCTTCTATCTTGACCTGTTTTGGAGCTATAGAGGAGAGAGGGAGAGGCTAAATGCTAACGCCGTCTGCGCTGTGTTTATGTGACTGAAGATCAGACAGGTCCTAAAGAACTCGTCAAAGCTCAGGTAAGAACATATCTCAGTATGTAAAAACGGTGGCCTGTTCCTTTAAGCTCTTTATTCTGAGCCGTAGTATAATTGCAGATCGTAAACTCACCTCAAGTGTGTTTCTACTTTGGAAACTTCTACGTCTGTGATAAACTCCAGACGAAAGAGACGCAGACATGTTTAAACCTTAAGTGTTCCCAGAAGCACAAACAGACAGTTGCACATTAGTTTGCATGAGCATGTCTTCCCGCTGAGACGGAGTGATGGCGCATCAGCCTCACTGTGCTGGAGGCCAAGTGTGTTTTCTCTCAGGTTCAGCGTGGGTTGATGTGTCGTTGCCAATGGCGACCGTAAAGCCAGGTGGAAATGGGCCTCTCTCTCCGTCGGTCACTCGTCTCCCGTTGTGCAGCGGAGCTTATCCACACTGTTTGAGGTGATTAGATAAACAAGAGGCTGAAGAACTCCATAGAAAGAACATAATAGTGAAAAAATAGAGACACTTTTTATGTGCACGAGATTAACAAACAAAGTAGTAACTAAGCAAAGAACTAGGGCTGAAACGACTAATCGATTAACGAAATAGTCGACAACTATTTTAGTAATCGATTAATAGTTTTCTGGTTCACACAGACTCAAATGGAGCAAAAATGACATAAAAAATATAGATTTTTTTATGAAAACCTACTTCGATTTTATATTTAGGGTCTGTAGTGTTTTGAACATTGTAAATTTCATTAATAGAGCCTTCTAAAAACATTTCCCTTTAGTTTACTCCATCAACACATCCTCAAGCAGCACCACTTAAGCTATAATGTGATAAAAAAAAATTAAAAATAAACTTTTCCTACACCATTCACAGCCAAGCAATTAACCGATTAATCGTAAAAATGATCGATAGATGAATCGATTACAAAATAATCGTTAGTTGCAGTCCTACAAAGAACCAATAATAAGATTGCAAACAGTAACACTATGCGCTCAAAGAATAAGATCAGCTGACGACCTGAACATCCTGAATGACCAGGTTAGCCAGGCCAAGAATAATAGGGCTTGGATTGTGAAAGAGTGACTCAGGGACCACGAGACATCATTTTTACACATGGATTATTTATTTATTCATCAATAAAAGATCTTGTTGAAAAAAGAACGGAACACTTGACTCTTTTGATATTGCAGAAGCTTATTGAAACAACGCCACTGTGAACGTGTCCTGCAATCAAAGCTAAAAGCGAGCCGACAAAAAGACATTGCAGCGCGTGACCTTTGGGGAAACCTTTTGTTTTTGGTCAGGGCAGTGCAGCGAGCTGTCGGCAAAAGAGAAAAAGAAATGCTTAGAACAACCACCAGCTCCACACAATCACAGAAGCAAAGTGAGCATGTCCCTGTGTATCCCCAAAACCATTGATTTGTCCCAGTTTTACACAAGCTCTGTCCCAGGTGTCCCTCTGTCCCAGGTGTCCCTCTGTCCCAGGTGTCCCTCTGTCCCAGGTCTTCACCAGTATCACACCTACACTGCAAAAAGTATTTAACTAGATCAGTATAAACATCTCAATTTGAGCACAATAATCCACATTTTAGTTGTTTTGACTAGTTAAGAAGTTCTTGGGCATTTGTCCTAGATTATTTCACTTGTTCTGAGATGTTTCTGACTCGTTTCTGACTCGTTTCGTCCTTATTTCAGGTAATTTTCTTTGCCAATGGGGAAAGAAAATTGGTCTTATATCATTCGCAATTTTACTTTCTTATTTCAAGCGAGATTTACCCTAGAACTGGTCTGAAATGTCCTCAAACAAGCAAAGTAAACATGGTCTGATCAGGAAAAGTGTCTAAATGAGTGAAAACCGCTCAAAACAAGAAACAATTCCTCAATTCAGGTCATTTAAGCCAATGCTTGATATAAAGCAGCTATTTTACTTGAAATGTAATGACTTCTGGCCACGTGTGCTTATTGACTGAGCCAGTTAAACAGCTAAAGGTCTATCACGGATGCTGATTGGCCCATTTGACTTTCATTAACATGAAGTTTGACCAGTCAACGTGGGTGAAAAAAGGCACAATTTTGCCATCCCCAAAAGCTCCCATTGTGGAGAATGTGGTCACCCAAGGTTCAACACGTTTCTCCATGAGAGCCACCTCCAACTCAAGAAGTGCTGCCTTTGATAGTGGTTGACATTGAAGCTGTTCAATCAGAGATGTCCTCGTTCCATCTTTATGAGCGAGCGTGACAGGCATCTGCGACGTGTTCTTCAGGTCGACCGTGAAGCTTCAGAGATCACTTCAGATGAAAGTGAGTTTAACGCGTCAGCATTTCTGTCACCGGGGCCGGCCACGTGTGTTCCCTCTCACTGAATAAAACCATGTGAATCTGTTCCTCCTTTTCTGTGTGTCCAAAAGCTTCTGGAAAAAAAGCTGTGAAAATAGCGACAAAACTGAGACGAAAACAAGGATGGAAATGTGAAAAAAGTGAGAAAACATTGACGAAAAAGTGACAAAAAATTTACAAAAAATGACAAAAATTGACAAAAATTTGACAAAAAAGTGATAAAAATTTGACGAAAAATTGAGAAAAAAAGGACGAAAAAGTGATAAGAATTTGACAAAAAAATTCGAATAATTTGACGAAAAAGTGACAAAAATGAGACGACTGCCCAACAAAAAAAGCGATGGAAAAAAATCTGACGTGAGGAAAAAGATCCATGTAGTTTTGTAGGTCTTTCAAATGAGGCGTTACACTGGCCTACAGGATTTGGGTAAAGCTGAACTGGAGAAAATGCTCTCGGTTCAGGCGGGAGTTAAGAGGTTAATAAATAGGATTTATGCACAGAAAAAGTATTTTGGGGGTAAATTTTGTCCCTCAGCGCTCTGATTGCAAAAGCCCGCCTCTGTAGTCTTCGGCGGGAAAATGATTTGCGTTACTGTAACGTCGACTGTTCATGTTGAGCTGACACTTATCTAAGATGTATGCACATCGCCCTTTTTAACAGACGGCCTTTCCCATTTCTTTCAATGTACAGGGACAACAAACTGAGATCTGAAATCGCTGCATTCAAGATGATCAAAAACATGTCTTGTGAAAGCTTGAGGTTTAGCATGTTGTTGGCCCCGGCTACCAGTGTTTTTCAAATTTCAAATAGTAAAATATATCAATACTGTTTTGCCCAAAAGCAAGATGGTTACTTAGAGCTTATAACTCCTTTAACACAATGATTATCTCAACTATAACAACAAGAAGTAGAAAACCACGGAGTATTTTTGTGAGAAGAGAGAGACATTTTGTGAACTAGTCTATTTCCCAAAGCAAACTCACTGGTCATGAAAGTGGAAACACGCTTCTTTCAATAGACCGATTTAACACAAGAATATGAGAGAAAAACTTCACGTTCTTGACAATCGAGGAACCCGGCCTCCTGCAATTGGACAACAAGGACTAGACCAGGGGTGCCCACAGACAGAATGTGCCAAGGCAACACTTCAGGCATGTTTTTAATGAGGGAGTGACATATTAACATGAGGTACAGCTTGAAAAAGTCGATTTTGCATAATACCCCCCATTTAACTTTGCAAAAGAAGTGAAACAGCGCCCCCAATTTGACGCTGGTGGCCAAAGCGTGCACTGCATCCCTATTTACCATTAAGAATGAATGGGAAGAGAGTTAGTATTGACAAGGGGTGCCTAAAGTGGACTAGACGGTCTGCGATCCTCCATCGGCCCTGGGTCTCTGTAGCCTGTCCGTCCATGGGAGTGGATCTCTCCTTGTCCCCAAGGTTTCTCTTTTCTCCCCCTGGGTTTTTGAGGTTTTCCTTGCCGTGCTGGAGAGTCTAAGGACAGGGGACACCCGCGCCAACATCATTTCTCACATGATTCTTTCCCTATTTCCGGTTTATGTCTCTTTGCTTTTAGTCGCTCGCAGCCTCCACTCAAGGACAGAGCCTGAACATCCTCTTCAAAAAACAGCGCATTATTTTCTCAGAAAAGCATCCACTTTCAAAAGACTTTTTCTATACAAAATGTCCTTGTGAGGCCATCACCCACACTCGTAGCAACTCATATCCTGTAGAGGGGCAAACTTAAAGGAATAGGCCACCGTTTTTACATACTAAGATATCTTCTTACCTCACTTTAGTCGTGTTAATATATCCCCGTCTGGTCTTTGTCCGTGCGCTCTGTCAGGCAAACGGAGCACATACGCAGCCTCTCCCACATGTCACATAGCTCCAAAAAAGCTCACGATAGAAGCTACCAAGCTTTTCCACGTGTTCCCTATTTAAATAAAGTTACGTGAAGTGTTTTCATGCGAAGTATATTTACACAGAAATGTAACATGTCAATTTTAGAAGCAAATAAAAAGGGGGACTATATTGTGAGGCGTAATGATACGAGGAGTAAAACGTCCGCGCAGTAACTCCTAAAGACTTCCCCCGCTCACTTCCGTCAATAACCTTTAGGAGTTACTGCGCGGACGTTTTACTCCTCGTATCATTACGCCCCACAATATAGTCCCCCTTTTTATTTGCTTCTAAAATCGACATGCTACATTTCTGTGTAAATATACTTCGCATGAAAACACTTCACGTAACTTTATTTAAATAGGGAACACGTGGAAAAGCTTGGTAGCTTCTATCGTGAGCTTTTTCGGAGCTATGTGACATGTGGGAGAGGCTGCGTATGTGCTCCGTTTGCGTGACAGAGCGCACGGCCAAAGACCAGACGGGGATATATTAACTCGGCTAAAGTGAGGTAAGAACATATTTTAGTATGTAAAAACGGTGGCCTATTCCTTTAAGAGCATTAGAAAATCCAATCCAATCCAACTTTATTTCTATAGCACATTTCATAAACAAGAGTTTCCAAAGTGCTGCACAAAAATTTTAAAATTGATAAAACCACACAAATAAAAGACACAGAGGACCCCACAGCTCACATGGTGTTAAAAGCCAGAGAATAAAAGTGGGTTTTAAGACGGGATTTAAAACACTTGGATGAGGTCCTTGAGGGGCCAGACCATTCAAAGCTTTAAAAACAAACAATAACATCTTAAAATCAATTCTAAAATTAACAGGAAGCCAGTGCAACGACGCAAGAGTGGGGGAAGATGTGCTCATGCTTTTTGGCTCCTGTTAAAAGCCGCAGAATTCTGGACTAACTGCAAGCGGTAAAGAGCATTCTGATTTATGCCGGTGTAAATTGCATCGCAGTCGTCCAGGCGAGTTGAAATAAAAGCGTGCACGACTCGCTCAAAGTTCTTAAAAGATAAAAAAGGTTTAACTTTTGTTAAAAGACGAAGGTGAAAAAAACTGTCTTTAACAACAGCATTGATTTGCTTGTGAAGTTTAAAATCAGAGTCAACAACAACGCCAAGGCTGGAGGCTGAAGAGTGAACACGGTGTTTAAGACGGCCCAGGTCATTTGGAGCCAAACACAACAATTTCAGTCTTGTTTGAAAATGAAAAAGGAACTAATGTCAATGCTAGATATGGAAACTAATAGAAACAAGAGATGAAACACAACAGTTCTGCACAATGTTACAGAATGAAACTGAACTGCTATCGTACTGTACGGGCAGGCACTGTATGTTCGGGCTTGCATATCAACATGACGCTCAACAGAGTAGGGCAGGGTGATGTGGCCTAAAATCTATATCACGATATAAAAAAGAAGTATCACGATAACGATATATTTGACAATAAAATTGACTGGAAAATGACTTCAAAATTCCAGCCTTACACCTATTGGGAAGATTAAAGATTTTCCATTTGCTTTTTTAGCGCCGTACCCAAGGATCGAACTCGGGACTCTCTAGCTGTGAAGCACAAGCACCATTGGCGGCTGGTCAAAAGGGGGCCCCGCTCTCTCTAAATGTTTCTAAAAATATCGTCATATATCAATAATAGAAAATATTCCACTATATTTGCCTTTCAGAGATTTATTTAAAAAGGGTTTTTACACTGGATTCATTGTGAATGCATTGTCTCTCAAACGGAAGCACCGGTCTGATATAAGTAAGTACAAGTCCTTGAACTTTTGGGCAGCATGTGACTGTAGGCTATTCACCTTATTCCGTCCCGCCCACTTTTGCCTCTTTTTGCCTTGTCTCTGCACTTCTGTTCTCCTGACACTTCCAGTAGAGCGCGAAGCCCCTTCATTTGAACGGAGAACGAGGGAAATTGTTTAGTCGATTGATTTGTGTAAAATGTCCAATGTTCATTTGCACCGACATGTCAACACTGCATCGTTTCTCTGGGCAGCCTGAAACAGCTTTGTTTTCGTGTAGTAATTTCATCTGGACTTCTCCAGCCCCATGTCAACACATAGGAAAAAGGGGGCGGGCACAACTCGTGGCGGCGCCCACGCGAACCTCTGGAATAAGGTGAATACACACCTTAATTTATCCAATCAAAAATCCTGAAGTTCTATGACTTAGTCGATTTGTACACGGCAAAGTTCATTTACCAAGTTAAACAAAATAAAATCCCTAAATTGCAAATATTGTTTACCCAGCGAGAAAGTAACTATAATCTCAGAGGAACATATATATTTAATCAACCGCAAGTACATTCTACATTAAGAAAACACTGTTTATCAAGCAAAGGAATTAAATTATGGAATAGCTGCTGCAATGAGTTAAAACAAGCTACGTCTCTTTTTCAGTTCAAAAATATTTAAGATAAGATAAGAAGATAAGATGGTACTTTATTGATCTCACAGATCAGAGCCGGTGCTGGCCCTTCTGGGGCCCTAAGCAAAAATCCACACAGGGGCCCGACAGTTCGCATCCCATGGTTGTTCAACGAAGAGCAAATCCATTTACGGTCAAAAACAGTTCCACAGGGCAGGGCAGAAGTGGAACATAAGTTTGGTTTGGGAACCACTGATTAGAAACTGACTGAAATCTGCACTTGATGGTCCTTTCTGTCTGACCACTGGGAAATTGGCCTGTGAGTAACCCGTTTCAGACTGTGCACATTCAGAGAACCGGAGTTACTGTAAGTAACTGCGTACATGAATGAAGAACCGTGTGGCTTCAACTCATCTTTGAGACAAATAGGCCCGTAACAACACGTTGATTAATCAGTGTAACAATACCATAGTTTGACTGAGATGTGGGGCCCTTGCGGCTGCGGGGGCCCTAAGCAACTTGCATAATTTGCCTATAGGAAAAACCGGCTCTGTCACAGATGGAGAAATTGCATTCGATGAGAGAGCATCCGGCAGCAGCACCACTCTTTTTTTTTTTCTTTGGTAAAAGATGGTTGTGTCGCGGCCGCCATCTTCACTGTTTTGGTCACAGGAGGAGCACTGGTTGATGGGAAATCCGTAGACGATGACCACGGCGGTGGAGCTCTTGCGCTTGGCCACGATGTTCTTGGCCACACAGGTGTAGTTGGCCGTGTGGGACAGACGCGCCTGCTTGATGATCAGGTTGTGTCCACGGTGATGTAGAAGTTCCTGTCCTCGGCCGGGTCCATGATCTCGTTGTCCTTCAGCCACTCCACCCGCATGACCTTGGAGGATGGAGAAACTGTAGCTGCCCTCTGTCTCCTCTGATCATCTGAAATGGTGCACCGCCTCCTGGGCTCGTCCCCGTCTCAGAGCGTGGTGTCCTGCACTGGTCAGCTCCACCTCGTCCTTCCTCTTCCTCCTGCACAGCTCCCTCCACTATCACCATCTCCTCGTTGGTCCCTTTTGTTGTTTCCTGTAGCTCCTCTTGTGACGCCTCCTCCGTGCTGCAGGTGTGGGGGCTCTTGGTGCCTCTTCACTGTTCAGTCGAGAGAATAATAACGGAAAAATATTTGACAGAATGAAAATTAATTAAATATGCTTCTGGAGCGGACAATGGTCCCCCTGTGTTAATTCAGCGAACGGATGGTTGTTACCATTAACGTGCTGCATTTATGATTTAAAAGTGAAGGGCCGGCACAATAAGCTTTAGCTTCTGCCTGCGCCGGCTCATTTATTGTGTTCATGGCTTGACTTGTATGTTTTGAATGTTTTGAATCATTTGTAAATGACCAAACCGAAATAAACCAAAAAAACAAACCAATTTTCCGGTAGACACTCCCACTTAGATTAGCAGCCAATAAATATTTGCTACTGTGTTTTTTGTCTGATGTAGTTGCACAACGGACGCTCTCAATCATGCCCCCCGCACGAGGAGGTGTCAGCGGTGATCTGCAGTAAATAATATACCAGTTAGCGCCCAGCTACGAACCCAGGGGAGGAGAACAACTCATCTGAGAGACGGGAGAAGCTTCGTGTTGTTGCCTGAGAGGAGGTGAAAGGACTTTGTCAAACTAATGGACAAAACCCCCCCTGGTTTTCACATCACCAGCCGCCACTGATCGCTGCGCCTCCTCGTCATTGCCATTACGCTTGTGGGTATTTGTTACTCCTCATTAGCTCCCCTCTTTACAGATGCTATTAATCAACTGAAATGATAACACATTATTCCCATTTTAGATTTGTTTATGGCTAAATAGTTGGACAGTTTCACTGTAAATAAGGCCAACAAACACCTAAATCAACATCCAGGGGGTGATTCTCAGAAGAGCAGCAGTAATGAGTTCTACATGCGTCAGTGCAGGAGGAGAGAGTGAGGCTGCATAAGAAAACACAACCACCTGCAGGGACAAGGCTGCCTGCAGGGTGGACTACCAATGAACTGTAGACTTTTGCTGAGTAGATAAAGTAATGATTACTATAAAAAGGAGGAACATGAGCAAAATAGCAATGTAGGTACAACATTGACTGAATGTTGGATTGAATTTTCTTAGCTGGAATTGCACAACATTCTGTATCAAGCTGCAGATTTTCAATGAATAAATAAAAAGAGCAGAAACATTGACATTGTCACTTCTCAACAGGTTCAACAATAAGGATGAATATACAAAAAAACCTGCATGTAGATAAAAAGAAAGATTACACTGATGATGAGATGTGGGGCAGTAAATCCATTTACTGGGAAAAGTATAACCATCTGAAGATAAAGAAATGACACCATGGGGCAGTGGTTAGTGTTTGTGCTTCACAGCTGGACGGTCCTGGGTTCTGTGTGGAGTTTGCATGTCTCTCTTCCGGGTACCCAGGTTTCCCCTACCACTAAAAACATGTACAGTAGGTCAGGATGAATGATGTGAATGAATGCCACAGATGTGTGCTGCCGCGCTTCTGTCTGTCTATCCCAGGGGAAACTGTGGCTTCATACGTAGCGTAGTGGAGTGAATGCAGAATAAATCCCCTACGACTGTGAAGTGCTTTGGGTGACTTGTGTCGTGTGAAAAGCGCGATACAAATGATGAAACTCTTATACTTTTTCCATCCAAATGAGGCCAGTATACAGTTTGCCCAATGTTCTCATTGTAACAACCTTGTCTTTCCAAGGTCGGCATGGCTCAATACATGCATTGTTTACTTGGTCAAGACACTTCAGCATTACCTGCTTTATTGGAAACATTGGCTTAAAGCAAACCAAACTGACCCCTTTTCTAAGACTGCGCAAAGTCAACCTGGAAGATCTGCCTCCAGCACACATTCATTGCCTCATCACCGGCAGCTTTTAACTAATTCAACCAATCACAGTCACATCTCAATCAGCACCCACGCCAATCATTGCCATGTTCCCTTTCTTAAGCTTCCTCTTCCATCACTTGGCCGTTCCCAGCTGTGCTACAACCCTGCTCCGCCCCTCCTCCGCCTGGCCTTTCCTCTGCCTCTGTCTCTTGTTCTACCACCACAAGTGTCCAGACTACGGGGGAAGACTCTGTCAATCATTCATCACCGCCATGCATTTCATATGTGCCGGGGTTTGAGCCCCAATTATGAGTCATGTCCATTAAAACGTTCCTAACTCCGCTCTGTTTCTATGAGTCTGAAGTCTGTGGGGTGAAAGTGGGCTGTTTACAGACTATTCAAATAAGTTTAGCCATTTGTTGAACGGGATTTGATACCGTCCCCAAGGGTAAAACATGAACAGACCCGTTGCTCTGCCTGCTTACGAGAACAACTGAATAAACAGAAAACTTTAAATACCATCGACGAAAGTTGTGGAAATGTTTTAATCCTCTGCTTTTATTCTACTAATTAATAAATCCATTAGTCAAGCTGTCCTTTAAAAGCACCTGTTTGACGCACAAAAGCAACACATGAGCATGAGAAAAATACTTTGTTTAATCAGGTCTTTAATGAACTGCTCTGATCCCACAATCTGCCTTCAGAATGAGCCAAGAGGCAGCAGCTGCAGGGATTTACCAAACGCTGACGCCCGCTATGGTTTCAGCTGAAATGCGTCATGTGTAGACTTCAGATTTTATATCGACAACTCAATATGTAAAGTCGTTTTTGTATCGTGTTGGTTAGTAAGTAAACTTAGTGATGTTGTAATCATTGCCCCGGTGGATGATCTAAATCAAAGAGCTTGTATCACACGTCAACCTTGAGCAACCCCAACATTATGAACCTTTATGCAGATGTTTAAGTTCAGAACTGCTCAGAACGTGACGGTTTATTGACTTTAAAGGGGGGGTATTATGCAAAATGGACTTTTTCAAGCTTTCCATCATGTTATTCTGTCATTCCCTCATTAAAAACATGCCTGAAGTGTTGCCTTGGCACATTCACGTATTTTTGAGTAATCTGTAAAAACTCTGATGGCCATTTTAGGGATAGGTTTGCCTGAGTCCTCCTAGGAACGCCCCCACCTCCTGGAGACGCCTCCGAGCTTTCGTCACCAGCTGAGTAACCAACCACTGCTCCTCAGCAGAACCCCCTCCCCACTGATGCCACAGACACACTGCAAAAAGTGCCCTCCTAAAAACAAGGAAAATAAATCTAAAAATAAGACATTTTGTCTTGTTTTAAGGAAAAATTCTTATTTAGTGAAAAATTGTGGGTATTTTACCTAAATGTTGCTTGATTTAAGCAAAATGTTCTAAATTGCACACATTTTTGAGCAAAATGTTCATAATAAGTACTAATATTTAAGGAAACACAGTTTGGGACTCGAACCTGGGACCTTCGAGCTGTGAAGCTGAGGCTCTAACCACTGTGCCACTGAGCCGCCCACTTTAAAGAATGGAATTTATTATCTCTCTGTGAGAATCAGTTCTTACATTAAGAGTTGTTGTGATCTTAGTTTTTCTAAGAAGATTCAAAAAGTTTTTCTTTCTTGTAACAAGAAAAATTAGCATGTTTTTAGCAAATATATCTGAACAAGAAATGGCAGATTTTATTTCCTAAAATAAGACTTTTTTTTACTTGAGACATTTTTTACTTGCTTAGAATCCACTTTTTGCAGTGCAGCGTGTGGAGGGGGCGTGTCGGAAAGGGTCAGAGGTTCTTAAAGAGACAGAGGCCTATTTCAACACATTCACTACAGCCATTTTGAGAGAGACATTTTATACAAGGCAGTTATTCTAATTTACTGCATTTACAGACCAACAGAAGGTTTGGTCGTCATTGTAGTGTGATATAGACTGGAGCTATGGGACTGACAAAAACATAATACCCCCTCTTTAAAGATGTGGAGGACCCTTTAGTGTCTTATGTTTATGCAACAAAAGCTCTTTCAGCTCTCAGTGCAATCACATTCTACAGTGAAGAGAAGAGAATTGTCAGTATGACCTGAACTACTCCAGTTCTGTCTCATTTAAATTCAACAGCTTCTCCGAGCAAAGGTTTAAAGGGCTCGGGAGCCACAGAGTCTAGCCATCTGCGGATCGGGAGGGTTCGACTTTAATTTTATCCAACACTCATCAGTGCAAAAACCCATTACGGCAGATGCAACAGGTCTGATACCAGAGAGAGAGAGACACGGTCTGGGACCAAATCAGGGCCATTTATCTTCCCCCT
This sequence comes from Gobius niger, assembly GCF_951799975.1. NCBI lineage: Eukaryota > Metazoa > Chordata > Actinopteri > Gobiiformes > Gobiidae > Gobius > Gobius niger. The sequence continues at coordinate 2,910,695 of NC_136868.1, forward strand.
GAAAGGACTAATGCTGCCGTTGGATTTGAGGATATAGGTGAACAACATTGTGGAAAAATGGTACAATTTGTAGGACTGAATGCCCCTTTAGTATTGACCGTCGGAGTCATCATTCTACCCTTTGTCTGGTCTTACATTGGGGCTGGGTTAAATACTTAAAATCAGTTTGTTTCAGAAGGCCTTGATCCAAGTGACCAAGTGAAACAGCTCCATGTGTTTATTTGGTCGTGGCAGTGCATGTGAGAGCTGCACTGGCACGGATACATTTGAGATAAAAGGTCTGTCAACCAAGAAAGGTGAATTCAGTCGAGGTACTTGGAGTCAATCATCAATCTGTGTGAACCAGGCATTAGAGTCTCCTCATTTGTCGGGATTCCCACGGGATGGGAGTGAGTTTCATTATTGATTGCGACGGGACAGGGAAAAAAATGAGACAGTCCTCCAAATCCAAACCCAATTTAGAAACGACTTTGTTGTACGTGGTGAATCTGACCAACTGCGATGACGATTCCAAAAGTCACACGCCCCTGTCACACCTGTGGAGGATCTGAAGGGGCTGTGCCAAAGGCTCTCCAAGCGCGAGATCTGCACCATTACGCATCACATCCCTAACCGCAGCAGCAGGGGCCACAATTCATCACTCTCATATTATATTATATTATATGTGTGAGCCAGGTTATCGCCATTTTACTCACAACAGCGACACCAAAGGGGAACGACCTGGAGAACCGGTCAGTCATCCTAGACTTTGTGGACTGGTGTGAGTGCAACCACCTGTGCTTGGACATCAGTAAGACGAAGGAGATGGTGATCGACTTCAGGAGGAAGCCACTACCGCACACACCGCTGAACATCCAGGGGGAGGACATTGAGGAGGTGGACAGTTTCAAGTACCTGGGTGTTCACCTCAACAATAAACTGGACTGGTCCCACAACACCAACTCCCTGTACAAGAAGGGCCAAAGTCGCCTTCACCTTCTGAGGAGACTGAGGTCGTTCGGAGTGAGCAGGCCTCTGCTCAGGACTTTTTATGACTCTGTGGTGGCCTCTGCTCTCCACTACGCTGCCAAGTGCTGGGCCCCGGGCAGCACAGAGCGGGACAAGACCAGACTGAACAAGCTGGTCAGGAGGGCCAGCCTCGTCCTGGGCTGCCCCCTGGACTCTGTGGAGGAGGTGAGGGACAGGAGGGTGTTAGCCAAGCTCACCTCCATCATGGACAACACGTCCCACACACTGCACGGGACTGTAGAAGAGCTGAGCAGCTCTCTCAGTAGCAGACTGAGACATCCCCACTGCTGTCAGACTGTACAATAAGACTGTAAAGCAACATGTGCAATAATCTCTGTATCAGCTGCACTTTATTAACTCTGAGTGATCTTCTTGAATGCCGACTGTAACAAGTGAATTTCTCCTTTGTGAGATCAATAAAGGATTATCTTATCTTATCTTATCAAAGCATTACTCACCATTGATGTCTTCATATTAGAGTGAACCTGGCCCCCATCATACTCAAATTTAAATTAAAAATATGTCAATCGTTTGTGCTACGTTTGTGCTGTTAGGGTTTTTGAGATATTAATGAGTTTTATTGGTCAGATCTGAGGTCGCCCTGCTCGTTATAAAGCTCCAAAACGGGTAAAAATGGCGTCACCGCTTCCTCTACATCTGTGCTGTTTTGTGCTGTAAAGATTTCCGTTTGTGCTGGTTCGGTTTTTAAACCATTACAAACTTCAGAGCCTTGAGGCGTTCACCCTCGTCCTCCTCTGAGGCGCGCGCACGTGTCAGAGGCGCACGGCAACACACACTGCATGCAAAAAACGATCATCAATATCTCAAAAACGGTAACAGCACAAACGAAGATTTTTACAGCACAAACGTAGCACAAACGATTGACATATTTTTCATTTAAATGGGAGTATGACGGGGGGCCAGGTTCACTCTAATTGTCTTCGTGAGTCCTTCTTCTCCTCCATGTGCGTCACTGCCAACTCCATATCTCTCCTGTCACTTCCATCTCTGTCCTCAAACGTCCTCGTGTCTCAGACTCCGTGTCTCCCGTACGTCCGGTTGTCCGGTGACCGCGGCGAGCCTCGGATCTGCGCCGGGTTCCAGAGCGCACGATGCGGGGAAACGCCTCTCGTCACCGCGGCAAAGATTGGCCTCGGCTCCGCTGCTGTTCTCCACAAAGTCCTGCGTCTCTGTCAGAGTTCCTCTGGAGAACGAGCTCCAAATGTCCTGATCAAACTGATGTGGTTCATTTCTCCGCAGTTTCGTCATTTAAGGATAAAACATATTCAACTTATTTCGCCCCGCCCACTTTTACCACTTTTTGCGTTGTCTCAGCAGCTCGACACTTCCGGTTGAGCGCAAAGCCCGTTCATGAGGGAAAATACTCCGCTCAAATCTGATGTTTAGTCGATTGATTTGTGTAAAATGTCCGATGTTCATTTGCACCGACATGTCGACACTGCAGCGTTTCTCTGCACGGCCTGAAAACGGCTTTGTTTTCATGTAGTGACTGATTTTATGTAGACTTCTCCAGCCCCATGTTAACACATAGGAGAAAAGGCACAATTCATGGCGGCGCCCACGCGAACCTCCGGAATAAGGTGAATACAACATCACAGCTGTGTTTTTTAACTAGATTTGACAGACACTCCCTCCGTCCAATGAAAACACGTGTATCGGCTCGAGGGCGTTTGGGCAGGTGAGCCTGCGCTCTGATTGGCTGAAGGGTTTGTAACGTCATAATGCGTCAGATCCAGTAATATTTCTTTATAATTATCATCATTATATTACAAACAATCTGAAATGAGCCGCTGTAAAGCATTTCTTCTGATGCCTAGTTTCAAATAAACAATATTACTCATTTTATTATTTTTATATTCAAAATAAATGTCCTGGTCATAATAATCATTCACCTGTATGTGTTTCTGTGCATGACATAATGGCCTGATGATCCCAGGAAGAATAATTATTGCTGCGATAAATAAATAGAATAAAATACATGAACCACTTTCTTTTTTCCTTCCATCATTAACCTCGATAACATTTACTTTCTCTATATTTTGTTATTTTTTTCTGCTTTGTATAAATCACAAGTACAGCTACAGTAAATACAGTTTATTTCAGATTGTTTATAATGATGATAATTATTGAGAAATATCACTGACTATGACACACATTATGACGTAGCAGACCCTTCAGCCAATCAGAGCGCAGGCTCACCTGCCCAAACGCCCTCTGGCTGATACACGTGTTTTCATTGGACAGAGCGAGTGTCCGTTAAATCTAGTTCAAAAACCCGCGAGCTAAACACAGCTGTGATGTTGTATATGTTTTATCCTTAAATGACGAAACTGCGGAGAAATGAACCACATCAGTTTGATCAGGACATTTGGAGCTCGTTCTCCAGAGGAACTCTGACAGAGACGCAGGACTTTGTAGAGAACAGCAGCGGAGCCGAGGCCGGAACTCCCCGGGATGACGAGAGGTTTTTCCCCGCATCAGAGGCTCTGGAACCCGGAGCGGATCTGAGGCTCGCCGCGGTCACCGGACAACCGGACGTACGGGAGACACGGAGTCTGAGACACGAGGACGTTTGAGGACAGAGATGGAAGTGACAGGAGAGATATGGAGCTGGAGACGGATATGGAGGAGAAGATACGAAGACATCGATGGTAAGTTGTGCTTTGGTGTCGGTGTTGTGAGTAAAATGGCGCTAACGTATAGCCACACATATAATATAATAAATGATGAGAGCGGTGAACTGTAGCCGCTGATGCGGTTGGGGATGTGATGCGTAATAGCGCAGAGCGCGCTTGGAGAGCCTTTGGCACCGCTGGACATTCAGTTCCTCCAGGCTGAACATCTGGGGCTGCTTTACTTATTGCATGTGGGGCTAATTTTGCAAGTTTGTGATTTATTTCTTTGCGTTTGAGTTTTGGAATCATCATCGCAATAAAGTCGTTTCTGAATTGGGTTAAATGTAATGTACATACCCTCAATGGGAGCTTTGGGACACTGTTTTAGCAAACGTCTTATGGTTGTAATTCAGGGATAAAACAAAGGACCACTTGTGTCGTATGGATTTGGAGGACTTGTTGAAAAAATGTGTCTCATCCTGTAGAGAGCTTCAGATTTGCTGCCAGGGAGGCTTTGACTGCAGCTGTTCCATCAGACCAACAATATTCTCCTTCTTATAATCTGTTCTCATTTTTATTATATTTTTATTTATCCTTATTTGCTTATTGTTATAGCTCCGCCCCGTAAGATTTTTGCTTTAACTTATTGTTTTTTTTACTATTGAAGCAAGATATAAACGATTTCTGCACTCTTTTCTATTATGATTTTATTTTCACCTCACCCATAGTTATATCGTATCGCATAGATATCGAGATGTCTGGCATGAGTATCGACGTATGAAATGTGTCTACATCGTTCAGCCCTAAAACTACTTTATTATTTGTTTATTTCGTTTGGACAGAGCTTGTTATTGAACACACCTGAGACATACATGGAAACGCCCCACATGATCGTAGATACGGGATGATTTTTATCCGTTGTCACAAACACACTCTCGTCCTGGCTATTGTACATGATTTTAGTGGAAGGCAGAGCAGATGCAAACTCCACTCACAAAAGGAAATGTGTCGTTGTGTGTGTTGACATTTAACACTGTCGATTTCCTCCTCGGTAACGGAAGGGCTGGCAGGATCATTACTGTATTTAAGGTCCAATAATTAGACAGACAGTGAAATGTCAGGCGAAAGCGTCTCTCGTTGCGCCAGGAAATGATTACCTTACACATCAGCTGACCTATTTCTCTGACACGCGTTGCCTTCACAAAGAAGCCTGTCTTATTGAGTGGTCCCTGCATCACACTGAAGAGATCTTTGAGAGCGCTTTGGAGGATGTGGAGAGCCCAAAAAGCCGGCATGTTTACTGAAATGATACGACTATTACCCACTACACCAGGGTACGGTCACAAAATTGATTGAGAGTTGAAATAATGCCACGCCACCTCATGACATCATCAAGTTAGGGGCATTTTGGGCTCAGAGGAAAGACACAGACTGGATTCCGTGTTCTTTTTGTCTTTAATCTTCCAGGAAACTGTTGGCTCGTGTGCTCGTTCCGGGCAGAGTTTGTTGACCGTTGCACACATTGTCTTCATTAGGAGCTGACGACCCTGCCCTGAGCCTGTGAGAAAGGTCCACACTGTTTACGATAAGTGTTTTATAGTAAACGGCGTTCGGTCCAGAGGGTTTTGATCTTGAGCTTCACAGATGTTTGGTAACGCTGGGTGACGACTCAACGGATTCTGCACATATCTCGAGAACTGTGACTCACATTTGGTACAGTTTTATGGATCCTTGGTTCTCTTACTTATTCCACGCTCTCCTGTGAATGTAGCCAATAAAAACATGATCAAATGTAAATGCTTGGGTGGTATTAGTTTAAGCAGACACAGTTTACTCATTATTATGATTTTGATGAAGATCGGACCACATTTTCTAACCATTTAAGGCAGAAATGTGAGAAATTCCACTGTATATAGCACTTGTTTGAAGGAAGAAGTTGGCATCAACCGTTTGCAGTTCCTGGCGTTGTTTCAAACCAGTCCCTGTATTTATTGCTTCCGGGGAAAATGGGGCTGTGCCGATTTTAGAGGGACTGTTTCAGCTCCCGCTCAGGTTGTTGACCAGTCAGACCAGGAACACTTTGGTGAAAGGGTTACAGACCGTGCTTCATTTGTATATTTGTAGTTTCAGGAACACTTTTGGTCTGATGTGATGGATTCAGGGAGCAGGCCAAAAGTTTTGCTGGAACACTTTCATTAAAGGTATAGCGGAGGATGTTCTATTTCCGGGTGGATCATCAAGACGATTGGTCCTAATTGTCAATCATTCTGGTGATTTGCCTACGTAAGGCCGTCGTGCGTGCTCGCCCCTTCACGCGCACTTTCAGGCCTATGTGAGTTACGCTGTTACGCTGTTAGCCGTTCATTGCTGCTGCAGAAGCACCGAGTCGTTTGAAAATGGCAGAGGGGCAAGAGAAAAAGTGTCTTCGAAGTGTATGAGAAGAAGAGAAAGGCTTCAGAAGAGAGAAACAAGACCAGAGTGTTTTTGGGAGATTCTTCCTCCTCGGAGGCAGGTAGAGCGTTGCGCATGCAAAGTGGAGAGGGCGGTTCTTTACTAAAATTCAGGAAAATCCTCCTGTATACCTTTAAACATCATTATCAGATCACATATTTGCCGAATCCTCCTTCCCGGATTCTTTACGCTGAAAAACTGAAAGGTGGAGGAATGTGTTCTCCCAAACAGGGGATCAAATTAAGCACTGGTTGTAGAGGAAGGGGCCAGACGACTCATTATTCTGAAAATGTATATGTAAAACTGAAACAGTCCTTCCCAAAATTAGGTTCAGGCAAGAGTCCGCTGACCTTAAAGGAATAGGCCACCATTTTTACAGACTGAGATATGTTCTTACCTTAGCTTTGACGAGTTCTTTAGGACCTGTCTGATCTTCCCCCGTGCCTTCAGTCACGTAAACACAGCGCAGACGGCGTTAGCATTTAGCCTCTCCCTCTCTCCTCTATAGCTCCAAAACAGGTCCAGATAGAAGCTACCAAGCTCTTCCACGTTTTCCCTATTTAAATATGGTTACGTGAAGTGTTCCACTACAAAGTATAATTACACAAAATTAAACAATGTGGATTTTCTAAGCGGATAAAAGGGGGAACTATATTGTAAGGCGTAATAATACCAGGAGTAGTTTGGCATCCGCACAATAAAGTGAAGATTATTGCGCGGATTTTAGATGCAAATGGACACAAATCTTGTTTTTCTTCATTTTCCTGGTCGTCCGTTTTGCTCAAATAGAAATAAAGGCCTGTCTCTAATTGTGGCCTGGTTCCAATAAAGGCCTGGTCCCAGATGCCCTTGAGTGAATAAAGGCCCCGGCCTATATTAGAGCATTTACGGTATCTCAGTATGGAAAAACCTGTTCCTTTAAGTCCAATCCAACTCTATGTTTACATTTGTTGTCAGAAAGCGTCATTGTCTTCCCATTAATTATCTTCCCCAAAGAAAAACATTTAAACGAGGTCACAAATGATTCGACTAACGCAGGCCTCACTTTTCCAGATGCTCCAGTCATGCGGCGCGTCCAGACCCTCATGAGTGGATTAGGCGCCGTCCCCGCTGGATGAAACACCTTTTGTTTTGGTTACAGACGACACTCACCTCCTGAAAATCCTCTCCCTCCCTGCTCTCTTTCTACCACTCCCCCCCTTTCCCCTCCTTGGCCCCGCCTCTTCTGTCCTTTAGAGCTCGCCTGATTGGTCCCCTCTCCTCCACAGCCTTCCCTGGGTGCATAAAAGAGCGGTCACAGGGAGGACCGCTTCAGTTTGTTGCCTCTCGACGCAAGAAAACGCCAGAAACTTTGCTGCTGTTTGACAAAAAGAAAAACAAAGAAGTATTTTGAATTTTTAAATCTTTTGGATTTATCGAAGACCGTCCAGCCATGTGCAAAGGACTGTCCCAGCTCCCAGCAACGTGCCTGAAGGGGTAAGTCACACCTTCAGAACTGTTCTTGAAATGTGAGGCTTGTAAACGGCATAGAAAAAAAACATATTGTGCAAATGATGGTAACATTTCAAGTAGCTTTATAATATTGTAAGTTAGGTTTTGTGAATGCAACTCATGTCCTAAATATTAACGCAAACTAAAACAACAACAAACGACAAAACAAGGATTAAACTTGCATCACTTGATTGCATATTTGTGCAATGTATAACTTTGTGTGTGTGTGTGGGGGGGGGTCTTTGATAAAGGGCTTGCCTGAATCCCAATGTCAACAGTGCAAATGAATGGCTTCCACATTTTGTTTAGGGTAGAGAGTCGTCCACACAGCTCTATATAAAATGTTAATATGACATTGTAAATAAGGTGCCCAACTGACAGCCAAGTAAACCTAATGCTCAACAATATGCCTTTAGAACGAGTTTATGAAAACACATTTCTTGGAGTTATAATTGATCATGATCTAAATTGGAAGTCACAGATTAATAATATCAGAATGTAATTGTCAAAAGCAATAGCGCTATTATGTAAATCCAGATATATTTCAAACAAAGAGAGCTTCATTCTTATATATAACTCATTAATCATGCCACATATCACTTATTGTTTAGAAATTTGGGGAAACACCTATAAATCAAACACATTTTTTTCCCCCCCTACAAAAAAGGCAATAAGACTCATCACATTCTCAACCTACAACCAACCAACCCATTCCCGATTCATAAACCTGCAAACATTGAAATTCTATGATTTAGTAGATTTGTATACAATAAAATCAGACAGAGCCGGTGTGAGCTCAGAGGAGATGTTTGTAAAGAAAACATTTCAAACAAACACCATGAGATTTTGTGTTTCCATTAAAGGGGTCGATCTCTGGAGTGACTGTACAGAGGATCTCAAATCATGTCCCTCTCTCTTCCATCTAAAGAGAATGTATAAAAGGATTATACTTGAAAAATACCTTCATTCTGTTTACTAGTTTGTTTAAGACTGTCAACTTACTTTAAAAAAATAAATAATAATAATAATAATAAAATAAAATCCTTTTGACTGTCTGATGTTATGTTAGAAAGTGCTGTAAGTTTAAAAAAGGGTAGACAAAATAAGCATTAGCGTCAGCCTATACCTTTTTGGTCATTTTGTATGTTAAGTTTACTTAACTGAATGTAAATCTTTTGTCATAATTTTGACCGAATAAACTGAAACTAAAACTTTAACTGCTCTCCAAAAGTTGGGTTCTAAAACATAAAGGATGCTTGTTATGTGTCTTAAAGCCACACTGCGGCACAATGCTGAGAAAAACTATGGGAGTGTCGTAAAAGTCAGAAACCTAAACAAACCTGTGATACAACATATATATATAAGCTGTTAATCGTCACCGAGACTCTAGAGACGACAAAATGTAATGTGTTTAAACGATAGCAGGGTTTCTCTAAGTGACAGCAAGTCGAATGCAGTGCTTTGTTAATGCCTAAATACTATATATTTAATCCTCCTAATTCGGGCTGCACGATATTCAAGTAACGTGCGATAGGGCTGTTCAGTATCGCCGAGCTAGTTGTTTGCTCTTATTAACAGCAGCAGCTCCAGCATCCGGCTCCAACAGGACTCAGTATCACTCTGCATGTAGGCGGGTACTATTTAACATCACGTCACTATATACCACACAAATTGAGTCAGAACTGTGGCGGAGTTTGTTTTCGAGCACTGTTTTTGTGTTTTTGGTCCCGTCTCTAAAGAAAAATAATGTTTTCTAGAAATTTGAGCTTAGATTTAATTCCTTTTAATGACTTAGTTTTGGCATAATGTACCTGTAATAAAAGCAGTAACATGAGCGGGTGATGTCCACACTCGTATGTTTTTTGAGGTTCTGCTCATCAATTAAAAAACACTAAAAGGTGGAAAAATGACAGTATGGCTTTAACAACTTTATGCTATTCATTTAAAATATTCAATGATGTTTAAACAGAGCTGTAACTCTTTTGTGTCTTGTTTTGTTTTGTTCACTTGTTACTTTCCTCGCACACTAGGGTTAGTGTTAGGGTGAGGGTTAGGTTTTGGGGCTAGGGTGAGGGTTAGGTTTTGGGGCTAGGGTGAGGGTTAGGTTTTGGGGCTAGGGTGAGGGTTAGGTTTTGGGGTTAGGTTTGGGGTTAGGTTTTGGGGCGAGGGTTAGGGTTAGGTTTGGGGTTAGGTTTTGGGGCTAGGGTGAGGGTTAGGTTTTGGGGCTAGGGTTAGGGTTAAGTTTTGGGGCAAGGGTGAGGGTTAGGTTTGGGGTTAGGTTTTGGGGCTAGGGTGAGGGTTAGGTTTGGGGTTAGGTTTTGGGGCTAGGGTGAGGGTTAGGGTTTGGTTTTGGGGCAAGGGTGAGGGTTAGGGTTTGGTTTTGGGGCAAGGGTGAGGGTTAGGTTTTGGGGCGAGGGTTAGGGTTAGGTTTGGGGTTAGGTTTTGGGGCTAGGGTGAGGGTTAGGTTTTGGGGCAAGGGTTAGGGTTTGGTTTTGGGGCAAGGGTGAGGGTTAGGGTTTGGTTTTGGGGCTAGGGTGAGGGTGAGGGTTAGGTTTTGGGGCTAGGGTGAGGGTTAGGTTTGGGGCAAGGGTGAGGGTTAGGGTTAGGTTTGGGGGCAAGGGTGAGGGTTAGGCTAGGTTTTGGGGTTAGGTGAGGGTTAGGGTTAGGTTTTGGGGCTAGGTTTAGGTTTGGGGCTAGGGTTAGGGTTAGGGTTAGGTTAGGGTTAGGGTTAGGTTTTGGGGCTAGGGTTAGGTTTTGGGGCTAGGGTTAGGTTTTGGGGCTAGGTTTAGGTTTGGGGTTAGGGTTAGGTTTGGGTTAGGGTTAGGTTTTGGGGCTAGGGTTAGGTTTTGGGTTAGGGTTAGGTTTGGGGTGAGGGTGAGGGTTAGGTTTTGGGGCTAGGTTTAGGTTTGGGGTGAGGGTTAGGGTTAGGTTTTGGGGCTAGGGTTAGGTTTGGGGTGAGGGTTAGGTTTGGGGTGAGGGTGAGGGTTAGGTTTTGGGGCTAGGTTTAGGTTTGGGGTGAGGGTTAGGGTTAGGTTTTGGGGCTAGGGTTAGGTTTTGGGTTAGGTTTAGGTTTGGGGTTAGGGTTAGGTTTGGGGTTAGGGTTTGGTTTTGGGGTTAGGGTTTGGTTTTGGGGTTAGGGTTAGGTTTGGGGTTAGGGAGCCGAATTTGAACCTATCCATTTTGCCCAGTGATTGTTTCCTAACGCTCTCGTGTTGTTTCTCTCCCAGAGCCAAGGACATCAAGCACAAGATCAGCCACTTGCTGCAGAAGCCGGAGCCTCAGGCGCCGGAGACGAAACCGAGCAAAGACAAAACCAGCACCGCGGCAAAAAAGAAGTAAGAGTTCAGTCCGACTTAATATAACTGCAAAGGTTTCAGCGATACCTGGCACAAAGCACGACCATGAACAGAGACATTAAAATGAAGAATATACGAGTTTGCAAAGTCATAAAAGCATTTGGACGATGTATTTTCCCAATCGTTCACCAGTTCTTTTCTCTACTTTTCATCTGAAGGTTTTACTTTTTGATCAACTGCTTCTACACTGCTTTATTATTATATTTCTAAAACTAAATAAGTTCTTCCTTAGTCACATTTCACAATAACTAGACGGCGGCGGCACGGTAGCGCAGCGGTTAGCGCTCTCGCTTCACAGCTAGAAGGTCCGGGGTTCGATTCCCACCTCCACGGGGCCTTTCTGTGTGGAGTTTGCATGTTCTCCCCGTGTCTGCGTAGGTTTCCTCCGGGTACTCCGGTTTCCCCTACCACTAAAAACATGCACAATAGGCCAGGATGAATGATGTGTGTGAGTGAATGTATGGTGGTGTCAGAGTGTCCGTTGGCGCAGACGTGTGCAGTCGTGACAGCGCTTCTGTCAGTCTCCCCCAGGGGAAACTGAAGCTACAAACGTAGTTTCCACCACCGAGTATGGAGTGAATGTACAATTGTCTCATGTAAAGCGCTTTGTGACCATGTCTGTGAAAGGCGCTATATAAATAAAGATCTTCTTCTTCTTCTTCTTAAATTATACGGAAATATGTTAGTAATATGTATCAAAACTTCATTCTAAGACCACAACCCCAAAACCCTTTCTGACTAGACACAGAGCCTGTCCGCAGTGTTACTATGACAACACAAATAAAGGCTTATAAAATGTGTTGTCACCAGTGGTTTACCCGTCTAAAAAAGATCATTTTCCGGAGCTGAACCCAGTCTTTTAACGAGGGAAAGTCGACATTTGGATTGAATTAGTCACGCAAGTTTGACTGAATTAGACCTAAAATAGTAGAAATCCATTATTCAAGACGTTTTAAACCAGAAGTAACCAAAAAGAGGACGAAAAACACGCATGCGATTGTGACTAAATTGATGCTAGCCCACGTCCCGTCACATCTGCGTTTATAAACCGTTACAAAATGACTGGGAGAGCTTTATTGTTTCATTAATGGCCAATTAACTATTCACTAATGCTTTACACATGTCGATGTTTCCATAGATTCACCAAACTTTTGACCATATTACAGCCAATAGCCAATACTCCTTCCTTTTCCTTTGTTTTGTGTTGTTTTTTTACCCGGATCAAAACATGTGGGAGTTTGGGGTTTGCAGTATCAGCCGACGCGACCACTAAATCCTATTTCACAGCGTTTTCTTTAATGTTTTCGTAACCTGTGAGCAGATTATTGGATTTGGACTTTTCAGAGACCCACTTTTTTGAGCCTGAAGCTGTTTTGGCATCGTTGGAAACCCTTGAGAGTTATTGAGAGGTATTGTGAAAGCGGAGGCAGCGGAGAAAGAGGCCGAACGCTCTGTGGGGGATAGTATTGATTTTTTGGATTGATGTCTTTGATTTTTTGTTGAACTTTTGGTCCCTGCTGCGCCTTTCTCGCAGCAGCGGCGCCGGTGACGCAGTGAACTTCTGCTGCAGAGGAGGAATAATCAGAGGAGTTTCAGCAAAGGTTATGAAAGGTACCCGCAGACTGGAGATATGTCCGAACGCCTCAGTGATTCCTGCAATAACGATTCAGGCGGTAGAGCTGTTGTGTTGGCGGTTTGACCTTGATCACCTCTAACCAGAGCATATTCTGGACTTTGCTATTCTTTGGGCATAATCTTATCATTCTTGGATATCACTTGACACCAATCAATATCAAGGGCAGGGGCGTCGGACTGGGGGGGGTATAGGGTTCTGTGCACCCAGGGCCCAGAGCAGGGTGGGGGCCCTAAAAAGTGCTGCAAAAAGCGTTTTGTATAGTACTTTCTAAGTTTCCTGATAATTGATACTGTAAGAATTGAACACAACCGGGCTGAAATACAACGGTTGCTACACATAATTTTGCACAAACAATAATGATGGATGAATTTAAAAATGTGCCAAATGGTTCAGTCGGCTTCAAATATGGTGCGAGACTAAATGAGGCTGAAGCCCTTGAGATTTTTTGTTCATGAGACGACATATAGTATAATATTTCTTTTTTGCAAAATAGCATTTTAACCTCTTACCACCCGCCTAAACTAAATGCATTCTGTCCTCTTTGGCCATTATATAGGCCTGTGTAACACCTCATTTGAAAGCTAAGACCCACAAAACAGATCTTTTTCCTTGTGTTGTTGCTGTGTTGTGTCACCTTTTTATGTTTTTTTATTCTTTTTTTTTTGTAGTTTTTTGTAATTTTTTGTTGAATTTTTGTCACATTTTTGTTTTAATTTTTGTCACATTTTTGTCATATTTTTGTTGAATTTTTGTCACATTTTTGTTGATTTTTTCACTTTTTTGTTGAATTTTTGTCACTTTTTGTTGAATTTTTGTCATTTTTTGTTGAATTTTTGTCACTTTTTGTTGAATTTTTGTCACTTTTTGTTGAATTTTTGTCATTTTTTGTTGAATTTTTGTTTATTTTTTGTCACATTTTTGTTGAATTTTTGTTGATTTTTTGTCACATTTTTGTTGAATTTTTGTCATATTTTGTTGAATTTTTGTTGAATTTTTGTCACTTTTTTGTTGAATTTTTGTCACTTTTTTGTTGAATTCTTTTCACATTTTTGTTGATTTTTTCACTTTTTTGTTGAATTTTTGTCACTTTTTGTTGAATTTTTGTCACTTTTTGTTGAATTTTTGTCACTTTTTGTTGAATTTTTTGTTGATTTTTTGTTGATTTTTTGTTGATTTTTTGTCACATTTTTGTTGATTTTTTGTCACATTTTTGTTGAATTTTTGTTGATTTTTTGTCACATTTTTGTTGAATTTTTGTCATATTTTGTTGAATTTTTGTTGAATTTTTGTCACTTTTTTGTTGAATTTTTGTCACTTTTTTGTTGAATTCTTTTCACATTTTTGTTGAATTTTTTTCACATTTTTGTTGAATTTTTGTCACTTTTTGTTGAATTTTTGTCACTTTTTGTTGAATTTTTGTCATTTTTTGTTGAATTTTTGTTGATTTTTTGTCACATTTTTGTTGAATTTTTGTTGATTTTTTGTCACATTTTTGTTGAATTTTTGTCATATTTTGTTGAATTTTTGTTGAATTTTTGTCACTTTTTTGTTGAATTTTTGTCACTTTTTTGTTGAATTCTTTTCACATTTTTGTTGATTTTTTCACTTTTTTGTTGAATTTTTGTCACTTTTTGTTGAATTTTTGTCATTTTTTGTTGAATTTTTGTCACTTTTTGTTGAATTTTTGTCACTTTTTGTTGAATTTTTGTCATTTTTTGTTGATTTTTTGTTGATTTTTTGTCACATTTTTGTTGAATTTTTGTTGATTTTTTGTCACATTTTTGTTGAATTTTTGTCATATTTTGTTGAATTTTTGTTGAATTTTTGTCACTTTTTTGTTGAATTTTTGTCACTTTTTTGTTGAATTCTTTTCACATTTTTGTTGAATTTTTTTCACATTTTTGTTGAATTTTTGTCACTTTTTGTTGAATTTTTGTCACTTTTTGTTGCGTTGTTTTCTTCTCATTTTGTGTGGCTGTTTTGGTGCTTTTTTCCCAAGAAGCTTTTTGATTAGGGTAAAACTTGGATCCGTTCAGGTGGGAGTTAAGAGGTTAATGCCTACTTTAAAGTCACACATTTGTTATTCCCAGCACAAATATCTCATGTCCCTGGTGCAGTCGTCCTGTTTAATGTGGTCTGCTAATAATCATTATGCAGAATAATCCACCATCAATTTAAATATCTATATCACTACCGGGATTGAAGGTTATTCAATTTCTGTAACTGAAGCCAATCCAGATGAAATTTCAAGTCAAACATCGAGTACAGAACAAACAAAAACAAAACAATGAACTAAGTATCCAGGACTAATCTAGATTTTTAGGTCGCTGTATATAAGGGGATCTTAATTGCGTAGTTTTACACAAAGAAAACCATCACCCAACATTCAGCCAAAGCCCTTCACAAAGGACATAATGGTGGGTGGTAAGCTACATACATACGTGGCTACAGCTGTTCTTGGGGTTGACTGACAGGAAGTGACGCCCTCCAATTATTGTACAATCGCTCACCCATACACGACTCATCCGATCTACAGTATGTAGCGTTTCCCTCATGGTACTTCATCCAGTTACTAATCAGGCCCATCTCAGGATTAAACATCTGCTCCATTAAACCCAGAACCTCCCTGTTGTGAAGCAGGGTTTTCTTTCTGATAGCTTGTCTGTATGTGACAAACAAAGACAATTTCAATACAAGAGTTAAAGGGATATTTCAGGGTTTTTGACACAGGGACTCATTTCCTAGTTATCCAGAGTGTTGCTGATTTCTGGATTTCTGGTTCTTATATTTGAAGAGTTACGTGGCGCTAGGCTAGTGCGTGTCTATGGTATCAGCTAGCCTGCATTAAAAACAGTGTGACCCGCTCCACAGAGCACCTGAGGCAAATCACTTATAACGCCAGACTAACCATATAAATGTCTGTGTCCATAGAGTAATCTTTGGAATATAACTGACCTGCATCACATGAACGATCGCATTTTGAGGGACTATTTTCTCGCAGATCACTCCGCCGCCGCGTAGCTTATACAACCAGGAAGCTGATGCTGCTCAAATACAAGTTATTTTAAATGCAAAATGGTTAAAATTACTCTTATCGACATAGACATTTATATGGTTAGTCTGGTGTTATAAGTGATTTGCCTCGAGCACGAAACTCTTCAAGCATAAGAACTGCATGAATTACAATAAAAATATCTCCAGAAATCAGCAACACTCTGGATAACTAAGGCCCTATGTCAAAAACCCTGAAATCTCCCTTTAAGTTATATTAAGCAACGTGTGTATTTTGCTCTTTCAGATCTTCACTTCCTGAAACTTCCAAAGGCCAAAGTTCCCCGTTTATGCAGTGACATTTGTCGAAGCTCATTTAATCCCAGTAATGTACTGAGGTGAATTACAAGAGTTAAAGGATATGACGTTACTTTCCACCTCTGGTTAACCTCTTACAACCTCCACCTAAACCGAGTTCCAGTTCGACTTTACCCAAACCTAAAAGCCTCTCAACTAGAGAGCAAAACTGTCATCGTTTTTTTCACTTTTTTCTTGCTTTTTTTGTTAAGAGGTTAGGAGGTTAATAGACACAGCTCTGTCATCTTGTTTACTTAGACCTTTGTGTTTTGTTTTGCCACATTTGGACCGTACTGTGAGCCGTCCGCTTTAGGAACTCGTCACTCATTAAGGGATCGTCGAGGTATCTCCAGAAACCAGCAACACTCTGGATAACTAGGAACTCGTCACTCATTAAGAGATCTTCGAGGTATCTCTAGAAACCAGCAACACTCTGGATAACTAGGAACTCGTCACTCATTAAGGGATCTTCGAGGTATCTCCAGAAACCAGCAACACCCTGGATAACTAGGAACTCGTCACTCATTAAGAGATCTTCGAGGTATCTCCAGAAACCAGCAACACCCTGGATAACTAGGAACTCGTCACTCATTAAGAGATCTTCGAGGTATCTCCAGAAACCAGCAACACTCTGGATAACTAGGAACTCGTCACTCATTAAGAGATCTTCGAGGTATCTCCAGAAACCAGCAACACTCTGGATAACTAGGAACTCGTCACTCATTAAGAGATCTTCGAGGTATCTCTAGAAACCAGCAACACCCTGGATAACTAGGAACTCGTCACTCATTAAGAGATCTTCGAGGTATCTCCAGAAACCAGCAACACCCTGGATAACTAGGAACTCGTCACTCATTAAGAGATCTTCGAGGTATCTCCAGAAACCAGCAACACCCTGGATAACTAGGAACTCGTCACTCATTAAGAGATCTTCGAGGTATCTCCAGAAACCAGCAACACCCTGGATAACTAGGAACTCGTCACTCATTAAGAGATCTTCGAGGTATCTCCAGAAACCAGCAACACCCTGGATAACTAGGAACTCGTCACTCATTAAGAGATCTTCGAGGTATCTCCAGAAACCAGCAACACCCTGGATAACTAGGAACTCGTCACTCATTAAGAGATCTTCGAGGTATCTCCAGAAACCAGCAACACTCTGGATAACTAGGAACTCGTCACTCATTAACGGATCTTCGAGGTATCTCCAGAAACCAGCAACACTCTGGATAACTAGGAACTCGTCACTCATTAAGAGATCTTCGAGGTATCTCCAGAAACCAGCAACACTCTGGATAACTAGGAACTCGTCACTCATTAAGAGATCTTCGAGGTATCTCCAGAAACCAGCAACACTCTGGATAACTAGGAACTCGTCACTCATTAAGGGATCTTCGAGGTATCTCCAGAAACCAGCAACACTCTGGATAACTAGGAACTCGTCACTCATTAAGAGATCTTCGAGGTATCTCCAGAAACCAGCAACACTCTGGATAACTAGGAACTCGTCACTCATTAAGGGATCTTCGAGGTATCTCCAGAAACCAGCAACACTCTGGATAACTAGGAACTCGTCACTCATTAAGGGATCGCCGAGGTATCTCCAGAAACCAGCAACACCCTGGATAACTAGGAACTCGTCACTCATTAAGGGATCTTCGAGGTATCTCCAGAAACCAGCAACACTCTGGATAACTAGGAACTCGTCACTCATTAAGAGATCTTCGAGGTATCTCCAGAAACCAGCAACACTCTGGATAACTAGGAAATGAGGCCCTAAGTCAAAAATCCTGAAATATCCCTTTATTGTGAGTTCCAAAATCATTGGTGTCCGACAGAGATATCGGAAAGCTGGCCAGATGTTCATAGACTTAGATCAGAGGCACCTGCCTGTGATTTAAAGTCATGTATCCCTCCTGTTTTCATTAGGTCTCGCTGGTCCATTGTTAGCTCGTGAACTGTCAGGGCACATACGTTTATATATGTTTGTTCTGTTGTGTATGGGTCACTGCGAAGAACTGCCCGCAGGATTCATAACGTTTTCTGATTCTGACCACTGAGACACCCCTGCGGAGAAGTGGGCGGCTGTCACCTAGTAAGCTGTAGGCTTAGTCTGAAGTACGTCATTGAAGGCTTTGACCTACTGGGCATTATTTGTCGTGGGAAACTGGAGCCCCTCAGAGAAAACCTGATAAAGACCCCACCCTTCCCGCGATTCAAACCAGGAACTTATTCAGGATGCTCCTTGTTTATTATTCTCTAGGGAAGACTATATATCGAAGACGTCAACAGATCCATCTTTGGAACCATTTAGCACAAACCTTTATCAACTCCAGCATTTTCTTCCCCCACCTCTCAGGAATCCAGTCCTCCTTTGCATCAATAGAAAACCTCCCTTGACATTTTCTCTAATCAGAACCTCTCCTGGATCTTTATGGACAAATCAATTCCAACTGAATGTGAAGCTTACGGCGCTTAAATACTATTAATGCAGAACGTGGCTTTGACATAATTTTGCTGCACTGCGATCTCTGTTAGATATTGGGGCTTAGAAGACGGGCTTTACTGAAGGTCACGGCGAGTAAATACAAGGGGCTGTTTAGCTATTTTATCAATACGGTAGAATCCCCACAGCTCGGGCCTAATTTCTGCACATTGGGTTCGGATGCTTTTTGAACACAAAGGGAATGGGTTTTCCTTGTGCAGTGTGTGACATTGTCGCAGTGGAGAAAAGTGAAGTTTGCAACGCATCAAGTGTTTCCTATTACGAGTCGAGCAAAACGAAATGAGGAAAGACTTGGAGGAAGACTTTTGAATCGGTTCTATGGACATTTTGCAGCCAGTGAAGAAACATAACAGTGTTTGTAGCTTCTTGTTTTGAATTCTCTTTTCGATGTGTCATTACTAGGGCTGGGTATCTATTAAAAAAAATGATGATACTGGTACTGTAGCTGATGCTTGGTTTTCGATACCGATACCTGAACGATACTAAATGATTTGTCATTTTTGTGGCTATTTTGACGCTTTTTTCAAGAAGCTTTTATTTTGGTAAAACCAACTGGAGAGAATCTGCTCAGTTAAAGAGCAGAAAAAATATTTTCCAAATTTTTCTTAATTTTTTTCCATTTTTCTTTTATTTCTTTTTTTTTTTTTTACCAATTTCCCCCCTTTTTTAAACTTGTGTTACTTTTTTTTCTCTCTTTTTCTCTTCTTTTAAAAAAAAATTGTATCCCTCCTCCAAAATTCCCCCCATGTTTCCTGTGTTTTTCCCTCAACAGAACCAAAGATGTATATTAAGATTTTTGTTTTGTTTTTTCGGTGCATGTTTTTGCATGTTCTTCTATGACGCGATGCCGTCTGTATCTATCTTTTAATGCTACCCATCCCTCGTCATCATTGGCTGATTATTTGGCGCCAAAGGAAAGAAATCCTCAATCACCGCTCTTTGTCTTTCAGAGTTCCCTCTGCAGCTGATGTGGAGAAGTGGAGGCAATCGTTCAGCCATCTGCTTAAATCCGACGGTGAGTTTCTATGACTTCATCCTTTGAGCCCGTGGCTCCGGTTTAGCTCATACAGTAATGTCCCCAAAAGCACTGGAATGCAAAAGCCACACTTTCCGCGTGTGACCGGACTGAACAGGATACAGGGGGATAGAGAAGGACCAGGGGAGTAATAAAAGCTTTGGGAGTGTGACATGAACATTTCCTAAGGCCGGGGAAGATGCGCAACAGCTTTTTGTGTCTAGTAGTTACCATAGATACAGTAAATACATACAACATATTTGTATCAGAATAACCACTTTGTTCTTATTTTATTATTATGTTTGTGCTCAGGTTATAGGGATGGGCACTGTTAAACGGTACCTACTTGGAAGCGACCGAAAAACTCCGGTCGGGGGAGGTATCGAAAAATGTTAATTCTTTCGGTGCCAGTTTTCGGTTGTTTTTCTCTCCAGACCCGCATTGAGTCTAAAAAATGCACGTATGCGCAGATAATGAGCCGCTTCAGCACATATGGAGCGAAGAAAAGCTACACCTTATAGCTATGACTTACAGGCCTTTTCATACTTCACAAGACGCAAGAACTGGAGCATGAATTGGCCTTAAAGCAAAGCTTCAACTACTAAACTTCTGTAATAGAGATGGCAGAGCCGCGGTCTGTGTCAGGACTGAGCCAGGTCTAAACCAGTTATGAACCAGGACTGAATAAGAAACTTTAGCTTTTAGGCAAATAGAACAGCAAAACCAAGCAGTGACAACAAAAAAGACATCTTTACCTTTAGTGACAGACCCGGAGGCGGAGCTTACATGCTGTTGGGCGGGGCTTATGTGCTGTTGGGCGGAGCTTACGTGCTGTTGTTACAACTTTACAGCAGCAGAGACGGGAATATCCAAGCTGGTTTATAGAAAAGTGAGCTCTCACTCTGTATTAGACATTGTTGGTACAGTTTTGGTAAATGATCAGTGTCAGAGTGAGCGCTCACACCATGTGAGGATCTTTAACGTGTGGAGCTTTCGCTTCATCAAAGTGCAGGAGTTTAGAAAGTTGTCCTGATGTGGATCTGACTCTGCAGCTCAGGAGGGAATAACGTCCTTTCTCTCTTTTTATCTCTGCTCAAAACACAAAGTTACAGGCGACGCTGCTGCGCCTGTGGAGCCTCTGTTGTGCTGTTTATGGTCTTTTTCCTGAATGTTATTTTTAATACACGTTATTTTTATTGAATTTAAAAAACATAGGTATCGAAAAAAGTACCGTTAAGCCACCAGAACCGAAAAGCAGGTATCGCTAAAGTACTTGGTATCGAAAAAAAACGAATGGTACCCATCCCTATCAGGTTACAAACCCATGATTGTTCATACTGTTGTTAAACCCATAGATAAGACACTTCACCTTCGATTTCTTTGCATGAACATGGACTAAATAGCAAAAGGCTAATCCTCCAGCTGGGAACTCCTGACCAAGATCCTGGCTCATGATGTGGATTAAGTTCTCAGACTCCCAACTGCTCCAGACGCCCAGTGGAAGGAGTGAAAGACCATTGATAAACAGATTTACATACAGGGATCATCAAAGTCTACAAAAGCGTATGAAAAGGGTTGATTTACTTGACTGAACATGTGCTTGATCTCACACATAAGAGCGCCTCAGTATCCCTTTTAAAAAGAAACATATAATACTTTTTTCACACACGTGCTGTGAAAAATAATTGGTGATCTGGAGAGTCGTGAGCGTTCGTAGTAAACGCCCGCTCTTTTTATAGTATCATTATTCTTGGTTCTGACGTCGCAGCAGTGAATCAGATGTAGTTACTTTAAATAAACGGCTCATCATCACCGCGTCCATGTGACTGCTGCGTCCATGTGACTGCTGCGTCCATGTGACTGCCGCGTCCATTTGACTGCTGCGTGGGTTCTGTTTTTTTTCTTTCAATTCAGCAGAAGACGCAGAAAAGAGTAATTTGTGCTTTAAAGGGGGTAATTTACCAAGCGTTTTCTCATGTGGAAAATGAGTAACAAAAGTGGATCGGCAGCGTCAGAGTCATTTAGGCATTTTTCACACATGGAAGCATTCTCTCACGTATGTATAGAACCTAATACAGTAATACATGCATTTTCAAACAGTAAATTAGGTCCAGCGTGCACGCAAATCACTATATGCTTTTTTCCAGCTTGCCCTTACTATTAAAGGAACAGGCCACCGTTTTTACATACTGAGATATGTTCTTACCTGAGCTTTGACGAGTTCTTTAGGACCTGTCTGATCTTCAGTCACGTAAACACAGCGCAGACGGCGTTAGCATTTAGCCTCTCCCTCTCTCCTCTATAGCTCCAAAACAGGTCAAGATAGAAGCTACCAAGCTCTTCCACGTTTTCCCTATTTAAATATGGTTACGTGAAGTGTTCCACTACAAAGTATAATTACACAAAATTAAACAATGTGGATTTTCTAAGCGGATAAAAGGGGGAACTATATTGTAAGGTGTAATAATACCAGGAGTAGTTCGAAATCCGCGCAGTAATCTTCACTTTACTGTGCGGATGCCAAACTACTTGGCTACTTACCCAAACTTGGCTGCAAATTGGCTAGCCCACAGTTGCTTTGCCCGTTAGCCTGTTAGCTTCTTCTTTGTGATTCCATTAGTGTGTATTGGTGACTCCGACCCGGAGGCAGGGAAGTTGCAAGTGTGCTTTTCAGGGCCAGAGACACCAGGGGAGATGAAAGACCTTCCAATCATCTCATTAACACTTGTATTACCCCTAGAGGTACGACAGAAAGTATTTTTTTAGGTAAACAAGTTACAAGTTAATGCTTTAACGAAGTGCATCTAAAAGGTTACAGCCTATAAGCCAGTGGTACGCCTCTTTGAAAGCTAAGACCTACAAACCCCATCTAAATTTGTCACTTTTACATTGTTTTTGTCACTTTTTCATCACTTTTTTGTTGCTCTTTTTTGTTGCATTTTTGTCACACATTTGTGTTCTTCTCACGTTTGCATTTTCATCTTGTTTTCATCTAATTTTTGTCGCTATTTTGACACCAGTCTTGCAAAATTATCCCCCAAATCAGAGGTTCCCAAACATTTCAGGTGGCGACCCCCCAAAAACACCAAAATACATCAGAAGAAATGTCAGAAATGCAAAAAATATTGTCTCTAAATCATCTTGCGATGCCTTCTTTGGGAACCCCTGCCCTAAGTGACCGTCTCCAAGAAATCCCAAAGAAGTTGCTGTTCTGATGTTCCAACATTTACCCCTTTTTTCATTTTTTGACCAATATCGTACCATGCAGCTGCCCTTACAGTGAACTTTTGTCCGTAGCAGCTTTAGTCGGGCGTGAACCCACTTGTTTCCCCACTAATCCACAATACACTGGCCCTGCTTACACTGGCGTCTGATCATGATGAAAGCTTGAATTCAGAGGAACCGAGTACAACATGGCATGGTCTACACGCAGATGATCGCCATTAACTCTAGTGTTGCCACATTCTAAAACCGATGTGTCTAAGTACCACCAGATTACAGTTGTGTCTATGGAAACTGCCTGTTGCTCTAACCTGCACAGTGGGGAGGGTGTTTCTCATGCTCTGCTGTTCGGGATGACGTGTTTGTATGAGGGTAACCAGCCCCTAGAGAACTTATGTCCACTGCTGTCCAACACTGCAGTGTGTCCGCCTGCGTGTGTGCGCACTCTCCCGGGCATTGAAGCATTCGAAACTCCGGCCGGACGAAACGCAGCTGGAGACAACGACCTCTCTCCCAGTGACCCCACGAACAAGGGCTCAAAATACAAATCTGAATCGTTCCCGTGGGGCGTCGGAAGGACTTGTTGCTGCTTGTTTAAAACTGTAGATTTCTGTATTATGTTATAGCAACAAGTTTCATTTATCAAGGATGGAAACGAGTCGCAATCAATACCTCCGACTGGATGATTAAGCCTTGTTTTTCCCAAACTATTCAGTCCAGATTAAAACCAGACAAGATTTTAAACAGGACTAACAAGGACCCCTCCTGGAACCGCTACCTTAACGTGGTGGAGGGGTTTGAGCACCTGAATGATCCTGGAGGCTATGGCTGATAACGAATGTCCACGCTATTCCCTATATAGTGACTATATAGTAAAAAAAAGTAAAAAGTAGTGCACTCGAAATTTCCCACAATGCATCTCGAAAAGTAGTGAGCATCGATGGTCACTAAACGGGTCAATATAGACCACAATGCATTGCGAGAGTCTGAGAAGAGCCTGACAGAGACAGGTCTTTGAACTAAACTAAACTAAAGCGCTTTGTGACTATGACTGTGAAAGGCGCTATATAAATAAAGATCTTCTTCTAAACAACACGACTGAATGAAATCAGCTGTTTCAGTCGTGTGCTGCGTATTTGTCATGAATAAATGACCTAAATATAAACGGTTACGGTGAAGAGATGCTAACGTTAGCTGCTAACCTTTAGCTGGAGCTGTTAAAGGGACTATAAGGAGTTTAAAAATGTTAAAATTAAGTATTTTCCTCCACCTACATGTTTCAGCCATGTCCTAATGTGTAGAATGAGCTCAGACCTGTTCACCACAACTGCCTCTAAAATCCTGTACGGTCACTCAAAAATGTATCACTTCGGCCCGAATTGCCGTCATGCACGAGCTTAACATAGAAGGTGCAGTTACATATATGGCCAGAGGTGGCAGTAGTGAGTATAAAATGGCGAACTTGCTTCCAGCCCCTTTAAATGACCGATTGCTTCCTCTCGAATAATCCAAGCCATTCATGTAAAATCCATGTGAAATAAAGCGTATCTGACTCGTATTTATCCATAAATATTCCACTGTCTCTGAGTTTGGTCTTTATCACAGAAATACTTTATTCCCAGAGTTTTGCGAACTTTTACCAGATGTAGTCGCTCAATCTGCTGGCGCTTCAGACACCGGCCTGTGACCTACTTTGAGCTCACGCTGGAGAGTTTTCTTTTTTTCCCCTTTTTTTTGTGATGATAGCAACGCCTGTAAACGTGCCAAAACAGCCGTTCTGTTTCATAAAATATGTTTCATAAAACATTTGTAACAATAAATAAATTCAGATAAAAAAAAAAAAAAAAACGGGTCAGACAAAGAGCGGATCAGAAGCCCCTTATGAGAGACCAACAGGCCCGGTTAATCGTGAGGCCGTCCTTCTGTGGACCCACCACCTGCAGGAGGAGCCATAAGGGGCTGGTGCAATGTGATTTGGGCAACTCCAACAGCTGCCCCACGACCCGGCAACGGACAAGTGGAAGAAAATGGATGGATGGACAAACAAGGACCTGGACTAACTTGGAATGAGAAAGGAACAAAGCAGGTCTTAACCAGGACTAAAGCAGCTTCTGTTTACTGCTGCGTGAACGTTCTCCTCAATCAAAACAGTGGCCGGACAAGAACCATCTGAAGACACTGACCTCTAACCCGCCAACCATCGCCTCTCACACTCTCTCCTCAGACATCACTAGGGCCAGACTAATCGAGGATCGGGTCCAAAGAGATCTTAACAATAGACATAGATGTCTTTTTTACTTCGAGCAGAATGTCCAACATATCCCACATTTTCAAAGAGCTGACTTCTCTGAACACGTTTGTCAT
This sequence comes from Gobius niger, assembly GCF_951799975.1. NCBI lineage: Eukaryota > Metazoa > Chordata > Actinopteri > Gobiiformes > Gobiidae > Gobius > Gobius niger. Next base: position 2,935,728 of record NC_136868.1, read on the forward strand.
TATATATTAAAGATGGAACTCATTTTACCAACGTGTTGATAATATTTTCTTGCTCCGTAAAAGGACTTTAAGACTTCAACTTCCAGGACAATTCTCAAGACAAACAAAACCTCCACAATCCAATAAATCCAATTGATTCAATCAATCCCGTGTGAACTTTGGTAAAGCAAAACAACACGGCCCCACGTGCGATTTCTAGGTTAAGTGGGTGCTTTGAGGTGTTGAGTTCACTGGTGTCGTGATGGGTTTTTCCAGAGTGTCACAAACCCAAGACTTACACAATAGAGTCGTCCTCCAGTCTGGTACCAAGACTCTGGTTGCACTTCCCACTGTTCTAGTTCTGAACACGTAAATGTACAAATATGAAAAGGAAACTAAAAGACGGGTCGAGCTTTGCATTCTTGTATTGGTTTAAAGGCACAACTCATGTTCAGCAAATAAGTCGTCATAACACACAAATGAAGGATTGTGTCCAAGTACCTGAACGCATTTCCTGTCTTGTTTTCACAGTGGGGCGCGCGGTCTTCTCCACTTACCTGCAGTCCGAGTTCAGCGAGGAGAACCTGAAGTTCTGGGAGGCGTGTGAGGAGTACAGGAGGAGCCCCCCGTCCCAGCTGCAGAGTCGAGCCAAGCAGATCTACCAGCGGTTCATCGAGGCCGACGCGCCCAATGAGGTACAGATAAATTAACTAAACGCATCTAAAGAACAGTTCACAAGCAAAAGTGTTGCAGATCTTTAACTGGGATGGAAAGGGAGGACAGGCAGGACTTCATTGTTTCAGAAACATACTTCTCTGTCGAAAAGTTAAGGTAGAGATATCATGCAAAATCGACTTTTTGAGCTTCAAACCATGTTATAACTTTGTTCCAGTGTTAATTTCGTCGACTAAAATATTTAGTCTTAATTTTAGTCAAAGTGATATTTTTGCCGACTAAAACTGGACTAAAACTAAATTACTAAATAAAAATGAAAAGGAGAGACTAAAATCATCCAAACCTCTATTGAGCGTCTGAAAGAGCCTCAGATCATGTAAATTCTCTGCCAAAGGATCAGCTCTGAGCTTTGTTCATGTGGAGCAGCTCCATGAAGCAGAGGAACAACATTAAATATGATTATAATGAATATTATCAATATAAGTCGACTAAATTAGTCTTAATTTTAGTCGACTAAACTGACATGCAATTTTAGTCGACTAAAATTAGACTAAAATTTAAAAGTTTTTTTTGACTAAATCTTGACTAAAATAAATTACATTTTAGTCATAAGACTAAGACTAAAACTAAAATAAAATATGTTGTCAAAATTAACACTGCTTTGTTCCCCCTTTAAAGACATACCTGGGGTAGTATTTGACTACATCCAAGCAGTTCTTAGTAATCCTCTGTCAATCCTCCACATTTGTAAATCCCATAATCCAACATTTTGTCACTTCTGAGCTCTCCTCTGCTCAAAGTGTTTTTATCACAAAGTGCTGAAGCTGTAAACCACGCTGTAAATCAACACTGAAAGTTCGCTTTAGTTCTAAAGTTCCTACAGCTGCCAGCAGGAGGAGCCCTCGTCAAAGTCTTGTACAACTTTACATTACAAAAAGTAAATATCAAGCATTGGCTTAAATGACTGGAATTGAGGAAATGTTTCTTGTTTTGAGCGGTTTTCACTCATTTAGACACTTTTCCTGATCGGACCAAGTTTACTTTGCTTTGTTTGAGGACATTTCAGACCAGTTCTAGGGTAAATCTCGCTTTGAAATAAGAAAGTAAAATTGCCAATGAGATAAGACCAATTTTCTTTCCCCATTGGCAAAGAAAATTACTTGAAATAAGGACGAAATGTATCGAAACGAGTCAGAAACATCTCAGAACAAGTGAAATAATCTGGGACAAATGCCCAAGAACTTCTTAACTAGTCAAAACAACTAAAATTTGGATAATTGTGCTCAAATTGAGATGTTTATACTGATCTAGTTCAATACTTTTTGCAGTGTAGTGCCAGTAATTCATTGTTACTATTCAATTCTTTCAAATTATCGAACGTAAAATACAGTATCAATGCTGTGGCACAGAAAATTAAGTCTATTTTTAAGCCCCACGTGCAGGGTATGTCCACTTGAAGAAAAATGTTAGCGCCAAATATGGATTTTACTGGTGACAATTATGATGCTATTATATTCACAACCTTAAACACATTTGACAAGATGTAATTAATTTTTATGTACATTTTCAAGCCCATTATCAAATACAAAACTAGACTGAGCTGCAGACTTTGCCAGATACTATGACTGAAACCAGAGTAATAGTATATTTATAAGGCAAGTCACTCTGAGAGCACGTACAAAACTCTCGCCCTTTGAACGCAGGTGAACCTGGACGCACTGACGCGGGACCTGACCAAGGAGAACCTCGAGGAGGCCTGTCCCACGTGCTTCGACGAGGCCCAGAAGATGATCCACATTCTGATGGAGAAGGACTCGTACAGGCGCTTCCTCAGCTCCGCGCTGCTGAAGGAGCTGTGCCAGCCCAAAGACACCCAGGACGGGGGCGAGGCCGAGCGGGCCGGTGGGGCCTAGAGCTCCAGAGCGGAGGCAGGAGTGTGTGGGCAGAAGGTGTGGGATACTGAACATTATCGTGCCCTTTATGAAGACTTTTGTTTGACATTTTGTTGAGTTGTTAAAGACAATGATTTGGTTGCCAATGTTTTACCTTTTTGTTTGAACTGTCTCTACAGTTATCGTATAAAAATGAAGTTAGCGACCTATAAGACTCAAGCGTTCATACCAGAAGAACAGTGGACCAATGGAGCAGGTTCTGGCTTGATTTTGTTTTGTGGACAACTGTATCTCTGAGTCTTTTTACATACATCGACAATTAACTGGAAAATAAAAATAAAACTGAAAACCGTTTACACTTAATGACACCTTTTCAAGTTGCATTGCAAAGGGGTTTAGCCTGTTACGGTCAAACCCATGAAAAGATAAACAAAAGTATTTACCTTAACCCCTGCCTGAACCGAGCACATTTTCTCCTGATCAGGGGTGCCCAAAGTGGGGCCCGAAACAATTCTGTTGGCCCGCCAGAGGGTGACCTACTTTTTGCGCTGCATGTGGTTAATATTAACTCTCTTCCATTCATTCTCAATGGTAAATATGGATGCAGTACACTTTATGACCACCAGCGTCAAATTGGGGGCGCTGTTTCACTCCTTTCGCAAAGTTACACTACAAAAAGTGAATATCAAGCATTGGCTTAAATGACCTGAATTGAGGAAATGTATCTTGTTTTGAGCGGTTTTCACTCATTTAGACACTTTTCCTGATCGGACCAAGTTTACTTTGCTTTTTTGAGGACATTTCACACCAGTTCTAGGGTAAATCTCGCTTGAAATAAGAAAGTAAAATTGCCAATGAGAGAAGACCAATTTTCTTTCCCCATTGCTAAAGAAAATGACCTGAAATAAGGACGAAACGTATCGAAATGAGTCAGAAACATCTCAGAACAAGTGAAATAATCTAGGACAAATGCCCAAGAACTTCTTAACCAGTCAAAACAGCTAAAATTTGGATTATTGTGCTCAAATTGAGATGTTTATACTGATCTAGTTAAATACTTTTTGCAGTATAAGGAAACACTGTTGTCTTGGTGTTTATCAATCATGGAGCGTTGTAGCATCAACCTTTTACAGTTTTCCAACTTTTATTGCAAAAAATGAATTGTTGCTGAACTGACACTTTCAAAATGATCTAATGAGGCATTTTCTTTGAGTTAACGAATGAGGTAAAGTTGCTGTAGGTGCTGTAGATGCAGGCATGTGTTATTTGCATAGATAGAATCAAATTATATGTATCAGTTATATGTGTTTTTCGTGCTTGACATCGCCGTGTTTGGCCCGCGACGGGAAAGCAACAATAACACGATTTAAAGAGTAACGAAAAAAAGCAACAAGAAAAAGATGTGACAACAAAGGGGTTTCAAATGAGACGTCACACGGGCCTATAGGCTGTACGCTCTCTGGTCAGGAAGCTGTTAGGATTCAAGTAAAGCTGAATTGGAGAAAATGTGGTCGGATAAGGAGGTTAATGAGGTTTAGGGCTATTAAACTCAGCCCATATACATTTTCACCAGTGAGTTTTGGAAAACCCCAATTGCAAAACACGTAGAAGTTTGCGAATTGGCCACTGTGTTGGTTCACTGTTCTTCCCGATGCTTCTGTAAATACTTCCTTTTATAGCTCGTGGCTTTATTTCTGTGTAGCAGTTCCTTATGACTTGTCTATTGCTGGTTTAAACGAGTCACGGGCGTTTCTGCCTCTCCACCGTCAGCATGTTGAATCTACAGAGCTCTGTACTGTTCACCCCTGAATGTTTCAAATGTGAAGGTCGACCTTTGCTTCTGTTTTGGCTGCTAACCCGTCACCTGCTCGTGCCGAGATACACACACACACACACACAAAAAAACAGAAAACGAAATAAAAACGTCACGTCGGCCTCCACAGGAACATTCACAGTAAGACTTTAGAGTGTATATTTTGTCATACGTGACCCTTTCAGAGCTTTGGACTCTTTGATGCAAAACTACCTATTGTGAACGTTATATTTTTAACTTAATAAATGTACGACGACGCTAGTCTGCGAAGCAATGATAATTTTGTCAGTATTAGCTTCATAGATTCACGTATATTCATGCTGATGTAAGTGTTATTACATATATGGACAATGAAAAAGGGTTTTGGCTTCACGCATCTTGTTTGTACAGTTCTGGTGCGGCAACGATGAGAAGTTCCTCGATTGTTTGATTAAACGCCGTGCTTTTTGACCCTGTTCAGACCTGGCTTTGCTCGGATGATGGACACACGCATGTAACAATGGCAGCTGCAGAGTCAACACATTAATAGACAGATATATGAATAACACAAACTTGAGAGATGAAAACACTTAGTAGAACTTTTGGATTGTTGTAAGTTGCGTTTCAGAGACGGCATTTCAGTTCGTTCACTCAGTGCACGAGTTCTTGTCTCATTGTCTCAAAGTCCATCTTACCCCCAGCATGTGTTGATTCTGTCATTGAGAAATTGCTCCAAAATCAAGCAAATTACGCAAAATCAGTGCCACAATGCCATTTTTCCAAAAGCCACAACCTTTTTGACCGGGACCCCAACAATTGATGCAACTCGGGACCCTATTGTATAAAGCTATTCTTTCTTATGCCACATTAGGGCAGAAAAACTTTTTAAAATCAAGTTAGTATGTATTTAAAAAGTTTATTTTGTATAACTGAATAGATTTGACAAATTTTCTGCATTACATTTTATAGGCTGTCAAAGATTTACTAAAAACAATGGCCTTTTTCTTTTTGTTTCATCTTGAAATCCTCTGGGGACCCCTAACCAAGGCCTTGCAGACCCTTCCTTTGGGAACCACTGTTTTAGATGATACGACTTTTCAGTCTCTTTGGTTTTAACTGATGTAAAAGAGAAAAAAAAAAGTTTGATTTTGATGGAAAACATTGTTTCATGTAAAGCGCTTTGTGACTATGTCTGTGAAAGGCGCTATATAAATAAAGATCTTCTTCTTTTTGTAGCTTTTGGGAAAATGGCCCACGAAATTAGCAATTTTAGCTCACAACAATCAACAAAAATGGAGCGACTGATTAAAGCAGTACTAAGTAACTTGTTTACCCCTGTACCTCTGTTTAACTCTGAGTGATCTTCTTGAACGCCGACTGTAACAAGTGAATTTCTCCTTTGTGAGATCAATAAAGGATTATCTTATCTTATCTTAATAAATCCTTTTTGTAGTTCCTCTGGGGGTAATACAAGTGTTAATGGGATGATTGGGGGGGGTCGTTCATCTCCCCCTGGTGTCTCTGTCCAGAAAACCACCCTTGCAACTTTCCCTGCTCTGACCCAGAGGCCCCAATAGACACTAATAGAATCACGAAGATGAAGCTAGCATGCTAACGGGCAAAGCTAACTGCAGGCTAGCACCATTGTGTGATTGGATGAACAATATCCCTCTCTCCCTTTGTCTTTTCAGTGTCTGCGTAGTATTTACTCTCACGGACAATTAATGAGTAAAAAAAAACGTAACTTGCTACGACACCTGCAGTGGCGCTTATGGCCTCTAGGGGCATGAGTAACTTAGTCCTGCTTAACTTTTAAAAACACTTTTCTCATCTTAAATGTGTCTCGAACAACATTTTAGCGTCTACTTTTAAGTTTTCTGGTTCCCGACCCCCTGTTTGGGAACATTATGTCACTTCTTGCCTTAACAGTTTGAGCTGAAATGCTAGATCTGAAGGAAGCCTCGTGCGTTTCTGGCTTTGACTTGAAGTATTCTGGCGTAATGTGCTAAAAAAGGCGACACCCAGATGGACAGAGTAGGTGGAACAAGCAGCTGGGGCCAGGTCTAAACGGCTGCACATACATCCTCTCACAACGGCTGCTGTTGAAAACGCCTCGCCAGTTTTGCACATTTTAAAGTCTATCGATGTGCTGCATGCGATATTTACCCACACACGGGCGGGGAGTCAAACATTGTGGAGTGATCACAGCATGTCCTACTGTGCCGAGTGTAACCCGTGTCTTCACTGTCGTGGTCTTGCATATGTTTTTGTATGGACAGTAACGGTAGGAGACTATAAACTGTATTAGGTATTTATTAAGTGATTGTTCTATTTATACAGTGATATTCATGGGTATCCAAACAATAAAAATGTCCCTAAATAAAATGTCGCTCCTTTTTTGATATTTCAATCGGTGTCGCGTCTGAACACACCTTTAACCTTTATCATGACAAGCCTGAAATACATTTAAAAAACAATTTCCGGTTTGATGTTACAGTACAGTATATTAAATAACCATCTTTAATTCTACCTGGAGAAACTCGATCAGAGACAAAAGCAGTGATTAGAAAGTTTTCTTGACATATATATTTTGGCGATCAGACACCGGCAGTCGATATCGATATATGGATATAGTTAGTTAGTTTAGTTCATTATTTATTTGAGCTGCAAACAAAGGTAGCAGACAACAGGTGTTATCACGGGAGAAAGGAGAGCATTTGCATTGGATGTAGCATGAATAGAGGCGGTGAAGGGGTGGAGGTGGGTCGCAGCACAGCTGGGAAGCAGACAAGCCATAAATAAATGATAAATAAATCACATTTATATAGCGCCTTTCTGCCTGCTTTAGGCAGTCAAAGCAAAGTCACCCATTCACACTCTCATTCATACACCAGTGTACACAGACGCTGGAGGCGAGGAGGGTGAAGTGTCTTGCCAAAGGACACCACGACTGCGGTGTTCAAACCGCCGACCCTCTGGTCACAACACGACCCGCTCTATCTACTGGTGGTTTATGAAGAAAAATCACATTCTCTACTATATTGGCTCATCGTTTAATCCTTACTAACAACAAGTCCCCCTCACAACCAAAACACTCTTGCTTTTCTCGAGCTTGAAAAGATTAGGACCACAGTCCAACATTGAGTAAAACAATTTCTAAGTATCTGGCAACTCTTTTTGGGTTATTATGAAAATGCTCTTCAGATTAGCAACTTTGTCGTCCTCTCCTCTGATCTTTCTTTCTTTTCTTCTCTCTTTTTTCCCCCATTTTATTTTTATGTTGCTGTTTGTCTGATTTTTTAATTATTATTTGAGGTATTTATTTGTACATTTTGTACATTCATTTTTATTTTGATTGGTTTTCACCTTGTGGTGGCTTTAGGTAACATAAGTTTATATGCAAGAATTTTAGCCTTGACCGTTAGCCCCAGTATGTCAAGGTTCACTGATGAGTGTATTTTTCAAATACTAAAAACATTTTTGAAATGAAAATAAGAACTAATCACACATCCATTATTTCGCTTAGAACGATTGGAACTAACTTGTCCCCTTAAAATAATAAAAAAAAAAACAGGTCCAAGTCTATGAAGCTGAAACTACTTCAAGCACTTTAACCTCTTAACCCCCGCCTTAACCAAGTGCAGTCCAGCTTTACCCAAATCTAAAAGCTTTATGTGATGATGAAAGCTAAGACCTACAAAACTCATCTAAACGGATCTTTGTTTCCGTGTAGTTCTTCGGCTCTTATTTAGTTTTTTTTTTCATTGCCTTTTTGTTTCGTTTTTGTCATTTTTCTGTTGCTCTTTTGTGGCTTTTTCATCCTCGTTTTCGTCTCATTTTTGTTGCTATTTTGACACTGCTATTTGAAGATTTTAGATTTGGGCAAAGCCAAACATGCTCAGATCAGGCGGGGGTCAAGAGGTCAAAGTCAGTTTTGAATCAAAGACCATGATTTTATTCAGCGCACTGTCAAAATCAAACCTTTCTTTACGTTTTTTTGATTTGGCAGCAAAACGGCACACCTGCTACCGCTCGTGCTTCACAGCTAGAACATGTACAATAGGTTCATCCTCAGGCCAGGTGATTCTGACTATGAACCTGGCTCCACATTTGGAGATGGATACAGGAAAGAAAAGCCAGTGGAGAAGAGGAACGACAGGAATAACAATGTTAAGAAAGAAAAGAGGGGGGAGGGGCACCGATGATCTTCTCAATGGCAGGCTGCAGCGCCGGCTCCGAACCACACAGTGATGCAGCTGGTCCGGATGATGCTCTTTACATATTAAAGGGGCCACATTAAAGGGGCTGGCTCTTCTCAGAGGAGGAGGAAGTAAACACGTTGCTTGTTCCGGTGATGAGGTGTCTGTCAAAGAACTTGATGGTCACCTTCTCCTGCAGCTGTGCACAACAACCTCATTGATGTTTTGTTTTTTATGTTGGATGGCAGCGTGAAAGTGTGTAGTGTGGGCGGCAGAAAGACGCGACTAGACTCCAGTCGTAGGAAATCAAACATGTTCGATTTTGGACGCACGGGAGAAACGTGGGTGATTTTACCGACACAAATGTGAATGACAGAGTGATATAAAGACAGAAAAACACCGCCGCGCCTCCTTTTTTCACTTCTCTGTTAAACCAGCGGCACAAACAACTCATTTCATGGCCACAGCCCCACACACGAAACAGCACAACTTTATATCACCAAAAGTTCACGACAACCACCTTTTCCAGCTACATTTCAAGTTTAGCGGCTCTTACTGTGTTTGGAGACGAACTGTTTAGCTGCTAACGGCTGCTAACGGCGGCTAGCCTCCCCGCTTCCTCCTCCGTCTCCTCCGCTGTCTCCTCCATCCTGAGGTCGACGCCCGTCTCCTTTTCTTATTAAATCCACTGAAACACGTCCCGCTTCTTCCTGTCGCCGACTTTCATCTCCATGTGACAGAACTATAGCCCAGTTGAAGCTTCGTAGTAGCAGTAAGCTAGCGCTGCGGTGTTGTGACATTGTTGACACCGTTGACCAATCGGGACACACACGTTATCCCGCGCTCACAAACACAGGCCTGTCTTTGTGGATTTGGGGTCAGTTTTGAAGCCGTAGAGACGACAGACGCGCTGTGTTATAAAACATCAGCTGTTTGTCAGAATCGTGAGTCGCTCTGACGATTCTCAGTCGTTAAGTGTGAACCCCCAGATGTTCGAAAATCGCGCTGAATCTAGTCGTGTAGTGTGGACGCCCCATTCTATATAAAATCGTTTACGACTAGAAAAGTCGTGTAGTGTGTGCTGATGCCAGTCCTCATGCCCCTGAAATAGATTAAAAACAGGTTATGCAGCAGTTACTCACTCTTGTCTCACAGAATGGGCCCAAATGACTAATTGGCTGCTTTGGTGACGACGGCTTAATCTGATTAAACAAAGGAAATGGGGTCAAAATAAAGGATTAATGAATAGGATTGGAAGGGGGAGGACAGCTAAAAAAAAACAAAAAAACAGGACATTTTTCTCATGTTAATAGGGCTCTCTTGTTTTAAGCAAATGGTCAGAAAGTTGGCCAAGTCTTATCAAAGATGTTGGGAATATCTTATAATATAAAAGTCAATCGCCTGTGCCGTTTGCAGGTTGGGCGGTGCCGTAGTGTCATCGCCATTTGGAAGATATATCCATGTTTTCCGTGTGAAAAAAAGCTCCATAGGTCATCGGCATTTTTATTTATTAATTATTTCTGAGCCAGTGGGACTGCGCCGGCGCCCACGGGACCGTCCCACCAGCAACGGGTCCAACCCAATCGCCCAAAAAAAACGTGCAATATTTACGTTTTTTTCCCGACAAATTTTCGTTCATATAACACGTTTTTACGTCCGAAATACGTATATATGTTACATTAAGAAACGTGCACATAGAACGTTTAAAAAAAACGTCATTTATTTACGAAAATACACACACACAAACACAATATGAAATGTAAATATTTTACGTATATGAAAACGTACACATTTAACATATTTACGTACATAAACAACATAGAAAATTCGTACATATTGCACGAAGTTAAAAACGTCCAGAAACACGTTTAAAGTCACATGAAATACGTAAAATAGTGACGAATTCTCAAACAGCAAACGTAACTTACGTACGAAAAACAAAATTCGTACATATTGCACGAAGTTAAATACGTCCAGAAACACGTTTAAAGTCACATGAAATACGTAATATAGTGACGAATTATCAAAGAGCAAACGTAAATTACGTACGAAAAAAAAAATTCGTACATAGTGTACGAAGTTAAATACGTCCAGAAACACGTTTAAAGTCACATGACATACGTAATGTAGTGACGAATTATCAAGGAGCAAACGTAAATTACTAACGAAAAATAAAATTCGTACATAGTGTACGAAGTTAAAAACGTCCAGAAACACGTTCAAACTCTCATTAAATACGTAATATAGTGACGAATTATCAAGGAGCAAACGTAAATTACTAACGAAAAACAAAATTCGTATATATTGCACGAAGTTAAATACGTCAAGAAACAAGTTTAAAGTCTCATGAAATACGTAAAATAGTGACGAATTCTCAAACAGCAAACGTAACTTACGTACGAAAAACAAAATTCGTACATATTGCACGAAGTTAAAAACGTCCAGAAACACGTTCAAAGTCACATGAAATACGTAACATAGTGACGAATTCTCAAACAGCAAACGTAACTTACGTACGAAAAACAAAATTCGTACATAGTGTACGAAGTTAAAAACGTCCAGAAACACGTTCAAAGTCTCATGAAATACGTAACATAGTGACGAATTCTCCAACAGCAAACGTAACTTACGTACGAAAAATAAAATTCGTACATAGTGTACGAAGTTAAAAACGTCCAGAAACACGTTCAAAGTCTCATGAAATACGTAAAATAGTGACGAATTCTCAAACAGCAAACGTAACTTACAAACGAAAAACAAAATTCGTACATATTGCACGAAGTTAAATACGTCCAGAAACACGTTTAAAGTCACATGACTTACGTAACATAGTGACGAATTATCAAAGAACAAACGTAACTTACAAACGAAAAACCAAATTCGTACATATTGTACGAAGTTTAAAACGTCCAGAAACACGTTCAAAGTCACATGACATACGTAACATAGTGACGGATTCTCAAAGAGCAAACGTCACTTACAAACGAAAAATAAAATTCGTACATATTGCACGAAGTTAAATACGTCCAGAAACACGTTTTAAGTCACATGAAATACGTAATATAGTGACGATAATTACACAGCATGTGCTCACATTTTACGATCTCAAATAAACGTCCAAATGCTATGGCAACCAGTATACCATGTTAACAATTATTAGATTAAAATGCTTGTAATGTATGTACAAATTATACATTTGAAAATGCGTTCTACAGATCTTATCACAATGGACAGAGCAGGCAATTTAAAATCGCCCAGTCAAATGAAAATCAAACCTTGAACATGAAGCCTATGCGTGTGATATTAAGCGACTGGTTTACAATACAGTGCAGCAGTTTATTATACTTCATACTTCATTGGTTGTCCGAAGGTTTAGCCTGCTGCTGCTTGCTACAACTCACTATGCCATCCGACACCTGCAAATGGATGCAGAAGGTATAAACATTTCACACTTAACTGTTCCGTACATCTATTGAAAAACGCAAGAGACGATCTGTGCTTACCAAAATCCGCGCACCATAAGCCCAATATTTCGGATCCTCGATGTTTCAATACATACACAACTTCACCGCATCCTTCCGCGTTTAACATTTAAATTTGCCTCCAATTCCAGGATAGCGGACGCAACTTCCGCCGACCACTTGTTCTGTTGTTTAACAGCATGTCGCATTACCGCCTCCCACAGGATTCGAAGAATACCTTACGGCAAGGTGATTCTGTCGCATTACTGCCTTCCACAAGTTAATAATAAATAAAAATAGGAATTCCCTACCACAACATGTTACAATCAACAACAACGACAAAGTTGAATTATGCCACTGCAACAATTTAACTATTGTAATTGCAGAAGCCTTTTTTGTTTTGTTTTACATTACAATTAGACTAGTACACTGAATCAAATGGGACAAGAAATGGGAGTACCATAGTAATAAACTTACATTGTTTTAGATGTCCCAAATTGTATATTTGGTATATAATTTGTAATCAAAATTAAAATATCTATAATACATATGTAATATTATATATATATATATATATATATATATATATATATATATATATATATATATATATATAAATACACTTGGATTAGTCTAGTTTCCATCATATCAAGATCTGGGCAATCTAAATAAGGTCATTTGCCCAAGTGTGTACATATACTGAATATAATATTTTGCAAATCCTGTCTCACCTATAATTAATAGATCAAATTTCTAAAAGGATTACATTTATCAAACTGTTCCGACAAAAAATAATTTTATAATAACTAAGTTTATAAGTTTTAACATCAAAGATCTTGTCCGTAGTGTAAATTGTACAAACACCTGCTCATTAAGGACGCAAAGCGGTCTCGCTATTATTTTGTCTACTTAAACTATGATGACACAATATCAGTATCAGCACAACCGATGGAGCCAAGAATCTGTATTAAATCAGGTATCTACATTTTTTAATGGAATCATCTTAATAGGTCTTTAGAACATTACTTCCTCAGAACATTACTGATACGTACTCTCAATATATATTACGATACAATTGTGCGTTAAAGTCTTCCAAGTACAATGAACACAATACTCTGGTTGGACCATGTAGCGGTTTATGTCACAAAATAATTTTTAAAGCAGGTTTTCAATGTATTCTCCCCAACACTTCATTGGAGAAAATGTGAACGCAACCTAAATTTCTGATTCACTGTCTGTCTCAGATTCTTGAAAGTCCTCCTCGGTTTCTGTAAAGTCCTCCTCACTTTCTTCAGTATCCTCCAATCGGCTTTCGCTCACAATGTTTTTGTATGTAGCCTGAACCTCAGCCATTTGGATCTTCAGTTTGTGGATTTCGGACATCAAAAAACATTCTAATCCGGCAGACAGTTGCTGAGGAGACTGAGTGATATCTATGAAGACAGAGCACAGGTACTTAAGCAATTACAGTAATATCAGATGTAAGCAAGATACAAAATCTACAAAAAGGGATCATAGAATAAGAATCAGAAATCTGAATAATAGTTTTTCTCTAAATTGGAATGTTTTGATACGACATAAGGAAGAAAATATAAATGATATGTTACTTTGTCTTAATATTATGAACTTAAGTCTATATGTTTCGATGAAAGATTACAAAAGAATTACCACAGAGCTTTTCCTTTAGAGCCTTTGAAAGGCTACTCAAGGACTGCCAGTGTTGGCGCATCTCCTTCAAAAGTATGCCTTCTTCCTCATGCAGCCTTTGAAGGAGCATGGCCTTGTCAAAGACCTCTTTTTTGGCCTTAATGGAAACACCTGAAGCTGTAAACATGAAATTGAACATTTATTGGGTAAATCCAAAATATACAAAACTCAAAATGATAAATAAGAATAATTGCTCACCTCTGTCCCATGGCCACAACGGACAATCTACTGAGAGCACATCAGAGGGAATGGCATCTTGCTCATCAACCAAATTGTTGTACTCTGTGATTGCCTCTGTTAACTTCCCTTTTTTTTTTTCGATCTTCGCAGTTATGTGCTGCCTTGACTTGTTCCTTTCTGTATGACAGATAGCAATAATAATGAAATCTGGGTATAGTATGTTTGTATACAGAAAAACAAATTCTTTATACTGGGAGAACTATTTTTGACTGAATTTCCATCTCCTGCTCCTCCTTATTCAATATGTAAGTAATTTTCTAATCACTCGAAATTTTAAAATATGCCTTTTGCCAATCAGATCAGAACGCACCTGGCTTTGCCACCTGTGGCACACCTTACTGTTCCACCTCACTTTCTGCAACTTCCTGCATAGTCTTTCTCCACATATTCACTCTGAATCTGCGCTCCAAATATCTGTGTCAATTTACATCCTGTGTAAAATGTACACTTCCCAAAATTTGCCTCAGGAAAACAAGCTAATGCATCAGTTTCTATCAAAGTGTTGGAGCGCATACCTGGATACTTGTATGCTTTTGCAAATTTTATCCAGCAGAGGGTGCACTCGGCCTTGTTGAATTTGATTGTTTAACTGTACATATTCCAAAGTTATACTTTTTGTCATAATATGTTTAGAAGCATTGTACCATCAAAGAAAATGCTGCTATCTTTTTGCCAAAGTTCTGCATTGAAGTCGGAAATACTTATGACTGCAAGACTGCAACACTTAAACATTTGACAAGCATGCATTTTCCCAGAGCCTGATGGTCATATTTGACGATGTTCACCAACTGTGTACTCAGAACATCCCAGGAAGAGGTCCAACTGGCTTTTATGTACCGGAAGTTACAGGTAAATGGATTTTCACCTGTAGCATGAGTCTGAACTATAATGAGCATAAAGGGATCTATATGCAATATTTGAAGTTTTCACATCTGAATGCACATAGAAAATAAGAGGAAAGAAACACGGTTTGGTAGACTAATGTCCTCCAAATCAGAGTCAAAAAACACTTGCTCAAGTAACGACATGTCTGGTTGATCGATTAGTCAACTAAAAGGAGGCATGACAAAACCTCTCAAAATCGTTTGACCTAACTAAAGCACTACAAAACTATGCACTGGTAGCTATGTGAACTTAACTTGTAGATTAAATTGTTCTGCCTTAAAAAACAAAATGACCAAAAAATACATAATAATGTAATAATTTTCTGCTACATTTCCAAAAAATTCCATTAAATTATAAGCGTTTTTTTCCAATTAAAATACAATTACCGGTAGTCAATTATTACATACATTATAATCGTTATCACTACGATAACATTATTTTACATGATTATTTGGTCTATTGGATAAAATATTAAGCCCTGATTATTTTTAAGCCTTTACTTTAAAAAAAACACAGACATTTATAGAGGTCTGTGAGGTCACTGTTGTTGTGTCGCATAGAAAATGTTAAAAGGCATGTATAATTGAGAAATACTAACATGTATTTACCATTGTGCCGATATTTATCCCGCTTACTTTCTTGGATCTCAAGGGCCAGGCTTTCAATTAGACGCTGCAGTCTTGTTGCATCATTTACCTCTGAGGCTGCATAAAACAAAAAGTGCCAATGTTATGATATTATTGTTAAGTGTTTGATGTAACTGGCCTCATTCTTAAAATTCAGAGGTTCTTGGCATCAACATACTCGCTTCAGCCCATTGCTTCACTTCTTGAACCCAAACCTTCAAATCATCATCTGTGAGATGAAGCTCTGCTTTCAGATGGTTCAGGTGGTTCACTTCATTGACTTTCCTCTTCAAAGTCTGTTAGGCGATATTGTGGAACATTAGCTACAAATAAACTCTTTTAGCCATCTGACATGAAGAGTGACAATTTGTTATATGACAAAAAAATATATAATTTCAATAGTACTTTGAAATATCTCTTTGACAGATATTTGTGGAGGCCATTTTTCTTCTGGATATTCCATCCTCTCGCGTGCACAGTTATCATGTCTGTCCGAGCTAAAAAAAAAGAAAAAAAAAATTTCAAATCTGATTTTAAAACATCAATGATTGAGGTGGAATTACAAAATCTGCTTTACCTGCTTTAGTCATGTATTTTGTAGTTAAAGCTACTCTGGACAAAAAGGAATTGACCTGCTCAACCTCTTCCCCCACTGTCATGCCTGCAAACAAATTAAAACAATATAAGCTAATAGCAGTCCTAAAATCTTGGACCAGAAGGTCCAGCCAGGGGCCGGAAGGGTGTCCGGTTTGGGGACCACAGGATTTCATCTCTGCTGTTTGCAGACGATGTTGTCATGTGGGCTTTATCAAACCAGGACCTCCCACATGCACTGAGACAGTTTGCAGCAGGGTGTGAAGCGTCTGGGATGAAGATCAGCACCTGCAAATCAGAGGCCAAAGTTCTAGAGGGGAGAAAGGTGCCTTGCTCTTTCCAGTGCAGCCACAGGTTTGGTTAAGTCAAATTCAAGACCTATTTTAAAATCTTACGCTGTTTAGGGAAATTTTTCTCCTAATTTGGTCATGTATGTTTTAGTTTTACTGCATTAAAAGTCAGAGGTATTTTGGTTATCTGGAAGCATGTATCAAAGTATTGTGCTACTGACATCATTATAGCATATGGTGTAACACAATATTAAATGACACACGTTCTCAACTGTAATGCCTTTTCCGTAAAATGTCAAATGTTTCAGGCCTTACATTTGGCTACATCAAATTCAGTACCTTTTTAATGATTAAAAGTCTCTGGGAATACCATGTCTCTCTTTGAAGAGTGGTGTGGCTTAGAGATAGGGTGAAGAGCTCAGAGGGAACCTCCTCCACAGCTCCTCCTGGATGCCTCCCTGGGGGGCGCATTGAGTTGCCTTGTGTACGAAATGCGCGGTATAAATAAAGTTGCCTTGCCTTGCCTTCTGGGTGTGTCCCATCAGGAAGAGACTCTGGGGAAGACTCAGGACACGCTGAACTATGGGCCCGATCTTGTGTTTCAAAACGCAGACTATAGCGCAGGGGTAGGCAACGTCAGGCTCGGGGGCCAAATCCGGCCCTCCAGCATAGAATCTCTAGCCCCTAAGATGATTTTGAGGAATATTGTGCAAATAAGAGATCCAATACCTGTTAAAGTACTCTAAAATGTGAAAAATTGTGTCAGTATTTTAATGTCCTGTCAGAACATCGCGCTTAGTTCCCTATGGAGTCATATATAATGTTAAACAGTGATTCTCCACTGGTGGGTCAGGACCCAAAAGTGGGTCATGGAACCATTTTCAGTGGGTTGCGAGTCTATAGGGAACTTTTATTCAATATTTTCCTGAAACTGCATGGAAACACTAACTGTGTCTGTTTAAATGAATGTTATTGGGTTGTTTTGATCATATTTTCAGTCTTAAAGGGAAATCGACTGCCACACTTGTGTGGAAAATACAATATTTTATACACTTGGGTGTTTTGGGAATGATGAAAATCGGCCCTCCACGACGCAAACTTGCCTTACCCTGCTATAGCACAACATTTTGCGCAGAGTAAGAATGCACTTTGGGATCTTGCCACTCCAGACATAGCGCATTTAATTGTAAGTACTGGAGTGGAGACACACATTTTCCTCCAACCCCACAACTCCGCGCCGGGAAGGGAGAGGGGTTGGGGGGGGTGAACATGTGCATTTGTTTTGTTTCGCATTTAGTTCACCAGAGGACTGCGCACAAGATTTGGCCCTATGACTCTCAGCTGGCCTGCGAAGACCTCGTGAGTCCGCTGGAGATAGGGAAGTCTGGGCATCTCTGCTCAGACTTCTGCCCCTGCGATCCGGCAATAGATAAGGCGGAAGCGAAATAGATGGATGAAATATTTGTGGTTCTTACCAGCCCCTTCTTGGTTACGTCCACTCCACAGAACCTGTTGGTGTAATATATTTGAACATTGTTGTTGTCACACTCAAACATAGCAGAACAAATTTAAAACTGTACCTCACACTTGGCTGCATGTCCCTTGGCATGCATAACAGAGAGGAATGGCTTATTGCACAGAAGATGTGACAACTCTGGAAGCTTGGCACAGACTTTTTGTAGGTAGGGGTAGTATCTGCACATAATATCTGTGCAGATAAAATCTACCTTCCGACCAAAGGACACTTCTTTGTGCAGGAACATAGGGTACGCAAATATCTCCCCTCTGTACATGTGCAAAGCTTTTAGCAGCACGCCATGACGACAAACTGCTACTTCTGCACCCTCCTCATCAAGCTTTGACCCAGCCTTTTTTGCACACTCCTTGCCAGCAGTCCATTTCCCTTTCCCACACATCGCCTTGCCAGAAACCTTAAACAGGAGAGTGGCAAAAGTAATGCATATTTGTAGACATACACATAATTTGTGAAATTCATTAATTTTAAGTTATCCACTTACAGGCGGAACTTTGTTGCGAACTGTGGCTACAAAATCTGTCACTTCCTTGTCTTTTGCAAAAAAATGTCCATCAAAGAAACCAGTTTCTGCTGATCTGGGGGGAAAACTCCATATTCAATTTGATTCCAATTAATACTGAAATGATTTATAAATAAAGACATTGTATAAATATAAAGACTTTGTCTAAACCAGAGGTCTCCTGCACTTTTCCCCTCGGAGAGCTACTTTCTCGGGACGATAATGGCAGACAACTATTCATTTAAGCGGTCAGGGAAATATGAGTGGATATAATGGTGAGAGCCTTTCATGGGGGGCTGTTACTATCAAGATTCAGTCATCATTTATTATCACTTATTCATTACAAATGCCTCCAATTGTTGTAGGCATGTGAATCATACATGCTCTAATATGCATCATATAATTTATACATTTTAAAATCCTATGGGGAGCAACCTGGAAGAGGCTGACGAGCTATTGGTAACTCCCGAACTACCTGTTGGAGACCCCTGGTCTATACCCTTTATTATTATTACCCTTTGTTAAAGCGATACAGCTTACGGTTTCCATCTAGTGAAACTGCTGCAACATCAGGCTGACAGGCTGGACAGCTAAAATGCTCCTGCATTAGGACAGCCTTCTCTTTCTCATGCCTGCAGTATGTCCACTCAAGAAAGGCACGCTGCAGGCCATCTCCACATATATTCCCTGCCTATGTTTAATAAAAAAAAATCTTCATTGTGACACAAATATACAAACCATACAACATTTTGAATAGTTATATATTAATATAATTACTCGTCCAAAGCCTCTTGTGCGGTTGTCAAGCATTCTAACAAAAGCCTGCCGTGATAGCCCTGGAGCGGTCAGCTTCAATTCCTCAAACATTTTAAACAAATCAACACTATAAACAGTTTTAAAGTCTATGTGTCCAGGCCAATAGCCATTTTCTTGGAGCTTGGATATTGAAGGACTCCATGTGACAGAACATGAGGATGATGAACAGGAAAGTGACGGTAGGGACAAGTCATATCTTCCTTTGGGGGGAAAAATACAGACGTTTGGAGAAGTTTTTGGTGGATTGTATGTTATTGTTGTTAAATATTTTCAGTTCTTCTTACCATTGATATTGACCAAGATGATAGAACGCCCACATCGGATATCAAACTTGGTACCGCACTGACAAAATATTGGCCAAGCCATGGGCAATAGTCTTGCTAAAAATATAAAACAATTATACATATTTAAAATGTTAACTGTAAAGCAATTTTAAAAGATATTTAATATTTTTTATTCTTACAATAAAGATTCTTACCTTGTTCAGTTGATGAAAGTTCACCATTTTTGTTTAGATAAAGGCAGCAGATGGGGGGGATAGGTTTATAAAAACCTTCAACAAGCGACAACCGATTGTGGAGAACATACCCCTTGTGAACACTCCGGTCACATTCTCCACACAAAAAGGGAATTGGCAGACAGTCTGGGCATTTAATTATTGCTTTGTTTGACATGCATTTATTGCACATCTCTTGGGGGACTTTCTCTGATGCTACCATTCCTTTGACAAGATCAGGTCTGGCCTTATCCCACTTGTCTTCAGCCAGTGACTGCCTATCCTCCCATTTTACAGAAGGTTTGGCAGTTGGGTCTTGACAATCTGGGAGAACATCTTTTAAGGACAGCAACTGGGCATCTAATTCCTCCTCAATGCTACGTTGCCGAACTAACAAAAAATATATATATGAAAATTAAATCAAAATGTCAATATGCTCTCAGCATCGTACTTACTCTCGTATGTGGAAGAAACATCGGCCTGGCTGGTTGAAGGTTCTACACGACTGGTAGAAGCACCTGTATGGGATGCTGTCATAACACATTCACAAATTCATATATTAATTAGCACACAAACATTTTTGGTAAGTCCATTTTAACATACCTGTGCCAGTAGAGCGCGCAGCAGGCATCCGACGTCCATGGCTGTCCCTCTTTCTCCCTTGCTCCTTCTCTCCACCTATACTGCTTTCTTGCTTCTGTCAATTAAACATACCTTTATGATGGTGTACTTCACTATCAAATTGTGACAATAGCAATTTAAATCCATCTAATATGTTACAAACTATTAACTAGAGGTGCACTGATCGAACGATCACGGCAAAATTTGCATGATCGTTGACCAACAAAATGCACCTTTTGACGATTACAGCTAACTCAGACTACTGTGTGGGAATCTTGAGCCAAATTTTACAATCTGTACTACCTAGCAATCAAAGACTGTTGCTGGTTTGTTCTCAAGCGCGGGACCGTGTCATGCCTAATTTACAAAGACAATATAAAAACACCATCATTTAAACCTGCGGTTCCCAAAGTTTTGGCCCCGCTTACCAATCAAAAGATATTTCAGGGCACCCCAATATCCAATATATTATACTAAATAAAATGGAATGGTTTTCCTTTTAAAATTCATAATACACAGTGAGCTCTTTATTACTGATTGTGTGGAAAACCTTTGGGGCCCCCCTGCAGTGCATCTGAGGCCCTGAACTCCACTTTGGGGAAGCCCTGATGTAGAGCGTTAAAACAGGGATTTTTTTAGCTCAAATTGGAAAGAAAATGTTATTGAGCCACTTGGTTCTTGATGCTCCTGTAGCGCCTCACAAAGGGGAACAATCAATGTCATATGTGGATTTGATTGAAAATAGTAATAACAAATATGTTGTAATAAACAAACTTCTTTAGAGGGCAAAACACTTACGTCGAGTTTCTGCAGATCTGCTAAAGCAATGTCTAAATTGCACCTCTCCACCTCAGTAAAGATTTCTTCTAATTCCTCCAGTTCCTCAAATGCCTTTGGGTCAGACATGGCGACAGCTACAGAAATTATACATACACATTTGGTTAGCTACATGAATGGGTTTGAATAGTTTATTTATTGTTATTATATTATTTCATTTAAAATGGACAGATCAAAGAACATTGTTACATTTCAAAGTGACGATAGGCTATTTTGCCGATGCTAATTTGCAGTCCTTTGTTGTTTGTTAACATCGCGGGGCCAGCAGCCGCCATTTTAAGTTAGCTTTTACGTCTGCGCTATTACAAATGTATTACAGTTGCTTGTCATTGTTGATATTAGCCTTTTAGATCGTTGATGCTCACCTTTTCTTTAACAAAAGACAGTCCCTTCCTCACGGTCGCCAGAACCGTTCACGTTCAAGTCCGGTTGTTGGAAGACGCAGGGGAGACCCGTCTTCTGACTAAAGTCTACACTACGGTGCCGAAGAGCCGCTCTTTCTCACTGTTCGTGTGACGTGATTCCAAGATTGCCTAGTTTGTTGATCAAAAGTTTGGGTCTTCTCGCCGTTGAACACTGTCTGTAAATACACTTGCTCTTATCGCTCTGCACATCCACTAACTTCGCACAAATGCGTCGCAATCCCACACAGTCAGGCTCGCTTTAGCTCCCTGGCTATTTCCGCTTCCTTCCTGGATGTTTTTATGATGCAAGTAAGCGACTGATTCTGGTTGTGTTCAGTGTCCCACAAAAGTTACTCTGTCTGGCTACACCACAACTGGGCCCGCTACAATAGTAGGCTAGTGTTGTTGTTGTTGTTGTTGTTGTTGTTGTTGTTGTTGTTGTTGTTGTTGTTGTTGTTGTTGTTGTTGTTATTATTATTATTATTATTATTATTATTATTATTATTATTATTATTATTATTGTTGTTGTTATTGTTGTTATTGTTATTGTCATTTTTATTATTGTTAGTAGTAGCAGTAGTAGTAGTAGTAGTAGTAGTATCAGTATAATTATTTTAGTTATTATTATTATCATTACATCGCAATAACATTCCCAGACCAACTTAATATGGTATTTTTTTTTTTTTACAAAGTTATTAAAATATGACATAAATAAAAAATAAAATGCAATGCAGACATTTTCATTATTAGGAATGTTATATAAATTACTTAAATGAAGTTCCAAAATCTAATATGCCCATATGAACCATTTACAGCCCACCAGTGCAAATGTGTCACTTCCGTTTCACGTCTGGTATAAAATGAGAGCGCTCTTCCCGCACTTATGCCTGACTTCTACCAACCGACTGAACCGACGGAGAAAAATATAAAAACAGTAAGTTAGCTTAACTTTTTCTATCACTTCCAACCGATGCTCTTACGCCAATGCAATTTCCCGGCAGCTCCTGGCGGTGTGTCCCGCACTTGCCCACTTATACCGCTGGTTGGTACCAAATATGAACTTGAAATGCTTTTACTTAGTAGCTAGCGGCAGCGCGCCAATCCATCAGTCGGCACAAGTTACGCCAAAACAGCGCGCAACTGTGCATGAGATTGAGCACAAAAATACAGTAAAGTTTTGTGATGACTGTAACTTTCATATTGCTGCGTGAAACGTGAGAGCATCTACAAGCTAACCTATAACGCTAATACGGATAGTATTTACTGTGCTGATAAATTGAATGGGCAGCTGTCCAATGGCTCTCTGCTCGCCCAGAGCTCGTTTGATGCGCCGTTGCGGTCAGCGAGGGGAGGGCTGACCACTCCAGGTGAAACTGAAGCCATTATTAGAACGACAGTTATAAAATAAAATAAAAGCCTACTAAGTCTACAGTTGAATTAATATATTTGTCATATCATATGCGCTACTAAAAAGTGGATTGTTTGAGTTCATTAATCATAGATTCTACCCGTTATGTTTAAAAAATTCCTGCAAACTGGCCGAACGCGAAATCGTATTTGTGAAGTGTTGTTGTTTTGTGTTTTCGCCTGTTGCTCACAAAACACAGCGGATATCTATTAATCCCTTATATACCCATAGGTATATTCATGTAAATGCCGTTACATCAAAACATTTGCCTATGTCTAAGTAGAGTCATTTTGCAATTGTCCGTGCTATACATGTTATAATGTTATATTAATTTGTTGTCTCTCTTGTCTCAATAGATGCCTGGGTCTATTAAAAAAACCTGCTGTAATCCTGATTGCCACCAGAAAATAGGGGTGGCATGCAAAAAATGCCCCCATTGTGGTGCCATCCAGCCCCAGAAAAAGCGCCTTCATGACTCACGGAAGGCCTTTCAGCTTAATAAGGAGGAGTGGAAGGAGAAGCTAACAAAAAGTCATAATAAGAGCAAGGAACACGAGAAGGCGTATCGTCTAGTACGTAATAACACAATTGTTAAGATGTGCACAGCAAATAATTATTGTTTACACATTGTAAAATTGTAAATAAAGAAAAAGAGAATTATTTGACCCATAATGTAATATGAAATAGTTGCAGTGACATTTAATTTTTTGTGATCTTGTGTTGGCAGCTCGATAGATATTCGGCAATGGGGTACTACCCCATTCTTCTGCTCGCAAAGGAGCAGAAAGAGGGGAGGATCAAGGCAGAGGTGAAAACTAGCCTAGACTTTACCCTGCCAGAGTCTTTAGAGAAGCGTCTCAGAGAAGCCTTTGAGGCGATTGTAAGCAGTAAGTATGCATTTTTCATAGCTTATTTTGTGTGTCAATAAGCACTGATTGAGCCATATTTTTTAGTTTACCGGAAACAAAAGGAAAGGTGTGAAGGAGAAGGGTCTACTGCAGGTAAGTTAAAACATTTTTGTTAACAAGCCTTAAGATGGTGGATACTGACTGTCACTAATTTGGGCTGAGGGAACTTTCAACACAGAGTAAAGACCATAGATTGTAAATGAGGAATGGACTCACTAAGTGCCTACATCACCCATTGCGTTTGCCTGACTTGGATCAGGCGAACGCAGAAGCTGATTAGAGCTAACTTGAAACAAGCAACTTGTGCATGAATCTAGAGACAAATTCTGTGGTCGCAAATACCTAGTGTAAACCAAAGAGCCAATCAGGATTGGTGCAGGTCTGTTCCTTTATGTCGATTTACAAAGACAAGATAAAAATCTAAACACCAGGATCATAATGAAGCGTAAAACCACCAAAATGTAAGCCCTAAATGGTAAGTCTGACACAAACGATGACAGAGTAAAATTAGTTTACTTTGCAATGTGAATAAATGGGAGCCAAAGCGAGCTGAAGCAAACTTTGGCCCATGACTAAACAAGGTGTAAAGCAGGACTGAACCAGGACTATTAAATAATGTTTTTGTACTGGTATATAATATTAGATTATATCATTGTGCAATATGAAAAAACAAAAAACAAAAACAGGTGTATCCCAGGGACGCACAAGTTGAGAACCGCTGCTCTAATACATATCATATGTATGTTTTAGAGTAGACAAAATTATTTTTCAGGTAGTTTGTCAAATAAGGAGTTTAATCTTAATTGCACAACCTTCAGTGGACTGTAGTAGCTACATAGAAACAAAAGTCACACTTATTGCCAAGCACTACAGGTCAACATGCATTATGTAATTACAAAATTACCACAGTGATTGAGGCAGTAAAATTTGAATCAAAGCTTTTCTGTTATTGAATCATTGTTATTATACTTGATAAATATTTTAAGCCAATGACATGGACCACCAGGATTTTAATCACATTCCATCTACACACCAAATTTCTGATCAATCCGTCCAGTTGTTATTGTGAAATCCTGTCTACACACGGACCAGACAGACAGACACACACAGAGTTAGTTGCATTACCCCTTGGCGGGGTAATAATGAAAAATTCCTTCATGCTCTGTAAAGGAGGTCCTCACCACCTCCTTACAGAGCATGAAGGTAGATGGTTTTTAGGTGTTGACAGGAATTTCTCTCTCTTTTTTTTTTTCAGCAAAAGGAGCGGAAGAAGCAGAAGAAATAGAGAAGGAGGCAGAAGGAGGAGCGGGAGAAGGAACAGACGAAGAGGCAGAAGGAGGAGCGGGAGGAGCAGACGTAGAGGCAGAAGGAGGAGTAGGAGCAGAAGAAGAGGAGGAAGGAGGAGCTGGAGAAGGAGCAGAGGAAGAGGAGGAAGGAGGAGCTGGAGAAGGAGCAGAAGAAGAAGAGGAGGAAGGAGGAGCTGGAGAAGGAGCAGAAGAAGAAGAGGAGGAAGGAGGAGCTGGAGAAGGAGCAGAAGAAGAAGAGGAGGAAGGAGGAGCTGGAGAAGGAGCAGAGGAAGAGGAGGAAGGAGGAGCTGGAGAAGGAGCAGAAGAAGAAGAGGAGGAAGAGGCAGAAGAAATAGAGGAAGCAGAAGAAGTTGTTGAGCCAGACTCGGACGAGAAGGAATGTAGGTTGCAAAAATGATTTTGACATTGAGAAGATGTTTCATCATGTAAAAATATTGTAATTAACCAATACTATTTTTTTTTCAGGTACTACTGCCCCATGTGAGGTGTGCACAAGATGGGAGGAAGAAGGAGTCTTCTACTACTCCAAAATCATAAAAAAAAGAGGCAAAAACGTGAGTAATTTTCAAAAAGCGAGGGGTGCAAGGGCTGATTGCCATGATCGGGCTGCAGGGAGTCCGGTTTGGTGACCACAGGATTTCATCTTTGCTGTACGATTTCATTTTGATGAAGCCATCAGGACGACTCCTGATGGCTTCATACAAAAAAGGACCTCCAGCATGCACAGGGACGGTTTGCAGCCGAGTGTGAAGCAGCTGGGATGAAAATCTGCAGCTCCAAGTCTGAGGCCTTGGTGCGCAACCAGAAAAAGATGCCTTCCTCCTTCTTGTTCCACAGTGAGGGAAGGATGGAGCATGAGATTTACAGACGGGTCGGTGCAGCTTCTGCAGTGATGTGGTTGCTGTATCGGACTGTTGTGGAGAGAAAGCTGAGTCGAAAGGCAAAGCTCTCCATTTTACTGCTCAGTCTACGTTCCCACCCTCACCTATGGTCATGATCTTTGTGGCCGAAATGAGTTTCCTCTGCAGAGTGGCGCTCCCTTAGAGATAGTGTTAGGAGTTATGCTTCTCCACATTGAAAAGAGGTGGCTCGGGCATCTGTTTCGGATTCCAAGTGGAAACTACCCTGGGGAAGTCCATGTCCACCGGGATGGGAGAGGGAAGACACTCAGTTGGATGGACTATGTCAGCTGAGAGACTGGCCTGGGAGTGCCATTGGGTTTCCACCAAAATGAGCTGGAGATAATGTGTTTTTATGTCCCTGCTCCTTGCAAACCAGCAATGGATAAAGGGGAAGAAAATGAACAAACGACCAAACTTTATTAGAAAGATGGCAATATTTTAAAGTAGTGATGTTGTCATTTCTACATATTTTTAGTAGTGTATATTTATATGGCACTAATGATATGCACTTAGATTTGTTAACTGCAAAAAAAAATTACATTTATCATGTGGCTTTATTCCGATTTGTTATAAATGTTTACTTTTTCCCTTCCAGGTGCTGGTTAAATGGGCTCCATGCCCTCAATGGTAAATGACATCACCAATTCACATTTTGTTTTATTTGTTGGGCTGAATTTAAAAAGCATGCAAGAAATACATTAGCATTTATTTTCTTCATGTTTTCAATGTAATATTGTTTGTTTTCTTGTGTTGCAGCAACAAGACATGGGAGCCCAGTTGGGAACCGCACGCAGTGCTTCGTAAGAAAGCACGGAATGTCTGATTTTTTTTTTTTTGATTATCATATTTTTTGCACTTACTTCCATTTGTTTTCACTTTATCCGTTGCTATAAAATAAAATGTTTAAATCTGGTTTTGTGTCTTTGTGAATAGTACAGATGTAGACTATATTGCTGGGTTGCAGGTGACATCACAGTGTTCTAATGGCCAATACTACTGTATGGAGGAAAACTTATTTTGTTTTTGAGGACATTTTTAGTCTTGTACAGAGAGATTATGGACCCAGTGAATGATATTAATGATCATTTTTGTAATTCATATATTTTCTTTTGAGCTATGACTTGTGAAAGTGTAATGCTGTTAATAGGAAAAACTGGCTCCTGCCCCCCGCTGGGCCCGATGACATCATCACATTCTGGAACCTGCAACCCAGCAATTTAGTATTGCATGTGTGATGTTTACATTTTGAGTGCCTAAACATTTTTTACACAGCTGGCCAATACGAAAATATATAAATGGCCAGACATATTTGTGCTTTGTCAGTCTGTACTGAAATTTAGGGTTCAATTATGTTTATTTATTGCCTTTAAAAAATATGGGTACCTCATTTTATTGTAATAAATAATAGATTTTGTGAAAAATTACACGTTATTACAAAAATCAGACCAAAGCATGCTGTCTTTACGTTATTAGAAAACATGATATATTTTGCATACTTGTACGAAAGAGCCTTGTGAGTCACTATTTGACGCTGACAGCTGAGTGATCTGATCTAGGAACTACTTTGATTATATCATTTCAATATTGGCACTGTTTAAAAACATGCTTATTAGCCTACAGCTACAAATAAAATAAGACATGCGAATAATAGTTAAACAAAAGATGTATTAAATTTGTTTCAAGACGTAGCAGTAACTCAAATGACATAATTTACCCTTGCCGTATTCTTCGAATCCTGTGGGAGGCGGTAATGCGACATGCTGTTAAACAACAGAACAAGTGGTCGGCGGAAGTTGCGTCCGCTATCCTGGAATTGGAGGCAAATTTAAATGTTAAACGCGGAAGGATGCGGTGAAGTTGTGTATGTATTGAAACATCGAGGATCCGAAATATTGGGCTTATGGTGCGCGGATTTTGGTAAGCACAGATCGTCTCTTGCGTTTTTCAATAGATGTACGGAACAGTTAAGTGTGAAATGTTTATACCTTCTGCATCCATTTGCAGGTGTCGGATGGCATAGTGAGTTGTAGCAAGCAGCAGCAGGCTAAACCTTCGGACAACCAATGAAGTATGAAGTATAATAAACTGCTGCACTGTATTGTAAACCAGTCGCTTAATATCACACGCATAGGCTTCATGTTCAAGGTTTGATTTTCATTTGACTGGGCGATTTTAAATTGCCTGCTCTGTCCATTGTGATAAGATCTGTAGAACGCATTTTCAAATGTATAATTTGTACATACATTACAAGCATTTTAATCTAATAATTGTTAACATGGTATACTGGTTGCCATAGCATTTGGACGTTTATTTGAGATCGTAAAATGTGAGCACATGCTGTGTAATTATCGTCACTATATTACGTATTTCATGTGACTTAAAACGTGTTTCTGGACGTATTTAACTTCGTGCAATATGTACGAATTTTATTTTTCGTTTGTAAGTGACGTTTGCTCTTTGAGAATCCGTCACTATGTTACGTATGTCATGTGACTTTAAACGTGTTTCTGGACGTTTTTAACTTTGTGCAATATGTACGAATTTTGTTTTTTGTATCTAAGTTACGTTTGCTGTTAGAGAATTCGTCACTATGTTACGTATTTCATGTGACTTTGAACGTGTTTCTGGACGTTTTTAACTTCGTACAATATGTAAGAATTTTGTTTTTCGTTTGTAAGTTACGTTTGTTCTTTGATAATTCGTCACTATGTTACGTAAGTCATGTGACTTTGAACGTGTTTCTGGACGTTTTTAACTTCGTACAATATGTACGAATTTTGTTTTTCGTTTGTAAGTTACGTTTGCTGTTTGAGAATTCGTCACTATTTTACGTATTTCATGAGACTTTGAACGTGTTTCTGGACGTTTTTAACTTCGTGCAATATGTACGAATTTTGTTTTTCGTTTGTAAGTTACGTTTGCTGTTTGAGAATTCGTCACTATTTTACGTATTTCATGAGACTTTGAACGTGTTTCTGGACTATGGTACTCCCATTTCTTGTCCCATTTGATTCAGTGTACTAGTCTAATTGTAATGTAAAACAAAACAAAAAAGGCTTCTGCAATTACAATAGTTAAATTGTTGCAGTGGCATAATTCAACTTTGTCGTTGTTGTTGATTGTAACATGTTGTGGTAGGGAATTCCTATTTTTATTTATTATTAACTTGTGGAAGGCAGTAATGCGACAGAATCACCTTGCCGTAAGGTATTCTTCGAATCCTGTGGGAGGCGGTAATGCGACATGCTGTTAAACAACAGAACAAGTGGTCGGCGGAAGTTGCGTCCGCTATCCTGGAATTGGAGGCAAATTTAAATGTTAAACGCGGAAGGATGCGGTGAAGTTGTGTATGTATTGAAACATCGAGGATCCGAAATATTGGGCTTATGGTGCGCGGATTTTGGTAAGCACAGATCGTCTCTTGCGTTTTTCAATAGATGTACGGAACAGTTAAGTGTGAAATGTTTATACCTTCTGCATCCATTTGCAGGTGTCGGATGGCATAGTGAGTTGTAGCAAGCAGCAGCAGGCTAAACCTTCGGACAACCAATGAAGTATGAAGTATAATAAACTGCTGCACTGTATTGTAAACCAGTCGCTTAATATCACACGCATAGGCTTCATGTTCAAGGTTTGATTTTCATTTGACTGGGCGATTTTAAATTGCCTGCTCTGTCCATTGTGATAAGATCTGTAGAACGCATTTTCAAATGTATAATTTGTACATACATTACAAGCATTTTAATCTAATAATTGTTAACATGGTATACTGGTTGCCATAGCATTTGGACGTTTATTTGAGATCGTAAAATGTGAGCACATGCTGTGTAATTATCGTCACTATATTACGTATTTCATGTGACTTAAAACGTGTTTCTGGACGTATTTAACTTCGTGCAATATGTACGAATTTTATTTTTCGTTTGTAAGTGACGTTTGCTCTTTGAGAATCCGTCACTATGTTACGTATGTCATGTGACTTTAAACGTGTTTCTGGACGTTTTTAACTTTGTGCAATATGTACGAATTTTGTTTTTTGTATCTAAGTTACGTTTGCTGTTAGAGAATTCGTCACTATGTTACGTATTTCATGTGACTTTGAACGTGTTTCTGGACGTTTTTAACTTCGTACAATATGTAAGAATTTTGTTTTTCGTTTGTAAGTTACGTTTGTTCTTTGATAATTCGTCACTATGTTACGTAAGTCATGTGACTTTGAACGTGTTTCTGGACGTTTTTAACTTCGTACAATATGTACGAATTTTGTTTTTCGTTTGTAAGTTACGTTTGCTGTTTGAGAATTCGTCACTATTTTACGTATTTCATGAGACTTTGAACGTGTTTCTGGACGTTTTTAACTTCGTGCAATATGTACGAATTTTGTTTTTCGTTTGTAAGTTACGTTTGCTGTTTGAGAATTCGTCACTATTTTACGTATTTCATGAGACTTTGAACGTGTTTCTGGACGTTTTTAACTTCGTACACTATGTACGAATTTTATTTTTCGTACGTAAGTTACGTTTGCTGTTGGAGAATTCGTCACTATGTTACGTATTTCATGAGACTGAACGTGTTTCTGGACGTTTTTAACTTCGTACACTATGTACGAATTTTGTTTTTCGTACATAAGTTACGTTTGCTGTTTGAGTAATCGTCACTATGTTAGGTATTTCATGTGACTTTGAACGTGTTTCTGGACGTTTTTAACTTCGTGCAATATGTACGAATTTTGTTTTTCGTAGGTAAGTTACGTTTGCTGTTTGAGACCTCGTCACTATTTTACGTATTTCATGAGACTTTAAACGTGTTTCTGGACGTATTTAACTTCGTGCAATATATACAAATTTTGTTTTTTGTTTGTAAGTTACGTTTGCTCCTTGATAATTCGTCACTATATTACGTATTTCATGAGAGTTTGAACGTGTTTCTGGACGTTTTTAACTTCGTACACTATGTACGAATTTTGTTTTTCGTACGTAATTTACGTTTGCTCCTTGATAATTCGTCACTACATTACGTATGTCATGTGACTTTAAAAGTGTTTCTGGACGTATTTAACTTCGTACACTATGTACGAATTTTTTTTTCGTACGTAATTTACGTTTGCTCTTTGATAATTCGTCACTATATTACGTATTTCATGTGACTTTAAACGTGTTTCTGGACGTATTTAACTTCGTGCAATATGTACGAATTTTCTATGTTGTTTATGTACGTAAATATGTGAAATGTGTACGTTTTCATATACGTAAAATATTTACATTTCATATTGTGTTTGTGTGTGTGTATTTTCGTAAATAAATGACGGTTTTTTTAGACGTTCTATGTGCACGTTTCTTAATGTAAAATATATACGTATTTCGGACGTAAAAACGTGTTATATGAACGAAAATTTGTCGGAAAAAAAACGTAAATATTGCACGTTTTTTTTGGGCGATTGGGTTGACGGGTCAATAGAGTCAAGTTGTTCTGTTGAGATTCTGCTTCATACAAGACTACAAATGTTTTGATTATTGTAAATGTTTTGCTTTTTGTTTAGGTAATGGATTGTTGTTTTTTCTTTGTGATGGTGATAATAATAATAATGATAAAAATGCTGTTACTGCTGTTTTAGGTCGACTCTACATATCTACTGATAGTTCTTTTGGGGAAATGAAATGAAATACATGGCAATAATACTGTTGGAGGATAACCCAGCAACACAACACGAGTGAATCAAAACAGCTGTTTTAATCTTCCATCCATCCATCCATCCATGCATTTTCTTCCACTTGTCCGTTCCCGGGTCGTGGGGGCAGCTGTTGGAGCTGCCCAAATCACATTGCACCAGCCCCTTATGGCTCCTCCTGCAGGTGGTGGGTCCACAGAAGGACGGCCTCACAATTAACCGGGCCTGTTGGTCTCTCATAAGGGGCTTCTGATCCGCTCTTTGTCTGACCCGTCACCTATAGGACCTGTTTGCCATGGGAGACCCGACCAGGGGCACGAAGCCCCCGAGAACAGAGCCCCCAGGATCATTCAGGCGCTCAAACCCCTCCACCACGTTAAGGTGGCGGCTCCAGGAGGGGTGTTTTAATCTTGCATTGCGTATTTTTCATGAATAAACTATGTGAACCTAAAATATGAACCTAAAATATTAGGTTCATTTATTAATGAACATTTCAAACCCTCTCCCAGCGGCTGGAACATTGACGCCTTTTATTTTGTCGGGACAACAGGAAGTGTTTCGTTGTTGTTAGCGGAGCTTTGACATCAATGTCACTGCAGGTTTCTGTTTCGTTTTTACCGCGGACCGGATTATTTGTTGTTATCTTGTGTAAAAGGCGAGTTTAGACGGAGCGTTTGTGTTTGTGATCGATCATGAGACTGACCCGAGAGAAGACGAGACGCTCGCGCTGATGGGAGGAGTTATTTTGAGGCGTGGGACTGACCTGCACACGGAGCAGCTGGACGTGCTTTGAAGACGCGATGGTGACTTTATTAAAACCCTGGAGGGTCACAAACATTTGTTGCCCTGTTTCCAAATAACGTCACTGGAGGTTTGAAAAGTGGCTAAATCTGTGTCAAAGTTACGCTCGGATCAGCTCCTCCGCAGCGTCCCCCTCGGCCCGGGTTCCTGTTTGTTACTTCCTGCATGTGAGTTTTCATTTACACGAGTATGAGACAAATTCCTAACATGGGGAATATTTCTACCGCTATAGTTTCTAATAAAAGCCCCGGCCTGTTTTAGAGACCGGCTGTCAGAGACCCGGCCACTGTCAGAGACCCGGCCGCTAATGGAATACAGGCCAGTATTAGAGAATTTACGGTACTCAGGTGGACATTCAGACTTAACTTCTTTGTAATAACTCATAAGCTCACAACATGAGAGTAGTTCAGGCCCGGTCGTCTTAATACATCGTCTGGGAATCCGAAGTTTTCAAAGCCCGTCCCTGCGACATAAAGGGCATCCGGCGTGTTTATCTGCACAGTCACAGTGCGGCTGGTTCATTGTGCCGAGCCCGATGAGAAAAGGAGCAGCTGAATGATAAAATAGTCAAAAATAAATCAAACCAAATGTCGGCTCTTCCCCGGGGTGCAACAACAATCGCTGACTTCTCCGTTTGACCTTTTCTAATCAAATGGGACCAAACAAAAACAAGTTACTGAGAGCACACGGCCTTTTTGCACAATTCAACTCATTTCCGATGCACCGCTGTAGCTGAGACTTCATCATGTTGTCTCTGACTCTGAATAGTGCTCAGTGTGACTTCAGAATGTATGGTTGATTATGGATGAAACGTAGGGAATAATGTATGTAATTTCCCTACAAGTATTGCCGATATCCTAAATAATGTATGAAAGAGCTGCCGTGCACCAGGATGGGCCAATTTGTGTTATCTGTATTTTCTTTTCTGTTTTTCTTTGAGATGCCGGAAGTTACGCTGAGCCATTGATTTCCAGGCTGAGTTTTTGTATCACAGAGCGGTTTATTTCATTCGCGTATTTCGGGAACATGTTGTGCCGTCCTGTTGAATTAATAACCAGAGAAAGAGACACTTGTGGCTCTGGAACATGGCGTGTTTGGAACATGCTTCTGGGCGAACGCGGGGACATTTTTGGGCTGATTTCGGACATGCCAAACTCTGCCAGACTCTGAGCCCGAGCCCACAGATGTGCTGATGTTTTTATCACATACGACTGACCCGCTCACACTGTATGTTTGACATGATCTAAAGGATCAGCACACGCTTCGCGACTTTTAAGCCGGATTCCATCCATCCGTTTTCGTCCACTTGTCCGTTTCCGGGTGGTGATCACATTGCACCAGCCCCTTCTGGCGCCTCCTGCAGGTGGTGGGTCCACAGAAGGACGGCCTCATGATTAAATGGGCCTGTTGGTCTCTCATAAGGAGCTCCTGCCCGATGTTGCAGTCATTTTCCGATTGAAGACTAGTGTAGAAGGCAGTTGCACAGAGTCGTGTCGCGTAGTGTGGGCGGGTCATGACTGGACTTGTGTTCGAATCGTGTAGTGTTTTATTTATTCATTTGAGCATACATTTTGCTCAAAAGGAGTAGGCTGAAGCACAAGCTTATGAGCGCCTGCCCCCCACTCTTTCTCATAGCACAAATCAATTTATTCAAAACAACAAGGAACAATAGCAAAAAAATGGAAGAACTCCTTTCCTTTCAGAGCAGCTTTTTGACGCAAACCGAACTCACAACCACTGTTTGAACTGTTCACATAATAACAGAACCAAACACTATTACAAGAACGGCCTAACATGGGGAATATTTCTACCGCTATAGTTTCTAATAAAAGCCCCGGCCTGTTTAAGAGACCGGCTTTAATTTGCCTCCACCAGCTGCGAACCCGGCCTCTGTCAGAGACCCGGCCTCTGTTAGAGACCTGGCCCCTAATGGAATACAGGCCAGTATTAGAGAATTTACGGTACTCAGGTGGACATTCGGACACAGCCATTGCTTCATTTCTTTGTAATAACTCATAAGCTCACAACATGAGAGTAGTTCACATAATAACAGAACCAAACACTATTACAAGAACGGTCTCGTTTCCTGCAAGATCGCTACAAAGCAAGTAACAAAGCGACCGTTCATATATTTCTTTCAGTTTCCGATGCAAATATCACCCATACTTACTTGTTTTCATGATATAAGAGCACATTAATACACGACACGTATTATAGTCCGTGTTCTTGTTGCTCCAGTTGTCATAACCAGGCTCAACACAATGTTAATCTATGTGCATTTTTATTGTATTGTTATTATTTATATATATTTTATTATGTACAGTGCATGATGTAACCCCTACATCCGAGTGGTTCGTTAAAAAGCCGGGTGTAGAGCGGGCCAGTTGAGAGGGCAGTCGCTCCCCATCAACAAACCTGCACCAGCCGCCCTAACAGCTGATTTTGTAGGTGATGTTCCTCTGCTGTAAAGTGCATTAAACGATGAGGGTCACGAGCACGTTGTAGCAGTGTGGGTGGTAGTAAGACGCAACTAAACATCAGTCGTAGGAAATCAAATATGTTTGATTTTTAAACCCAATTTTGGACACACAGGAGAAACGTGTGATTTTACCGAACCCACAATAAACACACAGAAAGCAGAAAGCAGTGAAATAAAGACACAAAAACACCACAGCGCCTCTTTTTTCATTTCTCTGTCAAAACAAACAACTCATTTCATGGCCACAGCCCCACACAAAACAGCCTAACTTTATATGACCAAAAGTTCATGAGAACCGTCTTTTCCAGCTACATTTCAACCACAAACAGAGTTTAAAGAGGGGGGTATTCTGCTTTTCTCAGTCCCATAGCACCAGTCGCACACTACAATGATGAGCAAACCTTCTGTTGGTCTGTAAATGCAGTAAATTAGAATAACTGCCTTGTATAAAATGTCTCTCTCAAAATGGCTGTAGTGAATGTCTTGAAATAGGCCTCTGTCTCTTTAAGAACCTCTGAGCCTTTCCGACACGCCCCCTCCACACGCTGTCTGTGGCATCAGTGGGGAGGGGGTTCTGCTGAGGAGCAGTGGTTGGTTACTCGGCTGGTGACAAAAGCTCGGAGGCGTCTCCAGGAGGTGGGGGCGTTCCTAGGAGGACTCAGGCAAACCTATCCCTAAAATGGCCGCCATCAGAGTTTTTACAGATGACTCAAAAATACGTGAATGTGTCAAGGCAACACTTCAGGCATGTTTTTAATGAGGGAATGACTTAATAACATGATGTAAAGCTTGAAAAAGTCAATTTGCATAATACCCCCCTTTTAACAGCGGCACTTACTGAGCTTGGACACAAACTTTCCAGTTACTTTTCCTAGTTAGCTTCTCTCCTCTGTCTCCTCCGCCTCTTGCATCTCGCGGCTGATGCCCGTCTCCTTTTCTTATTAAATCCAAAGGAATATGTCCCGCATCTTCGTGTCGCTGACATTTATCTCCATTTTGACAGAACTATCGCCAATTTGAAGGCTCGTACTGGCAACGGCTGCAGCAGCATTGAACTGTGTTGTCGTGACAGTGATCACATGACACTGTTGACCAATCAGGAGACGCACATGTTCCCCACGTTCACAAACAGGCCTGTATTTGCTGATTTGGCGTCAGTTTTTGAAGCTGAAGGAGAAATGAAGCCATAGAGAGGACAGACGCGCTATGATATATCGCCGTTTAATCCTAAATGTAGAAAAGACATGGATAGAAACGCTGTAATTAGATGCACAGTGTTTAAATGTTTGGGCTCACATTATACTGTACAGAAACAGAACACAATCTGTTTTTTGGGCCTTTATTAACTAGGAAACTCTCTGACTAGGAAACCTACGCAGGAACAGGGAGAGCATTTAAATTCCACACAGAAAAGCCTGGGAATCAAATCGTGTCATGACCCTACAAGTGAGAAAAGAAGAGGCACCGGATAACATTGATTTAAAAGCAAATGTTACTGAGCCGAGATATGAACAGGCCAACAAATTTAAGGATATAGACGTTATTTATTATTGGATCAAAAGAGGGTTAATTCCCCGAGGCATTTCCTGCATCAACCGCTGAAGGGACCAATCATCAACAATCTGAATTTGTGAACACCATACACGGCAGGCAAACCCGCAAAACCAACACACTTCACCACAAGCTTTGGTTATTTCAAATAGCACCGCAATTAAATCCACACAGCAAACGATCAGACTGTCGAACATTCTACCGGAAGCGGCGATGAGTACTAGGTACGGGGAAGTGACCAAAAACATGTAAACAAAACATACAAAAATAAGAAAAAAGAAATAAAACGAGTTAGTCCGTCCTAACAACTCCAAGGCTAAAACAGGCCACCGAGCGAACGGACTAACTCAAAACTCAAAACAAAACAAACAAGGACAGCAGGAAACAATGATCACTGAAAAACAAAAATACAAAAGATCAACCACTCAACACAGACTTAACAATAACGCTTTAATATTAAAAACTCTTAAAAATGTTTTTACCTGTGTGTCGTAGCCACCACACACACAGTCTGGCTCGACACCACCACACCACGGGTTAGCCGTCTAGCTTAAAAACTCCGTGTGGTCCTACCATAAAAATGACCAATTAAAACCCACCAATGAATAAAAACACTCAATTCAAACAAACAATGCAAACATTCTAAAACAACTTACCAACAAAACCCACAACCACGCACGGCGTGGGCCCAGCAATCACTCTGGCCTCCCACGGAAACTGGCACCTCACGGGAAAACACGCCCTTCCTATTACATCCTTTGTGGTCTGTGAGGCAGCAGCGACCCCTTGAGGTACCACCATTACATCCCTCCCCAACAAGGAGCATCATCGACCCGATGATGTACAAATGTCCCCCAAACACATAAAATGCTATGCTGCTAGTCTAGTTTCCAGTACAGGTTGTGGCAGCCTATGGGGATTTGAGTGTTGTCCTGCAGTTTTCCTTGCTGATCTCCGCGGCTCAGCAACTAAGGGGGTGCCAGTTTCCTTAGTGGGATTTTGGCCTGAGAGAGGCTGGATGTCAGACAACACTTCATCCGCAACATTCGCACCATCACAGTTTAACTCTCGTCCTGACTGTGGGTTGACCAAGTCACCCACTTCATCATTCACATCACAGTTAGTTGGTGTGCATTCTGCACTGGGACAACTCGAGGCATCAGCCTCAGTCCTACTCTCAGGAACACTCCTTAACTCAGTCCTATGCAATCGACGGAGGGGGCCCTCCTGACCTACTGGAGCAACTGCATATACAACTCCTCTTGAGGGCGGGGGGCAAACTACCTGGTAAGGTGTGGGGTCCCAAAAATCCTGGATTTTATTCCTCCCTCTGACGGAATGGTTTCTTGTGTAAACCAAATCTCCCTCCTCAAAATCCGCAGCCATCCCTTGGTCATTTTCTCTCACTTCTCTCTCTGCTCTTTTCTTGTCAAGTTGCTTCTGTACAGTTTCGTACGCTACATTTAGAGATCTCTGATGTTCCTCCACCCACTCTTCCACGGTCAGGTCTGGCTCCGACTCATCTACTCCAACCAAAATATCTACCGGCAACCTTGGCTCCCTCCCAAACATTAAAAAGTAAGGGGACCTGCCGGTCGACTGATGCACTGTGGTGTTATATGCGTAAGTTACCTGAGATAAGTGTCTGGGCCACCTACGCTTTTGTTCTGGTGGAAGAGCCCTTAACAGGTCATGTAAAGTACGATTAAATCTTTCACACTGACCGTTTCCCTGAGGGTGGTAAGGCGTGGTGCGACTTTTGTCAATATTGTAGACCTTACAGAGTTGCTGAACCAGGCCACTTTCAAAATTGCGCCCTTGGTCAGAATGGATACGGCTCGGTGGGCCGAATAACTGAAACCAATGCTTAACCAAGACATCTGCGACTGTACTAGCACGCTGATCTTTGGTGGCCACAGTCTGCGTATATTTTGAAAAAACATCCGTCATAACAAGAACATTTTCTTTTCCATCTGTCGAGGGCTCCAACACTGTAAAATCTATAGCCAATATTTCGTGAGGTCGGGATGCTTTGACTGTGCCTGTATAGGTCTTAACTTTGGGCAGCAAGGCTTTAGAAAGCACACACCTCTCACAGTTCCTACACCAATTCTCAACATCACTGTACATGTTGGGCCAGTAGTACCTGGAGCGAACCAATTGTAAAGTACGTTCTATGCCCTGATGACCATGCTCATCATGGAGGAAGCGGAGGACACGCTCCTGTAAACACTGAGGTAACACCAGCTGCTGGACCTCCCCTCCCCCATCAGGCCTATGAATGGACCGATAAAGTACAGACTCCCTCTTTCTGAGACGGGACCATTGACGAACCAGCTCTCTCGCACCCTTGGCAAGCTCTTGTCTCTCTTTAGCATTAGGCATCAGACCCACCTCCCAATACTTCAAAAGACTGCCAATAATAGGATCTTGGACTTGCAATGTAGATATGTCCGACAGTCCTGGTAACACACTTATCTCTGCCTGTATCCCGGAAAACCCCTCTTCCTCACTCAAAGAGTCCCCATCTGGGAAGTGTAGACGGGACAGTGCATCTGCGTTTGCATTTTGGGAACCCGGGCGGTACCTAATGGTCAAATCAAATGCTGCCAACTCAGAGACCCATCTCTGCTCTGTAGCGCCTAATTTTGCTGTTGCCAAATGGCTTAGAGGATTGTTGTCCGTGAAAACAGTACATTGATTCCCAAGTAGATATTCCCTGAACTTTTCCGTAACTGCCCATTTAAGACCTACAAGTTCAAGCTTCATAGAGCTGTAGTTATTCATATTGCGCTCTGTTGGCTTTAAACTCCGACTCGCAAAAGCAATGGGTCTCAACTTACCCCCATGCTCTTGTGATAGAACTGCACCCAGACCCCCATGGCTTGCGTCTACCTCCAAGACAAATGGCTTCTGGAAATCTGCATAAGCGAGAACAGGAGTTGTTATTAAGGCCATTTTGAGCTTGAGAAAACTTTCTTCACACTCAGGATCCCAAAACTCAACCAATGGCTTCCTTGGCGTTTTGCCCTTCCTTCCTGGTGGAAGAAGCTTTGCAACTAACCGATTCAAAGGGCCTGCCATTTTCGAGAATCCAGCAATAAATCGTCTGTAGTAAGAGGCAAAACCCAAGAATGATCGTAAGTCAGCCAAATTGTTGGGCTGTTTCCAGTCCTTCACTACTGCCACCTTTTCTGGATCTGTGGAAACCCCTTCTGCAGATACAACATGACCCAAATACTTGACTCGCTTTTGAAAAAAATTACATTTAGAGAACTTCACCTTTAAACCCTGAGTCTCTAGACGTGAAAAAATCTGCTCTAACCTTTCAAGATGCTGTTGCACAGAAGAAGAAAAAACTATTACATCGTCCAAGTACAACAGTACCGATTGGTAGCGGCAATCACCAAAAAGACGCTCCATGAGCCGCTGGAAAGTTCCTGGCGCGTTGCATAAACCAAAAGGCATACGATTGAACTCAAATAAGCCAAAGGGTGTACAGAATGCTGTCTTTGATTTATCCTTTTCTGCCATTTCCACTTGGCTATAGCCACTAGCTAAATCAAGGGTAGAAAACCACTGGGCTCCAGCCAAAGCATCCAACGACTCCTCTATTCTAGGAAGAGGGAAGGCATCTTTTCTCGTTTTTGCATTTAATAGTCTGTAATCAACGCACATGCGCAATGTACCATCCTTTTTTAGTACCAAGACTATTGGCGAAGAATATGGACTGCTGCTTTCACGAATTATTTGACTTTGCAACAATTGCTTAATATGATTGCGGGCCAATTCATACTGTGAAGGAGGGATTCTCCTATAAGCCTGACGCACCGGAGTGTCATCCAACAGTGGAATTTCATGGGTTATTAAATTTGTACACCCAACATCCAGATCACTTTTGGCAAACACTGTACTGTACTTTGTTAACAGGGCCCTTGCTTGTTGCCTCTCTTCCTCTCCCAAGTTTTCAAACTCTGGTACAGCCAGCTCATTTTCGTTTGGTGTCGAATCTTGACTCACAATAAACGCTGTACAAGTTTGAGAATCTACAGAAAATTGTATTTGTGACTGCTCCCCCAATACAACCTCAGCTGTTTGAACAGTTGCAATTATCCTACGAGGTGTTAACCAAACATCTGATGTGCCTACATTAGTAACTGGTACAAACGCCCTACCGCGTTCTGCCTTTACCAAGGAAGGTGAGACCAACAATCCATCCGGCAGTGCGTTATGTTCAGGCCCCAGAGGTTCAACCATGAGATCTATGAGTTGATGCTGGGGCGCCTGGGGGCAACTCACGGGGACATACTTAAGACTTCCAGCTGGAATACAAAGTGGTCTCTTACCCTGGACTCTCACTAGATGGGGGTCTGGGGAACTGGTCATGGTCTCCATCACTTGGCAGTATCTTAGGACTCTCCTTAGCCCAGGCGGTGCAGACTGGACAACTGGTGCTTCCCATAAGTCGGGTCCATGTTGCTTCAACAGTTCGGAATAGAGAGGATTAAACACGTTCATTCCCAACACACCAGGTACAGCGTTTTTTTTCTGTTTCATGTAGTGATCGGAAGAGTCTTTCACAACTAGTACACCCCGGCGGGGGAGAGACACCCCCAGGATGTGCAAGTCCAGCTCCATGTACCCCAAATAAGGAATGTTTAAACCATTTGCCGCTTTTAACCCAAGCCAACCACAATCCCTCAAACCCTCAGACAGATGAGAGAAGTTGCCGTGAAAAAAACTTTCTGTTACAGTTGTTACCATAGAGCCACTGTCCAATAGGCAAGGTACACTGACCCCAGCAAAATTTACCTCTGCCTCAAAACACTCCCCCACCAGACGGTTTATGTCAGAATCAACATTAACAGCCATATCTTTGGAGCCTTGTAATCCCCCCACCAGTGTTTGACTCTGCACACTGGCGGGTTCTAGTTTCCCGAAGGCTTGGGCTGATTTTGAGTTGTTGAGTCTATGGTTTCATTTTTGCCATTCGTTGGGCAGTTTCGTGCAATATGACCCGCCTGCTCACACTTAAAACAAATGGGCTTTCCGTCATTGGTTCGTCTGGGCCTATTGTATGGTGTTCGTGCTGGAGGCAAATGCTGTTGGGCCAGTGCCTTCATAACCAAATCCAACTGTGTCTGCTGGGCTTTCAAAAGCGACATAAATTCATTATATTGGGATGAACCAGAAAAAGCACTATCACAAGAGGCAACAGTTTCATTAGATGCCAAGCTGTATTCACTCCTCTGTTTGGGCGGACCCCCACATTGAGCCATCCACCGAGTGGCTTCAGCTCTAGCCTCACGGATAGTCCAGTTAGGGTTAACATTAACCAAGTCCCTTAACCTCATTTTTAAACTTGGGTCTCTAACCCCATCACAAAACTGGTCACGCAGATCTCTTGAGGCAGCTATAGAGGCAGCCTGTGCATCAGATTTACATATAGTGCTCATCAAGTCCATAAGGGAATGAGAAAAATCAATCAAAGACTCACCGTCCTGTTGTCTACGGTTGTAAAATTTTCGCTGTAATGCTACATGAGTATGCATGCATCCATAGACCTCTTTCAAAGTTTTAAAGATTGACTCCATACATTCCCTTTCAACTGTTGGTAAGAACTTTATCTCTGTGCGCGCAGCGCCCTCTAAATGGTTCAAAACAATTTGTGCACGCTCCTTCTCAGTTGCACCTCTAATTTGTGCAAAATGTCTTATTTGTTCGATCCACTCATCCAAAGTCCACAAGTCCTTGCCATCAACTTTGCCGGAGAATAATGGCAGCGTTCTGTCCTGTTGCACGTATATAACCGGGGCGTGCGGCTGTGGAGCAGAATGTCCTGTAGCTCCGGATGTAGATGGACTTTCCACGTCCCTGGCTCTCAGTGTCGCGAGCTCCGTTTCCAGTTCTTTAATGCGCAGTGACATGGCCCGCTGCTCAGCTTCATCCATAGCTGCACGACTGAGTCCACTGCAATACCACTGTCACCAGCGCGTGGTCCAATCCCACTGCTCCTGCTGTCCTTGAACTAATTTACCAAAAAAAATAAATGGTCACTTCCCCAATTGTTTGTCGACAACGCCAAATGTTACTGAGCCGAGATATGAACAGGCCAACAAATTTAAGGATATAGACGTTATTTATTATTGGATCAAAAGAGGGTTAATTCCCCGAGGCATTTCCTGCATCAACCGCTGAAGGGACCAATCATCAACAATCTGAATTTGTGAACACCATACACGGCAGGCAAACCCGCAAAACCAACACACTTCACCACAAGCTTTGGTTATTTCAAATAGCACCGCAATTAAATCCACACAGCAAACGATCAGACTGTCGAACATTCTACCGGAAGCGGCGATGAGTACTAGGTACGGGGAAGTGACCAAAAACATGTAAACAAAACATACAAAAATAAGAAAAAAGAAATAAAACGAGTTAGTCCGTCCTAACAACTCCAAGGCTAAAACAGGCCACCGAGCGAACGGACTAACTCAAAACTCAAAACAAAACAAACAAGGACAGCAGGAAACAATGATCACTGAAAAACAAAAATACAAAAGATCAACCACTCAACACAGACTTAACAATAACGCTTTAATATTAAAAACTCTTAAAAATGTTTTTACCTGTGTGTCGTAGCCACCACACACACAGTCTGGCTCGACACCACCACACCACGGGTTAGCCGTCTAGCTTAAAAACTCCGTGTGGTCCTACCATAAAAATGACCAATTAAAACCCACCAATGAATAAAAACACTCAATTCAAACAAACAATGCAAACATTCTAAAACAACTTACCAACAAAACCCACAACCACGCACGGCGTGGGCCCAGCAATCACTCTGGCCTCCCACGGAAACTGGCACCTCACGGGAAAACACGCCCTTCCTATTACATCCTTTGTGGTCTGTGAGGCAGCAGCGACCCCTTGAGGTACCACCATTACACAAACAAAACATAAGCTTCTGCCAAAGAATCATCGGGGAGCAGCAGTGATCGATGTCTGGCCGTGCATTACTCACCATTGTTAGATCTGTCTTTCTGTTTATAAGCACTGTCTCTGACTTACGCTCCTTCCTGGATTCTCGTTTGAGTTTTCAGAAGAAATGACTCATGTGAAGAAAGACGAATGACCGTGGAATCTTTTATTTTTCATAGTTTTACTAATACCTAAAAGCGACAAAAACTTCAAACCCGAAGCTCATTGAAGATACTGCAGTCGATGAAATGTGCGCAGTGACAGTGTGTCTTTGCTGATCTGAAATGCCAGAATACAAAAAAATGGTAAATAGTCTCTAATTTAGTAAGACGAAATCTGACAGAACAAACCCTTAATCCAGGGGTGCCCAAAGTGGGGCCCAATTCCACTGGCCCGCCAGAGAGTTACTACTTTTATGCCGGTATGATTAATACTAACTCTCTCCCATTCATTCTCAATGGGAAATATGGATGCAGTAAACTTTTTGGCCACCAGTGTCAAATTGGGGGCGCTGTTTCACTCGCCTGGCTCTGCCATTCTCTTCCCTGTCCATTCCATGCAGGGAATTAGTCCAAACCAATTAGCGATTAGTGGACGTGACGACAGCTGTGTCCAATTCAAAAAATATGAAGTGAATATAAACTTACGTGGAGAACGCGAGGCAAAATTCTCGACTACTTCATCCATGATTAGTTTTGGCTGATGTTAACGTTAATTGAACTAAGAACACAGCGGTGCAGCGAGAGACGTAACCTTGTCATTTCTCTGTGACGGTCGTGATCGGTTCGGCCTGAGCCGCCAATCAGCAGCTTGTTTACCGTATGTGGCCACACCCACCTTCTTTCGCGCAGAAAGAGGTGGGTGTGGTTTATCAGGCTACTGTTTCTCTCCTTTCGCAAAGACAAGGAAACACTGTGGTGGTGTCTTGGTGTTTATCTCAGAGTGTTGTAGCACATCAGCGCCCCAGTTTTCCAACTTAAATTGCAAAGGTTGTTGATATCAACAAAGGCATGTGTTAGAAATTGATTTTAAAAATAATTTATACTGAACTGACACTTTAATAATGATCTAATATGGCATTTTCTTTGAGTTAACAAATGAAAGAGGTAAAGTCACTGTGTGTGCTGTAGATACAGGTGTTGCTGTTGTTTATGTTTTGCACTATATTGCTACAGTTTCTGATCTTCTACTAAAACTAGGCTTTTTCCAATGCAAATGTCATTATTAATATTTGCAGTTA
Source organism: Gobius niger (assembly GCF_951799975.1). Taxonomy (NCBI): domain Eukaryota; kingdom Metazoa; phylum Chordata; class Actinopteri; order Gobiiformes; family Gobiidae; genus Gobius; species Gobius niger. The sequence continues at coordinate 2,980,526 of NC_136868.1, forward strand.
TATGTGTCATAGTTATAGTTATATGTCCGCGACCCACAGGCACTTTTTCATTTTGGCCCTCAGAGACAAAAAGTTTGGGCACCCCTGCTTTAATCTGAGTTCTTGGGTTTATAAAAGCTTTTCGAAATCCTGATAAAAATCGCTCAGGGCTTGATTTGAATTTCCCTTTTCTCTCGCAGCCGTAATGTGTGATTACTCGCTGTATTTGCCAGGAGTCAATATGGCAGCTGCGCACATTCTTCACACTCTTGTTTGGGCCTATTGTCCTCCCTGTTTGCCGCCGTATACAGTGTCTGATAATGCACTTCCAATACCGGGCTGCAGCTTTGGACACACGCCAGCCGGTTTTTCACAACCTTTTAGTTCGTCCAACACAAAGCCACGGGTGACCTAGGACGCTTCATAAAGCTGCTCCAGCTGCAGAACAGTCAAGTTAGTTTGTGAATCATACAGAAAATCACGACGGCTCAGTCACTGCATTAAAGACGTACTGAAACAGATGAAGAAGGGGAAGCCTGAAGAACATGCTCCCGTAGGCAACCCAATGCTTGTAACTTTATATTTCTAAGTTAAGAGTTCACAGTTTACTCATACTCATACTCGTTCATGAGGTCCCGATACCAGAAACCGATACCATTTGACGTGCGAAATACGTCAAATAAAAAAAATGGCATCAGCACAACTTTACTTAAAGTAAAGGTATTATGTAAAGTAAAGTATTCTGCTTTTTTCAGTCACATAGCACACACTACAATGATGACCAAACCTTCTGTTGGTCTGTAAATGCAGTAAATTAGAATAACTGCCTTGTATAAAATGTCTCTCTCAAAATGGCTGTAGTGAATGTCTTGAAATAGGCCTCTGTCTCTTTAAGAACCTCTGAGCCTTTCCGACACGCCCCCTCCACACTCTGTCTGTGGCATCAGTGGGGAGGGGGTTCTGCTGAGGAGCAGTGGTTGGTTACTCGGCTGGTGACGAAAGCTCGGAGGCGTCTCCAGGAGGTGGGGGCGTTCCTAGGAGGACTCAGGCAAACCTATCCCTAAAATGGCCGCCATCAGAGTTTTTACAGATTACTCAAAAATACGTGAATGTGCCAAGGCAACACTTCAGGCATGTTTTTAATGAGGGAGTGACAGAGTAACATGATGTAAAGCTTGAAAAAGTCAATTTTGCACAATACCCCCCCTTTAAAATGAGCTGAATTCCTCTTCTTTTTATTGCTGTTCAGCACTTTGGGAAACTTCCTGTGTGCTTCCGTTCCAATCTCATCTAATAATCTAATCTAAACAGTCATTTTTTAAAACCGTCTGTTCAAACATTGTTTCAGACCCGTTGGTCTCGCCTGAATCTCTTTCATTGCGTCGCGTTGCTGCAGTCCTCCTCTCTGTCCGCTCAGTAATCATGTTTGATCAGCCACTGCCCTCTGCAGCGGAGACAGTGTCATGTTTACAAGAGAAAAATGGAGCCATTTTACCGTCCGACCGCTCTATAACCATCACACACACGCAGACAGGGCCGGGCAAATCACAAGCTCTCCAAAATGAATCAACATTTCAAAGCAAACCTAATTAAAAAGAAAGAAACGTCCACCGTCCTCAGACTCCAAACATGCTCATACATCAAATAAGAAACTTTAATTGCTATAAATGGGGTTATTTCTGGGAGTGTTTTGAAAATGTTTGGCTTTGGCAGGTTCACTCCGAGGGCGATGCATTTAGGGACACAAGTAAACAGTATTTTTGCACGATAACAAGGAAGGCAGAAACGAGCAAATATTTATCAAACTCTCTCGAACTTGTTGAGTTCCTGTGGGTAAAAGTAAAACAGCACGTAATGGTTAGGTCATTCCAACACAGCAGACCTCGCCTTCTGCAGTTTCAGTGGATGTTCAATGGTCACAATATCTGAACCCCCTGTTTCCAGTGTCTTACAGTCTGTGTCTACAGCAAATAAAGGTGCTGCTGCTGTAGCCCGGGCTGCTATTTATTATAGATGAGGCACAAATAAACTCACATGAACGTTAACTTCCAAAGGGACTTCAAGTTGCATTGGAAAAAGCTCAGACTTAAATGAGTCTCTCACACTGCAAAAAGTGCCCTATTAAAAACAAGGAAAAACATCTTAAAACTAGAACTGCGGAAATGCGGGAAGCGAATGCAGAAATTGCATAAACTCTTCAAATTGCATAATCAAATTTGCATAAACTGGTAAAATGCATAAAATGTCATGTTGCATAAACTGTATAAACTGCATAAAGTGGTAAAATGCATGAATGGGTTAATTTGCAACTTTTTTGAAACTATTTCAGTTTGTGCAGAACGATCAATGCTTTCTGAACATATTAACACACATTTAAAAAAACATACTACGATAATACCAAAAACCGTGATAATTTTGGTCACAATAAACGTGAGGTAACATTTTAAGGGGCGACAGTGGCACAGATGGTAGATAGGGTCGTCTCATGATCGGAAGGTCGGGGGTTCGAATCCCACCTCCTGAAAGTGCACATTGTCGTTGTGTCCTTGGGCAAGACACTTCACCCACATTGCCCCCAGTGTCTGCGTACATTGGTGTATGAATGAGAGTATGAATGGGTGAGTGGATCCTTGCTGTAAAGTGCTTTGAGTGCCTAATGTAGGTGGAAAAGCGCTATATAAGTTGAGACCATTTACCATTTACCATTTTCATACCGTGACAGCCCTATTTTCAGCTCAGGAGTGACCATTTCTCCTTGTTTATGAAACAGCGCCTGCTTTGTTGCTACGCTTTTATCTATTTATGATTCTGCTCATCAAATTGATGGTTTTGTCGTCATTTCGGTTCCACTCTCCTTCACTGTGTTTGTGTTACCTTGACCACGTTTCTGCCGCAGCACTAAATCTCCCGACCACTCCATTAAAACGTCCGCAAAGTTATGAATCTGCTGGTTTAGCCTCTGACCTGGATTAGCTGAAGGCAATATTTTTCCAACAGTAAAAAGGTTTATCTTAGCTCTCATCTGAGGTATGCTGCATTCATCTCCCGGCCAAATCCCCCCCGTAACTATCACAACTGTTTTGACCATTTTTGGATAAATGCACCTCGGCCAAAGCGAGACACACGATACTCTGCCTGCCCAACATGACGAGAAGGGAGTTCAAAGAATTGCTGTGAAAAGATATGAGTTTCACTATTATATATTAAAGGTTGAATTGATTACTGCTCCATAATGACACAGACTTGAACTACACAGCTGTTTTCCCCGATTTTGCTGTAGTTTTGCTGTGAGTCTTCCTAAATTGTGACTAGTTAAAGACATTGCAGAGAGTCGTGTCTCGTAGTGTGTGTGTGTGTGCTTGTACTTACAACATTGTGAGGACCAGTGTGAGTTTTTAACCAACAGAGTGAGGACATTTTTGGAAAGTGACATTTTGGCGGGTCCTCAGTTATTTGAAGGACTGTTTGAGGGTCAAGATATGGTTTTAGGGTTAGGGTTAGAAATGGGTTAAGATCAGGGTTAGGATTAAGGTTAGTGGGTAATACATTATGTCTATGAGTGTCCTCACTGGTGTAACCAGGGTAAAAAATGAATTAATAAGTTTAAGAAAATCTTTGTTCATAATACAAGTTACAGTTTAAAAAAGCAGTTAAAAAGCATAAATAAGTTTCATGTGTTATAAATAGTTAAGAGCATATTGCATTTATGGATGAATGCATTAAAAATGTTTAAAAGTACCTGGATATAAGTAAGCCAATGTATTTTATTTCCTTTTATTTTGAAGGGTAAACAGGAAGTGCCAAGTCTGTACGCCACTTAGCTTTGTATTCATTTTACGTTCTGTGTAACCGGAAGCAGTATTAAATCACAACGTTAGCTTTATCGCAAGAGAAAAAAGACGAAAACAAAGAGAACGACTTGTGTTATGGTTTGTACTGTTTAGACAAGATTTTGGCTGTTAAATCGATAGTCAGTTATGAACTCTTGATCTATTCACGTTTAGAGTGCAGATGGACCCTTTTCCACCACGGAAGACCGTCCAGCAGCAAGTATTTACCGTGAGGTAAAAGCTTTTCAGCTAACGTCTGTTTTAGCATTCACTAGATAAGTGAATGTGCTTGTAAAGTAGAGCTAAATCAGCCTACTATGGACTGTTTCTCAATATTTCGGCTAGAAATATGGTTCTTATATTTGACTTTAGAGACTACTAGGAGTAACATCTAAACTAATATTCTGCCGGACACAGTGCGTGAGGAGTCTCAGAGCTCGGACCAACGTGGACGTGACCGTTTCGCCATGTTGGAATGCAACCGCTTCGCCATCTTGAGACGTGTCGTGGCCTTTCCCCTTCATGCTAACCTTTTGGACCAAGTTGACTGGTGAAGTTGACCACTTTAAATATTTGTTTGGCTCAAACCAGAGTGAAGCGACCAAACGTTTTGGGTCTCACCGCTCCCAAGCAACGCTCAGGCCTGCAACAGTAATTGTTACCGTGGTAACAAGCCGGCTTGTGAATGTGTGTGTGACTGGTGAGTGGGCCCACTTACATGAGGTGTTCGTGGACAACTTAATGAGCAGTTTTATACCATCAAGACCCAATTGTGACTTTGTTTTATTTTCCAAATAATTTACTAACTCAGTAAATTTCAACGTTAAATCTACAATATCTTATACAAGTTTATCACTTTTTAGTTAAGTGAAGGAACTCAGGAGCCCTTACCAAAACATACATAGGGTATAGGTGGGCTACACTAAGATAAGACCAACGACTCAAATGTGAACACACATAAATACCATAGCTAGCTCTCTTTTCATTGGGGAATGCAAAAAGCACAATGGGCCTCATTCATGAATAGGGCTGGGTAATTTTCGGTACTTTTTCTCTCCAAACGTCAATAACTGATCCTCAGTGAGTCTAAAAAAGCCTGAACTCATGAACAGCTTCAGCACAAAGGCAGAAGCGAAGCTGTAACTTACTCACACTTCAGTCATTATCAGAGATGGCAGAGCCGCGTCTGAGCCAGGACTAAACCAGGACTGAATAAGAAACTAGACTCTTAGACAAAGAGAAAAGCAGTGACAACAACAAACACATGGGCTTTACCTTTACCTATAGCTTTAGCTTTACCTTTAGCTTTAGCTTTACCTATAGCTTTAGCTTTAGCTTTAGCCACAGAGCCTGAAGTTACTGCTGTTGTTTAAACTCCAGCTGCACCGGAGCGTTTGGGATCAAAGATTGTCTCTGGAAAAGGTGAGGCTCACTCTGCATTAGCCATGTTTGGAACAGTTCTGGTGCATTGTCAGTGACAGAGTGAGCGCTCTCACTATGTAACAGATCTGTGACGTGTGAGGAGCTTTCACTGTGGAACAGCTCAGTGAGTTTAGAAAAGTTTATCTTCAGTAAACGGTCCTGATGTGGATCTGGTCTGTTCCTGCAGCTCAGGAGGTAATAATGTCCGAACTCTCTTTTTTATCACGGCTTTAGTGGGAATTCTGCTCAAAACATGAAGTTCCAGGTGACGCTGCTGCTCCTGTTTTCTGACGTGCCGTGTTTGGACTTCCTCCTGAACGCTACTATTTTTATACACATTATTTTAACAAAATTAAAATAACATCGGTATCGAAAAAAGTACCGTTAAGGCACCGGTACCGAAAAGCAGGTATCGTTAAAGTAGTGGCATCGAAAAAAAACGAACGGTGCCCAGCCCTATTCATGAACATCTTAAAGCTACTCGAAGCAATCCCGTTTTGCTGGTCCGGCACCGTTGCATTCCCATCAAGCGCCACCATGTATCTGAATCATTTTTATAAATGATGTAGCTCTTGAGATAACGTCACTGATAACTGCTCACCTTTCGCTCAGGAAATAACCCGGAATAAATGAAATCCGTGCAGTTGTCAGCTGCTCTCGTCTCCACTGTGCGATTGTTCAAACTAAGAGACAATCGAAGCTACAACCAAAGTTTTATCGTAGCAGTTTCAGGCTTCAGGAGGCAAGTGTTTAGCTGAGGCGAGTGCCACATGCTAGGGGTGTTTATTTTTGCGGAAAAGTCCACAGCAGGACGCCAAGACCTGGCATAAACCAGACTGAAAAGCATCCAGCCATTTTCTTCTGCTTTATCCGGGGCCGGGTAGAGATGCTGAGACTCCCTGATCCAGGCACACCTCCTCCAGCGTGTCCTGGGTCGTCCACGAGGCCTCCTCCCAATAGAGAGATAATCTGGAAATGGCTCCGGTGTAAATTGTTGGACAAGAGGACGGACTTTTTAGGGGTATTTTCAGCTAGTCGGATCAACATTGTCTCAGTCTCAAAAACAACTCATTTAATGTGTGTTTGTTCAGTGGCATTTTAAAGGGCAAGTGCTCAACCAAGAATAAAAGGGCAGCCCCACCCCAAAAGAAACAAAACAAAGCAAACACCATCATTATTTCACTCAATAACATGCACAGGTGTTGAATTGACATTGCTCCTATTTCGTGAATATCCATTTAGTTTGTCCAAGGTCATGGCTGTGTCCATGTTCCTCATCTCCTCTCTACCTCGCCCTCCTCCTCTCCTCAGCTCAGGCCAGGGGCGGACTGGCCATATGTCCATTCTGGAAGAGCACAGAAGGGCCACTGGCTCTAGGGCCACCAGTACCGCTTCAACCGAGCTTTACCCAAATCTAAAAGCTAAAAAGAAAAGCATCTAAATAGCCAGAAAAAGAGGAAGAAAACATGAGAAAAACACGGACAAAAAAACACAACAAAAAATGATGGAAAAAAATAATTTAAAAAAACAACAAAAATATGACAAAAATTCAACAAAAATGTGACAAAAATGTAACAAAAATGTGACAAAAATTTAACAAAAATGTGACAAAAATGCAACAAAAATGTGACCAAAAAAAAAAAAGAAAAGAAAAGGTGACACAACACAGCAACAACACGAGGAAAAGGGTCAGTTTTGTGGGTCTTAGCTTTCAAATGAGGTGTTACACAGCCAAAAGAGGACAGAATGCATTTGGTTTAGGCGGGGGGTAAGAGGTTAAAATATGTATTTGTGGCAGTGTCACAATGACGCTAATTTGGGCCAGGCTGGTCAGAGTCCAGGGCTGTTTTTCAGTCCCAGTCCGCCCCTGGCTCAGGCCGCTCTCACCCGCTCCTCATTATGGCCATTTTAATGTGCTACAAACAGAACCGCTAAAGTTACAGACTTTCATCCTCGTCGTGTCGCCTCTTTCATTTCATTCCCCATAATGATGCAGTCTTACCGCACGGGTTTGTAAACAGTAGTTACTGAACACTTTGCTCTCCGACCACCGTCTCTCACAGAGCAGGGAGAACACGGGGACATCAGGCCGAGCACATCGAGCTGCCACCGAGACGAGAGGAAAGAAGTGTGATTGAAGATGTTGGGGATGAACACATTGAGGCTGTGCTGTTTTGGGGATTTAGCTGCAGAGCGCCAACAATCCAGACCATTTTTCATCATATTTGTAGCATCACAGCGTGTTCTATGTTATAGCTATGGACACATGCAGTGGCTCGTTTCAAAGCGGAGACTCTAAGCTCTCTGTAGGTGAAAACAGTTTAATTCTTCATTTCACTCTCTTCACTGGGCTGTGATTGAAGAAAACAACATCGACTATTGAGAATGTCTGGGCGTTTTAAGAGAACATAGAACTGAAATACTGATGGTTCTTTCAGGGTTGTAGCTCCAAAACTGTGGAACAGCCGCCCCTCAGTCTGCGTGTTCTCACAGAGCTGCCCCTCTTTAAGTCTAGATTTCAAACTAGCTTTTAAGACTTAGATCGCACTTATTTGATAGATTGATTTTTTAATATTGTTTTATCCTTTCTGTGAAGCACTTTGGTCTTCCTCGTGTTGTTGTAAGGTGCAAATAAGGTGTAAATAAACTTTGATTGATTGATTGATCTGAAGCACGAGGTTTGGAGATGGATGTTTTTTGCAGGTGATGCGAGGTCTTTTCACTTTTCACTTTGTTGATCAGAGCTCCCAAAACCACACAGAAGGTGTATAGGTCTAGTTTTGTAATAAAAAGAAAAAAATCATTCATTTTTGGCTCTCAATGTGTTCAAATCAGTGTTAATTTCGTCGACTAAAATATTTAGTCTTATTATACAGCTCTTCACAACGTAATTAGAAGCTCCGTTGATTTGAATGGGATTTCCCAACGTTCTACCGGTCATTATTTTCTGATAAAGGACGTCTGAAAAAAATAATGACGCTGCCAATGGCAACGGAGTTGGTGCTTTCATATCACTCCTCACGTACGTAGCCGCGACACTATCTGTCCCGTCACTGAGAGAGAAGTCGGGGAATCGCTCGTGAAGTTAGCGTGAGTCTGACTTTCAACTTACCCAGAGATTCACCACCATTCCTCCAACTGCACCGTCAACTAAGTAGCTAGGCTAGTTGCTAGCCTTGCTGCTTCTAGCCTAGAAAAACGTTGCCGAGCAACGCGCAAACTTTGGGAACTATTTGTCGCGGAAGTCATTAAATAAACCTTTCGACCTTCATAAAAGTGTACGAAGTTTATGTTGTGTGTGTTCAGTTGGCAAATGGCCATTTGCCGCTTATCCGCCTTCAGGGCGAACCGGACCCCGACGCGAAGCGGAGGGGTCCGGTTCGCCCTGTTGGTGCTTATTTTTCCGATAATGACCAGCGTTCTATACATTATCCCTTACTTAATTTTAGTCAAAGTGATATTTTTGACGACTAAAATTGGACTAAAACTAAATAAAAAGTTTCTCATGAGACTAAAACTGTGACTAAAATGTCCAGATATTTTAGTCGACTAAAATAAGACTAAATAAAAATGAAAAGGAGAGACTAAAATCATCCAAACTTCTATTGAGCGTCTGAAAGAGCCTCAGATCATGTAAATTATCTGCCAAAGGATCAGCTCTGAGCTTTGTTCATGTGGAGCAGAAACATGAAGCAGAGGAACAAGATTAAATATGATTATAATGAATATTATAAATATGAGTCGACTAAATTAGTCTTAAATTAAATTACATTTTAGTCAAAAGACTAAGACTAAAACCACAATAAAATATGTTGTCAAAATTAACACTGGTTCAAATTGTATTTTAAACTGATTTTTGCTTAATGGGGAAAAAATGTAAGCAAAATAAAGAAAGTAAAATGTATATTTTGGAAACAATGCACTCTTGAGAAGGACACAAGGCAAAGGGGCTGTAGTCTGTAGCAGCATACGGTGAATTTCTCCATTGTGAGATCTATTAAAGGGATAATTCACCGTTTTTCCACACTGAGATCTGTTCTTACCTGAGCTTAGTTGATACGTACCTGTCTGGTCTTTGCCTGTGCCTGTGGAAGCTTCCAACTTCACCCCGTTTGGAGCTATAGGAATACATTAGGAGAGTCCAAATGCTACCAACATCTTCAATCGTTTTGCGCGACCAGACAGGTACGCATCAACTCGTCTAAGCTCAGGTAAGAACATATCTCAGTATGGAAAAACGGTGGCCTATTCCTTGAAGTTCGATCTTATGTTCTCGTCATGGCTGTGTTGTTAATTAGTATCGATAAATGTGCTTGTTGTTGCGATTGTAAAACCAGCTTATTCACGGAAATACAGTCAGCCAAAAGTTCTTCTGGTCATCTAAGAGGCTTCCTCAGCTCTACTGCTCTTCTGGTCACAAAAGGATTAGCCGCAAACTGAAGACAAAGTCCTCCACACAGGAGGATATAATTTAAAACTTAAAACAGCCCTGCTTGTGTTCAAACGATTCCCGTGTGAATAGCTTTGCTGCTAAACTAAAACATGATCCACAGTAAAATGGTAAATGGACTCAACTTATGTAGCGCTTTTCTACCGTTATCAGACCCAAAGCGCTTTACAGTATGGAACCAGTCACCCATTCACACTCTCATTCATGCACCAATGTACGCAGACACTGGAGGCGAGTCGGGTGAAGTGTCTTGCCCAAGGACACAACGACACGACCTTCCGATTACGAGACGACCCGCTATAATAATACTGTGACCTCCAAACACTACACATTTTGAGCAGTTATAATTAGGAGTCAGTGTGAGCCTGGGAGTGATGACTGTGCCATCCAAACTGAAGCTTTGGCAGACTGGACCTACAGCACAGGAGAAAGTTTGTGATGAATTCTAAAGCCCTGCTTGCCTGTGAGCTGCCTGGAATATTTCCGCTGTGAATCAGGCTCCATTGTCCCCAGAGGCGTCACGGTAAAGGAAGTCTCTGTTTAACTGCTGACAGGGCATCTCCAGCTAAGACAACGGGAGTCGCTGAGGAGGAGGGAAGGTGCAGCGAACTTTGAAATGGAGAATCATTGTTGAGAGAAGTTGGATCAGACGAGGTAGTAGTAGGATTCATTTTACTTTTCAGTATGCTGTACGTCCTCCTGTTAATACCTGGAGTAGGTACTGAGTAAAAGTCCTATCTCACCGCAGAGAGTTCCGGAGACGTTCTGGCAGTCTCCGCAACGTCTCCGCAGCTCGGACTGACTCCAGTCGGGCTGTCACGGTATGAACATTTTACCTCACGGTTATTGTGACCAAAATTATCACGGTTTCCGGAATTATCGCGGTATTTATTTTAATGTGCGTTAATATGTTCAGAAAGCATTGATCGTACTGCACAAACTGAAATAGTTTCAAAAAAGTTTCACAGTGCTTATTACATTTAAAAAAAAAATACAGACAAAGCCTTTTCACATCAAAGTAAAGGAACTATAACGATGTGTTGTTGATTGTTTTGAGGGTATTACATGAACTATTTATAGCGCCAGAAACGAAGAAGAAGAATATTTTTGAACTAGATAAACCGTCTGTATCAGGAAAATTGTTCTCAGTTTGTTTCCTTCCAGTGAGCTTTCGCTTTGTAGATTTGGGAAAATGGCATCAGACAGTGATCAGTGTTAAATTCATAAAACTGCGGCGAGAGTGAATCTGGGAGCTCCGTAATGCACTGTGCCATTGTACGGAGGTATCCGGACACGGCTTACGCTGGCGGTGGCGCTGCAGATGCTCTATGGGGCGACTCGTTACATTCTCCCTTAACCCAAAGTCCCACATCAGCATTTCAGCTAAAGCGCTAACGTTAGCTTCCTGCTATAGAGCTGTGGGAGACGGTCATGCTAACGTTAGCTTCCTGCTATAGAGCTGTGGGAGACGGTCACGCTAACGTTAGCTTCCTGCTATAGAGCTGTGGGAGACGGTCACGCTAACGTTAGCTTCCTGCTATAGAGCTGTGGGAGACGGTCACGCAGGAGAGTCAGAGGTTCGAAGTCTTGCTGCTTTAGAGACACTTTTTCCTGCTCGTTCCACAAACAGGAAAACTGTCTCTATCAACTGTCCTTCAGCTTCTTAAAATACACAAACATGTCCAGACTTCAGGCTCGGTCTCTGAGGCTGATCCTGCGCCGTCGTCTCGGACATGATTCCAGCTTCGAGAAAGGGACGAGAAAGACATCCCTAGTCTCCAGGTAGTCCCGGTGAAACGCATGGTCTTCGCGGCCTCAAGCAGCTGTGACAATGTGGCCAACACTATTTGTTGTCCTCAACCTGTGAGACATTTCTGTGACGTCCCTGCAAAGTCACAGAAACATCTCACAGGCTGAGGACGGGAGACCGCGTAGACCTCTTGGAGGGCTTTTCCACCAAGGTGTTGGTTCTGGGCTGGTTCAGAGCTGGTTCTGGTGCCGGGTTGGTTCCACACTGACTTGGTTTCCCACCAAAATGAGAGCTGTGCCTATTGTCATAGCAACACTTTGAGAAGTCAACATAAAACATGGAGAGTACACTGCAAAAAGTAAATATCAAGCATTGGCTTAAATGACTTGAATTGAGGAAATGTATCTTGTTTTGAGCGGTTTTCACTCATTTAGACACTTTTCCTGATCGGACCAAGTTTACTTTGCTTGTTTGAGGACATTTCAGACCAGTTCTAGGGTAAATCTCGCTTGAAATAAGAAAGTAATATTGCCAATGAGATAAGAACAATTTTCTTACCCCATTGGCAAAGAAAATGACCTGAAATAAGGACGAAATGTATCGAAACGAGTCAGAAACATCTCAGAACAAGTGAAATAATCAAGGACAAATGCCCAATAACATCTTAACCAGTCAAAACAACAAAAAAATGGATTATTATGCTCAAATTGAGATGTTTTTAACTAGTCTAGTTAATTACTTTTTGCAGTGTAACATCTTACTACAGCCACTTCTGGTTATAAAATACAGAAAAATAAGTTTATGTTCCTGTCACAGCAGCCGTTAACATTTTGATTTCTTCTTTCTAACTGTTCCCTCTTGTTTTAGCTGAAGAGCATAAAGCAAAGCAACAGTCAGTTTCCTCCACAGAGACTTTTGTGGCTTCTCCAGGAAGTTCTAAGCACAAACTAACTAATATTGATTGTTTGTTGGAGGAGAGAGCCACGCCCCCAGCCGCTGACATCACTGGTGTTCGTTTCTTGGACCAGCTTTTAACTGGTTCCCGACCGGCACCAGATTTTGGAACCAAGAGCCAGCGTTTTTTCAGTGGAAAACGAAAGAACCGGTTCTGAACCTGGAACTGGCCCAGAACCAGCACCGGCACCAGCCTGGTGGAAAAGTTCGTTTTCACCGAGACCACCTGGAGACGCCCCTTATCTCCAGGGGATGCATCACTCGGAGACAGCGGCAGCTCAAGTCTCTAACTCCTCTCCATGTATGCAAATGTTTAATGTGGCTACGGTTAGATTGGTTAAAATATGAATAATATTGGCCTCGTAGCAGAACTTTGCTGAAATCTAGCAATAAAGTAATTTTTGGCTGCATTGTAATAACGTGTGTATGTAATCAGTACAAGTCATTTATTTGATGAGGAGACACAAGAGATTAACTAAAATTAAAATAAAGCTGTTGAGACAAGGAACGGCACTTGTGTCAAGATGGATGCCACGTCACGCAGTCAATTTCCTGCAGAGCAATAAAGAGGAGCGAGTGGACGTCTGGGAGCAATAAACTCTAAGATAGAAGCCTTCAGTCTGAGGGCGAAGCGGCGAAATTGAAGGCCTAAAGTAGTATACTTAATTCAAACGGCGCATCAATGAATAATGCCTGTATTAGCATTTAAATTGAGTTTTCTCTGACCGTCCAAGGCCAAGCTGTTTGAACTTTTCCTCTCCTTGCCTTCATCGTTTTGGGGCCAAATTGAGATCTTTATTTTTTAGTTTTCTTCATCCTATTCTCTGTAAGTAGCACGGCGGCATCTTTATATGTCATTGACCATTTCCTCAGCCAATTCCTCACTTCCGAAATACGAGTCAAGTTGCACAAACACGAGATAAAGACAGAGAGTGAGCAGGGACGTACACATGAAGTGTTTTCACAAGCCATTCCAGTCCCGTTGGCGTTGAAAGGCCTTCCCGGTTCTATTGTATTACCCTGACCCGGCCTGAGTCTCACCAGGACCACACATGGCATCTATACAAAAGCTGTCTGAGTCTGAGGTTAAAGGGATATTTCAGGATTTTTGACATAGGGCCTCATTTCCCAGAGTGTTGTTGATTTCTAGCGCATGTCTATGGCAACTAGTAGCCTGCATTAAAAACCTTTTCAAAATCATGGGGTCGTCCTGCAAACGTTCAGGGTTAATTTCGTCGACTAAAATATTTTGTCTTTATTTTAGTCAAAGTGATATTTTTGACGACTAAAATTGGACTAAAACTAAATCAAAAGTTTCTCATGAGACTAAAACTATGACTAAAATGTCCAGATATTTTAGTCGACTAAAATAAGACTAAATAAAAATGAAAAGGAGAGACTAAAATCATCCAAACTTCTATTGAGCGTCTGAAAGAGCCTCAGATCATGTAAATTCTCTGCCAAAGGATCAGCTCTGAGCTTTGTTCATGTGGAGCAGCTCCATGAAGCAGAGGAACCAGATTAAATATGATTATCATGTATATTATCAATGCAAAGTCGACTAAATTAGTCTTAAATTTAGTCGACTAAAACTAGACTAAAATTGAAAAGACTAAAACTAAATTAAAATACGTTGTCAAAATTAACACTGCAAACGTTGCCATATCTGATTTGTAGAGGCTCCTTTGTGAATTCCACGTGTAGTGATGCGGCCGCAGGTGAACAAACTACTGTAGATCCGGTAAACCGAGCAGATCACTCCGCCGCTGCGTAGCTACAACCAGGAAGCTGATGCTGCTCAAACATAAGTTCTTTTAACTCATTGACTGCCAGCCATTTTCACATCAGAGAGCTCCCCACTGCCAGAGGTTTTTCAGGATTTTGACTGTTTTTCAAGACCCACAGAAAATTTTGGTCTAGGTCTATGTTAACACAAAACACACCAAAAGAAAAAGAAAGAAAGAAAGATTAGACTCTCTTCTTTCATCTCAAAAAAAAAAAAAGTTTGTACCTGTTACGACCCAGCTCTGCTAAGGTGAAGGGGAAGTAACAAAACCAAGATGTGAAATGGTAAAACTAAAGTTATAATTTAAAAAGCCTTACCTTTGCATTCCTTTTAAAAAGGAAAGCTATGTGACATGTGGGAGAGGCTGCGTATGTGCTCCGTTTGTGTGACAGAGCGCAAGGACAAAGACCAGACGGGGATATATTAACTCGGCTAAAGTGAGGTAAGAGCATATCTCAGTATGTAAAAACGGTGGCCTATTCCTTTAAGGACTACGAGTGTCTTTACAAAATTCAAAAAGACACACAGCAAAGTGGCTGCTGTTCACATCACATTCCAGCAGCCCCGAATGGCAGGTTGGCAGGTCCTTTAAGGGTGTGGCCGTTCAGGTGGGAGCCCAGGGTTGGCCCGACTCTGGGGCGGCGCACCAATCACAGGCCAGGGAAGCAGTAGGACCATTATCCAATCAGGAGCCAGGCTCAGAGACAGTCCACCAATGGCTGTCGAGGACTTCCACAGTCACATTTAAATACAAACAAAGGGTTCAGCACACAAGGGCTGTTTCCCAATTGCCAGGATCCTCGGCGTCTCGACCACTTCGGACGTCATTTGCGTCATCACGGCGCCGCCAAGTGGTGTTCCATTTCGCCTGGACCACTCGCCCCCTCGCAGCTCGACTCCTCCGTTTGGCTCATTTACGAAGGATACAGCAGTGGATCCTCCGCTGCCTCGGAGAGCTGAAATTACCCATGATGCACTGCAGCATAGTTTCTTTTTTCTTTTCTCGCAAAACTTTATTAGAAAATTGACAAAAAAATGATGAAAAAATGACAAAAATGTTACAAAAAATGTTACAAAAAATGGACAAAAAAATGATCAAAAAAATGATGAAAAAGTTGCAAAAATGTCGCAAAAAATGGACAAAAAAACTTTTAGAAACTTTTAAAAAAAATGATGAACATGTGACAAAAACAGACAAAAAATGTACTATTTGACAAAAAATTACAAAAAAGGTACAAAAATTAGTTGAACCCCCCCACACAAAAAATGATGGGGAAAAAAATCTGATGACGTGAGGAAACAGATCCATTTACATGAGTTTTGTAGATCTTAGCTTTCAAATGAGGCGTTACACTGGCCTACAGGATTTGGGTAAAGCTGAACTGGAGAAAATGCTGAAAAAGTTAGTTTGTACATACAAGAAAGGACTGTTGAAAATGCCGTGACGGGTTCATCCAGAGACTTCCAAATTGAACAACATGTGCTTACTCTGAGTTAATTATTCTTTTCACCTTGCACCTATCTTCACACAATGGTTCGTCCAGTTTGTTCCTCGCCTGCAGTCACAGAACGATCCAGGCCTGATTCCCTCCCTCTAACCCACTTATCTCCCGCTCATGGGGCTCGGATAACAGACCCGCCGCCGGAGGGGGGTCTGCTTCTGCTGGTCACATGGGGCCCGGCACGTACACAGCCCCTCAGAGCTTCGTCTGATCATGTTTTCATGTTTGCATAATCAGCACCGCGGGCTACAAAGATTAATGTTTTTACTGCGCTATCTGGGCTGCTCTCCAGGCGAGGGTGATAGGAGGCTGATAAAGGCAGGGTTCAAATGTAAACATGACTCGTATGTGTCGGGACAGTCACATGTTGTAAGGCTGTGTCCTTAAATGATCCGATAAGTGCAATGTGAACAGGAGTGGGTCTTGTGACGAGTTTTTTTTTCCCATCAGGATCCCGTAGAATCACAGTGAATTGTTCACAGTGGAGTTTAGACTAGTGTGATGCAGAGCCGCGGGAAGATGTTTTAGTTAGGGGGGCGCTGAGGAACAAAATGTACCCCCAAAATAACTTAACTCCCACCTGCACCGAGAGCATTTTCTCCAGGTCAGCTTTACCCAAATCCTGTAGGCCAGTGTAACGCCTCATTTGAAAGACCTACAAAACTAAATTGATCTTTTTCCTCTCGTCAGATTTTTTTTTCATCACTTTTTTTGTCGGGCAGTCGTCTCATTTTTGTCAAATTTTTGTGACTTTTTTGTCACTTTTCCGTCAAATTATACAATTTTTTTTGTCAAATTCTTATCATTTTTTCGTCCATTTTTTCCTCAATTTTTCGTCAAATTTTTCTCACTTTTTTGTTACATTTTTGTCCATTTTTGTAATTTTTTTGTCACTTTTTTGTCAAATTATTCGCATTTCTTTGTCAAATTCTTATGACTTTTTCGTCCATTTTTTTGTCAAATTTTTCTCACTTTTTTGTCAAATTTTTGAAATTTTTTTATGTTTTCTCACTTTTTTTTTTACATTTTCATCCTTGTTTTCGTCTCAGTTTTGTTGCTATTTTCACACCTTTTTTCCAGAAGCTTTTGGACTGGGGTAAAGCTGGAGAAAATGTGCTCGGTTCAGGTGGGAGTTAAGGGGTTAATATTGCCTGCAGTTCACAAGCTATCCACCAGGGGGTGCTGCATCGCCCTCAGCACCCTGGGTTCCCACGGCCTTGGTGTGATGTAGCATTTTTATGTCTAAAACTGTCCAAAAACGTTTTTTTTTTGTTTTGTTTTTTATTGCGATGGAAGTCAGTAGAGATTCATGCCATGATCCCTCAGAGGTCTGATTAGCAGATCATTCCCCACTCACGTCGCACTCACACGGAGGAGGAGTGGGAAGGACCCTGATGCCCCCTGGCTTTTCCTCCATGGTCCTCCAGGCTCAACCCGGAGTCTGGAGTTGAGAGATCTGAAGGTGCTGTTGCTGTTTTATACAGAGGCAAAATAGCAACAGAGTCACCAGAGGCTCCATCAATAATAACCGCAAGACTGCATTTGGTCAGAGCCTTTACATATAAAAGTGCAAAGTTGTGGAATTCATAATCCACTGAACTTAAAACCATGGCTGAGTTTAAAATGTTCACCTCTCGAGTTAAGTCTTGGCTGTAATCGAAACAGAAGTGCACCCATTTGTAAATTTGTAAATAGCACTGAGTTTGTGTTTGTGTGTCAGTGTTTAAAGAGGGGGTATTATGCTTTTTTCAGTCCCATAGCACCAGTCTATATCACACTACAATGATGACAAACCTTCTGTTGGTCTGTAAATGCAGTAAATTAGAATAACTGCCTTGTATAAAATGTCTCTCTCAAAATGGCTGTAGTGAATGTCTTGAAATAGGCCTCTGTCTCTTTAAGAACCTCTGAGCCTTTAGACACGCCCCCTCCACACACTGTCTGTTGCATCAGTGGGGAGGGGGTTCTGCTGAGGAGCAGTGGTTGGTTACTCGGCTGGTGACGAAAGCTCGGAGGCGTCTCCAGGAGGTGGGGGCGTTCCTAGGAGGACTCAGGCAAATCTATCCCTAAAATGGCCGCCATCAGAGTTTTTACAGATTACTCAGAAATACGTGAATGTGCCAAGGCAACACTTCAGGCATGTTTTTAATGAGGGAGTGACAGAATAACATGATGGAAAGCTTGAAAAAGTCCATTTTGCATAACACCCCCCCCTTTAAGATAAAATTGAAAATGTCAATGTAGTGTCGAAAGGCCAGACCAGGGACTGGAGTTGAAAATTAGCACTAGCTATAAACTTTTTTTGCATCGCATCAGCCACAAGTTTTGTACCATGTTGAAAAAGAGGATGAAAAGTCAACAAAAACATGAGAAAAACACAACAAAAAATGATAGAAAGTCTCCATCAATTTTGTAGGTCTTAGCTTTCAAACTTGGGTAAAGCCCAGTATAAAAAAACATGAGTCTTCCGTGGAGTATGGTGCACCACAAGGTTCCATTTTGGGACCATTATTATTTATTATTTCTATTAATGACTTTGCTTCTGTTTCTACGACCGCCTTTCCCGCTCTTTTTGCTGATGATGCCGATCAAAAAAATAATAATAAAAAGCCGAACTGGGGAAAATGCACTCGTTAGTGTTAAGGCGGGGGGTAAGAGGTTAAAATATGTATTTGTGGAAGTCACAATTACGCTAATTTGGTCCAGGGCTGTTTTTCAGTCCCAGTCCGCCCCTGCCAGAGGCACTAACATAACACACGTGCACTAAAATGAAAAAATGTGGGAACAGCAGATGCTACTCTGAAATCAACTGATCACAATTTATTAGCAGAAAAGAGTTGGTTTGGTCTTTCGTTGCACTTTTGGCCAAGTCCTGCCGGGGCTCATGTGTGTCCACCATCGAACCTCAGCCCGGCTACAAGCTTTTCCTCTTCTATACAAAGACCGTCACCACAGAACAGCATCTGCTCTCCATTCAGTCAGTCCCAGGGAGCGCTGACATCATGAACCCCCAGGACAAGTCTTTGATAAGCTCCTTGTGGATGCACTGCATGTTCCAGCTCCTCGGTCGTAAAAAGTGCATTTGTGTTTGGACACTTGTAAGTGGAGGCAATAATCCCATCATTAAACGTGGTAAACACTGTGTAAATTTAATCACATTGTTCTGTAAATAAGATATTGTCCTTGAAGCTAATACAGAAAAAGACAAGCAGATGTCACAGGTAAATGATAGTTACAGAAATGTCTGATTTGAGGTGGGGCAAATTGGGACTCTCTTAACCCTTTATAGGGCACTCACTGAAATACTTTGAAATAAATAAGTTCACCTTAAAGGAATAGGCCACCGTTTTTACATACTGAGATATGTTCTTACCTAACCTTAGCCGATATATATATCCCCGTCTGGTCTTTGTCCGTGCGCTCTGTCACGCAAACGGAGCACATACGCAGCCTCTCCCACATGTCACATAGCTCCAAAAAAGCTCACGATAGAAGCTACCAAGCTCTTCCACGTGTTCCCTATTTAAATAAAGTTACGTGAAGTGTTTTCATGCAAAGTATATTTACACAGAAATGTAGCATGTCGATTTTATAAGCAGATAAAAAGGGGGACTATATTGTGAGGCGTAATGATACGAGGAGCACAGCGTCCGCGCAGTAACTCCTAAAGACTTCCCCGCTCACTTCCGTCAATAACCTTTAGGAGTTACTGCGCGGACGTTTTGCTCCTCGTATCATTACGCCTCACAATATAGTCCCCCTTTTTATCTGCTTATAAAATCGACATGTTTCATTATGATGCAGAAAATCAAAGTGAGCGAAGTTGCTATATCATGTTCCTTGCCCTAAACTGGTTAAAGAAATACTGTAAACAAGGTTACCATATTTAGTTCATTGCCCTTTAATGGTTATAAAAAATACAAAGGTTTATATACAGTGTATGCATAAGTATCGACCCCCCAATAACTAATTAACCTTAGGTTTAAGTGAACAGGGCGTATGATCAAAAATGGTGGCTGCCTTTTTCATGCTGTAATTTCACTTATTTCACTTATTTCCTCCAAAACCAACACTTTAGGGCTGCAACGATTTTTTTGTAATCAATTCATCTATCGATTATTTTTACGATTAATCGGTTAATCGCTTGGCTGTGAATGGTGTAGGAACATTTTATTTTTTCAATTTTTTTTATCACATTATAGCTTAAGTGGTGCTGCTTGAGGATGTGTTGATGGAGTAAACTATGTACAAAACACTACAGACCCTAAATATAAAATCGAAGTAGGTTTTCATAAAAAATTCTACATTTTTTATGTCATTTTTGCTCCATTTTAGTCTGTGTGAACCAGAAAACCATTACTCGATTACTAAAATAGTTGTCGACTATTTCAATAATCGATTAGTCGTCGATTAATCGATTAGTTGTTTCAGCCCTACAACACTTATAAAATCACTTAGCACAATTATTCACCAATAAAATGTGTGAGTTTCATCAATATACCAGGGTTAGTTTTCAAGTTATGTATATAAACAGTGGTCTCTGTTAGTTCCGAAAGTCGAAAATGTCAATACATAACTGGAGCGAATGATGACCGCAAAACCTGTGCCACTTTCACAGAAACACTTTTCATTCTGGGATCATGAAGCTTGTTATGAAAACCATGATCTGAAACGTTTTCTCTCTCTGTTCTGGTGCTTTGTGAAGAGGAGTTTTTTTGCTCTTGTTTTGTCATTTCAAGGGGGAATAGCAGCCGTCTCCTCATCGGCTTTTAGGAAATGTCAAGTGTCTGCTAATAGCTTACACTTAATGAGCCAAAGTGATTTATTTTAGAGAATACAATGAACATCATCATCATTACCGCCCTTGAAACTGATAAATTGCACAACAGATTTCACTCTGTCTGCACTCAAGTTATAATTGTAATAAAACATTATGCCCTTTTTTTAAACTTTTTTTTAAACTTTTCTACTTTTCTAAAATTCCTTACTTCCAAAATACGTGTATGGTCACTTTATACATGCACTTTACGCAGCTTGCCTTAACCTCTTAACTCCCACCGGAACGGATCCCATTTTCTCCAGTTTGGCTTTACCCTAATCAAAAAGCTTCTTGGGAAAAAAGCACCAACACAGCCATAAATGAGAAGAAAACAAGGATGTAAACGCAACAAAAATGTGACAAAAATTCAACAAAAAGTGAAAAAAAATTCAACAAAAAAGTGAAAAAAATTCAACAAAAATTCAACAAAAAAGTGACAAAAAAATAACATACAAAAGGTGACACAACACAGCAACAACGCGAGGAAAAAGATCAGTTTTGTGGGTCTTAGCTTTCAAATGAGGTGCTACACAGACCTATATAATGGCCAAAGAGGACAGAATGCATTTGGTTCAGGCGGGTGGTCAGGCCACCGTTTTTCCATACTGAGATATGTTCTTACCTGAGCTTAGACGAGTTCATGTGTACCTCTCTGGTCTTTACGCGTGCGCTCAGTCACGCAAAAAGACCAAAGATATTGTTAGCATTTAGCCTCTCCTCCTCTCCTCTATGGGGCCAAACGGGGGTGAAGTTAGAAGTGACCCAACTCTGCACGTTTTCCCTGTTTAAATACGATATAAGTATACCATAAATGCTCTAATATAGGCCGGGGCCTTTATTTACTCAAGGGCATCCAGGACCAGGCCTTTATTGGAACCAGGCCACAATTAGAGACAGGCCTTTATTTCTATTTGAGCAAAACGGACGACCAGGAAAATGAAGAAAAATGAGATTTGTGTCCATTTGCACCTAAAATATTAGGTTCATTTATTAATGAACATTTCAAACCCTCTCCCAGCGGCTGGAACATTGACGCCTTTTATTTTGTCGGGACAACAGGAAGTGTTTCGTTGCTGTTAGCGGAGCTTTGACATCAGTGTCACTGCAGGTTTCTGTTTCGTTTTTACCGCGAACCGGATTATTTGTTGTTATCTTGTGTAAAGGCGAGTTTAGACGGAGCGTTTGTGTTTGTGATCGATCACGAGACTGACCCGAGAGAAGACGAGACGCTCGCGCTGATGGGAGGAGTTATTTTGAGGCGTGGGACTGACCTGCACACGGAGCAGCTGGACGTGCTTTGAAGACGCGATGGAGACTTTATTAAAACCCTGGAGGGTCATAAACATTTGCCCTGTTTCCAAATATCGTCACAGGAGGTTTGAAAAGTGGCTAAATCTGTGTCAAAGTTACGCTCGGATCAGCTCCTCCGCAGCGTCCCCCTCGGCCCGGGTTCCGTTTGTTTACTTCCTGCACGTGAGTTTTCATTTACACCAGTATGAGACAAATTCCTAACATGGGGAATATTTCTACCACTATAGTTTCTAATAAAAGCCCCGGCCTGTTTTAGAGACCGGCTTTAATTTGCCTCCGCCAGCCGCGAACCCGGCCTCTGTCAGAGACCCGGCCGCTAATGGAATACAGGCCAGTATTAGAGAATTTACGGTAGTTACACAAAATTAAACTAAGTGGATAAAAAGGGGAACTATATTGTAAGGCGTAATAACACCTGGGAGCACATGGACGTCCGCACAGAGAATTCAATAGGAGTGAAAATATTACTGCGGGTTTTGTGTACTGAGCACATACGTAAAGACCAGACAGGTACGCATCAACTCGTCTAAGCTCAGGTAAGAACGTATAGAAAAACGGTGGCCTGTTCCTTTAAGATTAGGCATCAGCCCACTGTCCTTAAAGGAATAGGCCACCGTTTTTACATACTAAGATATGTTCTTACCTTACTTTAGACGTGTTAATATATCCCCGTCTGGTCTTTGTCCGTGCGCTCACACATACGCAGCCTCTCCCACATGTCACATAGCTCCGAAAAAGCTCACGATAGAAGCTACCAAGCTCTTCCACGTGTTCCCTATTTAAATAAAGTTACGTGAAGTGTTTTCATGCGAAGTATATTTACACAGAAATGTAACATGTCGATTTTATAAGCAAATAAAAAGGGGGACTATATTGTGAGGCGTAATGATACGAGGAGCAAAGCGTCCGCGTAGTAACTCCTAAAGACTTCCCCCGCTCACTTCCGTCAATAACCTTTAGGAGTTACTGCGCAGACGTTTTACTCCTCGTATCATTACGCCTTACAATATAGTCCCCCTTTTTATTTGCTTATAAAATCGACATGTTACATTTCTGTGTAAATATACTTCGCATGAAAACACTTCACGTAACTTTATTTAAATAGGGAACACGTGGAAGAGCTTGGTAGCTTCTATCGTGAGCTTTTTTGGAGCTATGTGACATGTGGGAGAGGCTGCGTATGTGCTCCGTTTGCGTGACAGAGCGCGCGGACAAAGACCAGACGGGGATATATTAACTCGACTAAAGTGAGGTAAGAACATATTTTAGTATGTAAAAACGGTGGCCTATTCCTTTAAGGTTGGTGGCTATGGCAGGGTCAGGGTGAAGCTGATTGATATATTTTCACTCTCATTACGTTTTTAGACATGATTCCCCTCAGGCAAATATTTCTACCACTCAGACCGTTTACACCTGTCCCAAGACACCACAACCATGTCCCAACTTCTGGCTGTTCACACTCGTTTGAGGTTTGAAAGTGACCTGACAATTGTATTATTCCTTTACCTCTTCATTTGCAACTGCTTTCCCTTTAAGATTAAAAAGTGATTGAAAATGTAAATCTTCTCCCCTCTCTGGTTCACAAATGAGATCTCCTGAACCAGACCTGCTGCTGCTGCCGCTGGGCCAGGGTTGATTAATCCCACGGCAGCGAGCGGAACGGGAAGCAGGAAGTGTCTGGAGATGGACGGTGCTTCAGGGCACAAACCACAGCAGGTGCAGCCAGACCCGATCTGAATATGAACCAGTCGGCCGTCAGAATGAGGACATTGTTTACCTGAACATGAGAAGGAGAGCAGTGTGCGCTCAAGGGGTGTGTGGTTTTCATGAGTGTTTGTAGTTAGCTGTGTTGTTTTGCATCCTTCTCCTCCCTAAAGTCTGTTTTGTCCTGCCATTGCCATTTTTATCCAGAGATTATAGATACTCCCTTCCTGGAACCGCCACCTTCACATGGTGGAGGGGTATGAGCACCCGAATGATCCTGGGGGCTCTGTTGTCGGTAGGGATGCACCGATACCAGTATTGGGTATCGGGCCGATACCACATGCTTGTACTCATACTCGTACCCATTCATGAGGTCCCGATACCAGAAACCGATACCATTTGACTTGCGGCCAGCGCAGCTACGAGGCGCAGCTACGAGGCGCAGCTACGAGGCGCAGCTACGAGGCGCAGCTCTCAGCAGAGGAGAGAAGAAGCAACAAACTGGAGAATAGTTTAGTGTAAACACAATAATCCACATAGAGCTGACTTTATTACAGACTGCGCTCTCTAAACCAGAGTCTGAGCTGGATTTAACCAGAGCGTAATGTTGTTAGCGCTGCAGCGTCTGCAGTGTTTACAACATACAGGCTAACGATGCTAACTCGCGTCTAGCAGTTTAGGCCATTCTGACGCCGTTTTATGCCCAGGGGTTTATTCATCTGAAAAACTAACCCAGCGACTAAAAAGTCCTCAGAAAATCCAAATTAAAGACATACAGCATGTTTATACTGAGGGAAAATGAGCTGCAGCAGAACAATGAAAACGCTGTAGCGACTCGCTAAGTTACTACAAACACACGAGAAAATCTACAGGAGCTGAAGTAAAGACGAAAAGAGACCATTTAAGTAACATCTCAATACTATTGTTAAATAAAAACACATAAATGAATAAAGCTCAGGCTTTGGGAGCTTTAGGACATGGGCTTTTCTGTCTATGATGGACAGAGCAATAAAAATTAAAAATTATATTGAATGAAAATAAATAAATAAATGGCATCAGCACAATTCTAATATAACTGCTCTTAAATGTGTCGCCGACTTTACTTAAGGAAATGTACATGAGTAAATTAACTAATTACAAACCAATCTGCTGTGAAAAAAGTAAGAATGTTGAAGAAAATGCCTCGTACTCGTATCGGTATTCGGTATCGGCGAGTACTTAAATCAAAGTACTCGTACTTAAATCAAAGTACTCGTACTTGTATCGGTTTTAGAAAAAGTGGTATCGGTACATAGTTGTCGGGGGCTTCGTGCCCCTGGTCTCCCAGGTCCTATAGGTGACGGGTCAGACAAAGAGCGGTTCAGACGCCCCTCATGAGAGACCAACAGGCCCGGTTTGCATGACCCACCACCTGCAGGAGGAGCCATAAGGGGCTGGTGCAGCTCCAACAGTTGCCCCCACGACCCAGCAACGGAAAAGTGGAAGAAAACGAATGGATGGATGGATGGATAGAATATGTAGATACTGCCTAATAATGGACATTTAGGCCATTTTATTTCAAAGCTAACTTTTTATTCATATCGCACTTACACCGTGACTGAACCGTGAGAGAGCTGAACCGTTACACCTCTATCGTTTCTACATCTTTCACGATAAAGGGATTCTGCCATTTTTTCTTTTCACCCCACAGTCGTCCTGGGAAAGACACAAACGACGTTGCTTCGCCAACTGAAATATCGCCATCATAAATAACTCTCGAAAGACAAAACCACAGGTCCGCAAAGTAAGCCCCGTTCCATTTTCCCAAACCCAAATTTAAGTGCACGATGTTCTTGGACTCCATATATGAACAACTCAAACGCTGTAATTCTGTGTTTGGTTCACGTCCAAACCAAGCACGTTCCAATCAAGACGTCAAGTGGATTTCTGAAACAGTCGAGACAGATCAGCTCAGTGGGGATTTATCTGCAGATCAGTTTCTGAATGGCAGCCCGTCTGAGACACTGGGAACACGTCAGTGCAGGATTTCTACTTCCCACAGTGTTTTTGTGAGGTAAACCACACTGGACTTCATGTGAGGACATGTTGACAGGTCCTTATTTAGAAATAGACCAGAAGGATTTAATCTCCATGGCTTTTTCAATCTTTTTTTTCCCATTATTTGATTGATTTAATGGTTCAAATAGCATACATGTGCTTTCTGAATAATTATGTTGTTAGATAGACGTCAATAAACGTTTAATTGTGGCAACCTCTGGGGAAGCTTCTCACATTGAACCCCCACAAGGAATGATGGTGGGGAAACAGGGGGGTTGCCGTGGATTACTGGCATGGTAAGCTTTTATTTAACAGTGCACAACAACACATTGACTAAAGGCCAGTGCACACAACGCAGTGCACCGTCCATGTGGTGTTTCAACACACATCGGAGCGTGGCGCATCACAGCACTTAAAGAGGGGGTATTCTGCTTTTTTCAGTCACATAGCACCAGTCTATATCTCACTACAATGATGACGCAACCTTCTGTTGGTCTGTAAAAAAATTTTTTTATATGTTTATTTGATAGGGACAGAACAAGAAGCATTGTTACAATAACCGATGCCATGCTCATAGGCCGTATAGCTAAAAGCTAGTTCGCAGACCTGGTCCCTAAGACATAAAATATTAACATTTACATAAATCATTACAAATAATACAGTACAAAATTACATTACAAATAATACAATTTAGAAAAAGTTTGCAATAAAATATTATAAACTTCTGTTGTGTCCACAAACAAATGCAGTAAATTAGAATAACTGCCTTGTATAAAATGTCTCTCTCAAAATGGCTGTAGTGAATGTCTTGAAATAGGCCTCTGTCTCTTTAAGAACCTCTGAGCCTTTAGACACGCCCCCTCCACACGCTGTCTGTGGCATCAGTGGGGAGGGGGTTCTGCTGAGGAGCAGTGGTTGGTTACTCGGCTGGTGACGAAAGCTCGGAGGCGTCTCCAGGAGGTGGGGGCGTTCCTAGGAGGACTCAGGCAAACCTATCCCTAAAATGGCCGCCATCAGAGTTTATACAGATTACTCAAAAATACGTGAATGTGCCAAGGCAACACTTCAGCCATGTTTTTAATGAGGGAATGACGTAATAACATGATGTAAAGCTTGAAAAAGTCGATTTTGCATAATACCTCCCCTTTAAGAGGCTCTTCTCAAACCATGCAGGGCTTTAAAGGAACAGGCCACCGTTTTTACATGCTGAGATATGTTCCTACCTGAGCTTAGGCGAGTTGATGTGTACCTGTCTGGTCTTTGTCCGTGCCCTCAGTTACGCAAAACGACATAAGATGTTGTTGGCATTTGGCGTCTCCCAATGTGTTCCTATAGCTCCAAACGCGGTGAAGTAAAAAGAAGCGACCACGCACTTCTACGGGCACAGGTTGTCGTACAATAAGCTAATTTACATCTGTAGTCCCTGGCCAGGTTGAAAAACTAAAACTAAACATACATTTGCAGAGCTAAGTAAATGTGAACTAATTAACTAATTGACCACTTCGTATAGTATTGACAAAAACTAGGTTGCATTCTCTCATTTCTTTCATTCTCTGCGTATGTTTCTCACTCATTCGCTCACATTGACCCTTCCCATTCCTTCATCCTCTCTGTCCTTCTCAATCATGGATGCAAAACATACACTTTTACATCAAGATGCCACTTTCATCCTTAATCTGTACAGTCTTGTTTGGTCAGCAGACATTTCTTTGTCAGCAAACTCAGTGCAGGCCAGGATCAGTTCCAATGACAATTCCATTTTTTCTGTCAGAATGGACTGAGCCAGGTTTGAATTCATGGTTTTATTTTGTCGAAATATGAGTCGCCAAAACTAAAACGAAACGGTTCTGGGAGAAACTAGCTCGAAGTCGACACATTGTCTTCACCTGCCGCGCCATCGGATCGTCGAACTTTGGATTTATTTTCAGCAAATGCAATTCGATTTAGTCGACTAAATTTACTTGCAATTTTAGTCGACTAAAACTAGACTAAAATCGAATTACATTTTCATCAAAAGACTAAAACTAAATTAAAATATGTCAAAATTCAATTCAAATCAAAATCAACACTGTCCAGGAGGTGCCTGACGTGTCTGTGCCGCCCCCGGAAAGTAAACACACACCCCTTTTTTCAGAGGTGTGAGCAGCGAGAGGCTGAACAAAGTCGTTTTTGTAACGATGGGAGCTCCTGTCTTACCTACTCTAAAGTAAAGTTTGTGGGCAAACCGCCTTTGCTCTGCCTGGTCCCGTCAGACCTCGGAAGCTCAGCAGGGAAGGGCCTGGCAGGACTTCGGAGTAGTTCGAAATCCGCGCAGTAATCTTCACTTTACTGCGCGGATGCCAAACTACTCCTGGTATTATTACACCTTACAATATAGTTCCCCCTTTTATCCGCTTAGAAAATCCACATTGTTTAATTTTGTGTAATTATACTTTGTAGTGGAACACTTCACGTAACCATATTTAAATAGGGAAAACGTGGAAGAGCTTGGTAGCTTCATTCTTGACCTGTTTTGGAGCTATAGAGGAGAGAGGGAGAGGCTAAATGCTAACGCCGTCTGTGTTTACGTGACTGAAGGCACGGGGGAAGATCAGACAGGTCCTAAAGAACTCGTCAAAGCTCAGGTAAGAACATATCTCAGTATGTAAAAACGGTGGCCTATTCCTTTAAGTTTGTTTACAGATCCAACATGACAGCAGCAGACACGATGCCATTTTTCGATCAAGCTTTTGACCGTGTTCAAATTCGTTCTAGTTCGACAGTTTGCAGCGGTTACGTCATCTGATGCGATGAAACGATTGGCTGTGGCCACGTGCAGACGCAAATGATCGCCCAATACACGGCTGTGGACGATCGTAAACGAGAAAACAAATTGTTGGTCCCCAGTCTAAATATCTCTTGTGATTTAACCTGTCTCTGTGAAAAGCATTGGATTTCGTTCTAAAAGACATTTTGTTCAGCACAGGCTGGTTTCTGTTTCTGTACAGTATATTTTGATGACTCTTCAGCATTGTGCAAAGTACCGTAGTTTTGGGATTATAAGTCGCTTGGAAGTATAAGTCGCACCAGCCAAAAAATGCACAATGAAGAAGAAAAAAGCATATGTCAATGTCAATGTCATCTTTATTTGTATTGCACGTTTACAACAACACTAGGTGCCCAAAGTGCTTCACATACACGTACACAATATAAAATTACGGTACAAAACAACAAGAGAAGCACACACAATAGAGTTATAATACAGCTCAACTTGAATATGTAAGTCGGTCTGGAGTGTAAGTTGCACCAGTCTTGGCAACTTCCTGGGCATGGAGGCGTAGCTGCACCGTTGAAGAGCCTCTCCCGGCAGCACGTTGTTCAAGCTTCCATTTGCGAACCCGTTCCTTTAGCATGATTAGCTTTTTTTGTTTTCTTCATTGCTCGGAGTAGAGTCGCTGCTCCTTCACGTCGCAAGGAGCAGCTGAGGTGGCTCGGGCATCTGTTCCGGATGCCTCCTGGTCGAGGTGTTCCAGGCATGTCCTAGTGGGACATGGCCTTGTGGAAGACCCAGGACACGCTGGTGGGACTATGTCTCCGAGCTGGCCTGGTGTCGCCTCGGGGTCAGAACAGCTGGAGGAGGTGTGTGTGGATCGGGAAGTCTGGGCATCTCTGCTGAGACTGCGGCCCCCACGACCCGGCCCCGGAGGAAGAGGAAGAAAATGGATGGATGGTTTTCTTCATTGCTGTAAGAGTAGCTTTCTTTCTGCTGCTCGAGTACCGTTTTTTACTTTTACAGTGGTACAGGAATACCAGATATTGGTACACAAGCTTAGAGCGCCCTCTAGAGGCTTTCAGTGTGAAAGCATGTGAATGTATATATTTTGTTTTACGGTATAAGTCGCACCTGAGTATAAGTCGCACCTGAGTATAAGTCGCACCTGAGTATAAGTCGCACCACTAGCCAAACTATGAAAAGAGGTGTGCAACACTCCCATTCTAACCACTATATGTCACTAAACTGTGTTCCACAAGTCGGTGACTTCATCATTTGTGAGTGTCTGCTCTGATCTCGGCTTCTTCCGTCACTGTCAGAGGCTACACGAGTTCAGATTGATGCTCTGCTGCTGCTGCAGACATCACTGGGGACTCTACAGGATGTTCACTTGTGTCGCAAAACAAATCCATCTCCTTTTCCTCCGCTTTCCTTCAACAGTTGTTTACACAAAACATCCCTGGACCCTGAGAATGGAGCAAACAATTGTGTCACAGACTTTTCAACCAGACATCCATGTTCCACGTGCTTTCTCTTGACAACCGAAAAGAATCTTCCATTTTAAATTACTATGAGTCATGTTGGTTCACTATCGCCACTCTTCCTATAGTTTCTACTGGTTTCTTGCATTTTGGTCAGCGGCCCCTGGCATAGTTTGAGCGGCTAATCTTTTGTTTGCCACTTGCCTCTGATGAAAAGATTTGGCCCTGAAAGCTGGCAGCACTTCTTCCAGAACTTGTTAACTTCTGATTGAATGCTTTTAAGCCTTTTGTAGGAGTAGCTTTCAAAGTCAGAGTTTGCAAATTCGCCCTGGCTCGTCCAGGCAGGAGTCTGTCAGCGCAGACACAGTTCATTATCCTCTGCTTTGTGAACATAAAGGTCTGGAATCCACCCCAGGTACAAACACCATCACCTGCCAGGTTGTTCAGCGCTCTCTTTATCAGCTGGAAACTTTTACGCTTCTTTATTTTAGCAAAACATCCACTGACTGAACAACACAGATCAACTCAATTGAATTTTCCCACATTTGTGACGTCACAATGTTTATTTGTTATAATCCGGGTTTAAAAGTTTGATGCGGCCTTTTAAGTTGGATGAAACAAAATGTGTGCACTGGGGGCTCGTTTGACACTGGTTTTGAAGTCTGGACTGTGGAATAAAAATGTTGTCTGTCTATTTATCTCATGGATGCTGTGTATTGCAATGTCAGTCTCGTGATATATAGTAATAGCCTGTGATCAAGGACGCATGAAATATTGCTGCAGCATTGACGGTCCTGGAGAGACAGACGGATGGAAGAAGCACTTTAAGGTTTCCAATGAGGTTTAGAATATAAATAAAATTATTATTATTGTTATTAAAGGGACAGGCCACCGTTTTTTCATACTGAGAGGTATGATAAAGGTTTATCTTATCTTAGATATGTTCTTACCTGAGCTTGGACGAGTTTATACCAGTGTTGATTTTTTAGTCAAAAAAAAAAATCTTCAATTTTAGTCTAGTTTTAGTCGACTAAAATTGCAAGTAAATTTAGTCGACTTTGCATTTATAATATTCATTATAATCATATTTAATCGTGGTCCTTGACTTCATGTTTCTGCTCCACATGAACAAAGCTCAGAGCTGATCCTTCGGCAGAGAATTTACATGATCTGAGGCTCTTTCAGACGCTCAATAGAAGTTTGGATGATTTTAGTCTCTCCTTTTCATTTTTATTTAGTCTCATTTTAGTCGACTAAAATATCTGGACATTTTAGTCACAGTTTTAGTCTCATGAGAAACTTTTAATTTAGTTTTAGTCCAATTTTAGTCGACGAAATTAATACTGGTTTATACGTGCCTGTCTGGTCTTTGTGCGTGCCCTCAGTCACACAAAACGACCAAAGATGTTGTTAGCATTTGGCCTCTCCCAATGTATTCCTATAGCTCCAAACGTGGTGAAGTAAGAAGCGACCAAGCTCTTCCACGGGCACAAAGACCAGACAGGTACGCATCAACTCGTCTAAGCTCAGGTAAGAACATATCTCAGTATGTAGTAGTATCACATCTCAGTATGGATCTCAGTGGCCTGTTCCTTTAACCCCTTTACTCCCACCTGAACCGAGCACCCCCTCCTGGAGCCGCCACCTTAACGTGGTGGAGGGGTTTGAGCGCCTGAATGATCCTGGGGGCTCTGTTGTCGGGGCTTCGTGCCCCTGGTAGGGTCTCCCAGGGCAAACAGGCGGTTCAGAGGCCCCTTATGAGAGACCAACAGGCCTGTTTAATTATGAGGCCGTCCTTCTGTGGACCCACCACCTGCAGGAGGAGCCATAGGGGCTGGTGCAATGTGATATGGGCAGCTCCAACTGCTGCCCCCACGACCTGGCAACGGAAAAGTGGAAGAAAATGGATGGATGGATGGATGGATGAACCGAGCACATTTTCTCCAGTTTGGCTTTACCCCAATCCAAAAGCTTCTGGAAAAAAGCTGTGAAAATAGCAACAAAACTGAGACGAAAACAATGATGGAAATTTGACAAAAAAGTGAGCAAACTTTGACAAAAAAGTGGCAAAAATGTAACAAGAAATTGACAAAAAAATGGACAAAAAAATGATAAAAAACTGAAGAAAAAATTGACGAAAAAATGACAAAAATGTTACAAAAATGAGTTGAACACCCAACAAAAAAATGATGGGAAAAAAAAATCTGATGACGTGAGGAAAAAGATCCTCTCGGTTCAGGCGGGAGTTAAGAGGTTAAGTTCAGAACCACCGGGACTCTTTCTAGAGCTGAGCCCGTCCAAACTGAGCATCAGAGGAGAAGAGCCTTGGTCAGAGAGGTGACCAAGAAGCTGATCTGTGCTTCGATACAAACCTGTCTCTGAGCTCTGCAGACAGTTCCTTTGACTTCAGGGCTTAGACTCCGCTGGGACGTGCTCTGTCAGCTGTGGGACCAAACACAGAGTCTTTCCAAATCAACAGGAAGGCACCCACACAAACACCACAGCCAGATACATTTTTACAGACGTTTCTGGAAATGACGGCTCGATGATGACAGTGAATGATGGCCCTTTATGCGTTCATATTGCGAGCGCTATCAGGTTTGTTTGTGCAAAAGACATTTTCTCTCATTCACCACAACAAACCATATCCACGTCATGTCTCTGGGATTTTGCTCTTCTCATAAAACACCCGCTCCAGCCTCCGCCATCTAAACTTTGCACCGAACTTTCCCTCAGACCCGTCACAACGTCCCTTACATTTTAAAATGGATGAGTGGATTTAAATGGATTGGAGAAATGCCTTGATGCATACTAATCCCGTGCGGCTAAAGATGAAGAACATATTTCAGTATGGAAAAACCGTGGCCGGTTCCTTTAACCCCTTAACTCCCACCTGAACCGAGCACATTTTCTCCAGTTTGGCTTTACCCCAATCCAATACAATACAAAAAATGTGACAAAAAAGTGACAAAAAATGATCAAAAACTGAAGAAGAAATTGACGAAAAAATGACAAAAAAATGATGAAAAAATGATGAAAAAATGACAAAAATATGACAAAAAATTGACCAAAAAAATTACAAAAATATGACAAAATGTGACAAAAAAATGACGAAAAAATTACAAAAAAATGACAAAAAATGACAAAAAAATGACAAAAATGTGACAAAAATGTGACAAAAATGTGACAAAAAATTGACAAAAAATTGACATAAAATTTATTAAAAATGTATTTAAAAAATGATAAAAACTGAAGAAAAAATTGACGAAAAAATGACAAAAATGTGACAAAAATGTGACAAAAAAGTGACAAAAAATGACAAAAATGTGACAAAAAAATGACAAAAAATTGATCAAAAACTGAAGAAGAAATCTATGAAAAAATGACAAAAATATGACAAAAAATTGACAAAAAATAGACGAAAAAATGACAAAAAGGTTTGTTTGTGCTGAAGACATTTCCTCTCATTCACCACAACAAACCATATCCACGTCATGTCTCTGGGATTTTGCTCTTCTCATAAAACACCCGCTCCAGCCTCCGCCATCTAAACTTTGCACCGAACTTTCCCTCAGACCCGTCACAACGTCCCTTACATTTTAAAATGGATAAGTGGATTTAAATGGATTGGAGAAATGCCTCGATGCATACTAATCCCGTGCGGCTAAAGATGAAGAACATATTTCAGTGTGGAAAACCAGTGGCCTGTTCCTTTAACCCCTTAACTCCCACCTGAACCGAGCACATTTTCTCCAGTTTGGCTTTACCCCAATCCAAAAAGCTTCTGGAAAAAAGCTGTGAAAATAGCAACAAAACATTGAAAAAAAGAAAACGTTGACAAAAAAGTGACAAAAAATTGATGAAAAAGTGGCAAAAATGTGACAAGAAATTGACAAAAAAATTGCAGAAAAAATGACAAAAATGTGACAAAAAAGTGAGAAAAAATTGACAAAAATTGACAAAATGTGACAAAAAATGACGAAAAAATGACAAAAAAGTGACAAAAAAATTATAAAAGACTGAAGAAAAAATAGACGAAAAAATGACAAAAATATGTCAAAAAAATACAAAAAAATACAAAAAATTGACAAAAAATTGACAAAAAATTGACAAAAAATTGACAAAAAAAATATAAAAAATTTATAAAAAAATTGATGAAAATATGACAAAAATGTGACAAAAATAGGCGAAAAAATGACAAAAAGGTTTGTTTATGCTAAAGACATTTCCTCTCATTCACCACAACAAACCATATCCACGTCATGTCTCTGGGATTTTGCTCTTCTCATAAAACACCCGCTCCAGCCTCCGCCATCTAAACTTTGCACCGAACATTCCCTCAGACCCGTCACAACATCCCTTACATTTTAAAACGGATAAGTGGATTTAAATGGATTGGAGAAATGCCTTGATGCATACTAATCCTGTGCGGCTAAAGATGAAGAACATATTTCAGTGTGGAAAAACAGTGGCCTGTTCCTTTAACCCTTTAACTCCCACCTGAACCGAGCACATTTTCTCCAGTTTGGTTTTACCCCAATCCAAAAAGCTTCTGGAAAAAAGCTGAAATTGAAAAAAAGAAAACATTGACAAAAAAGTGACAAAAAATTGCTGAAAAAGTGGCAAAAATGTCACAAGAAATTGACAAAAAAATTGCTGAAAAAATTAGAAAAATGTGACAAAAAAGTGACAAAAAATTAATAAAAAAAACTGAAGAAAAAATGGACGAAAAAATGACGAAAAAATGACAAAAAAATGACAAAAAAATGACAAAAATGTGACAAACAATGGACAAAAATTGGACAAAAAATTGACAAAAATGTGACAAAATGTGACAAAAAATGACGAAAAAATTACAAAAA
Source organism: Gobius niger (assembly GCF_951799975.1). NCBI lineage: Eukaryota > Metazoa > Chordata > Actinopteri > Gobiiformes > Gobiidae > Gobius > Gobius niger. The sequence continues at coordinate 3,015,165 of NC_136868.1, forward strand.
GTGACAAAAATTTTATAAAAAACTGAAGAAAAAATAGACGAAAAAATATGTCAAAAAATGACAAAAAAAAATACAAAAATGTGACAAAAATGTGACAAAAAATTTACAAAAAATTGACATAAAATTGACAAAAAAATTATTAAAAATGTATAAAAAAATTATTAAAACTGAAGAAAAAATTGACGAAAAAATGACAAAAATGTGACAAAAAAATGACAAAAAATTGATCAAAAACTGAAGAAGAAATGTATGACAAAATTACAATAATATGACAAAAAATTGACAAAAAATAGACGGAAAAATGACAAAAAGGTTTGTTTGTGCTAAAGACATTTCCTCTCATTCACCACAACAAACCATATCCACGTCATGTCTCTGGGATTTTGCTCTTCTCATAAAACACCCGCTCCAGCCTCCGCCATCTAAACTTTGCACCGAACATTCCCTCAGACCCGTCACAACGTCCCTTACATTTTAAAATGGATAAGTGGATTTAAATGGATTGGAGAAATGCCTTGATGCATACTAATCCCGTGCGGCTAAAGATGAAGAACATATTTCAGTGTGGAAAAACAGTGGCCTGTTCCTTTAACCCCTTAACTCCCACCTGAACCGAGCACATTTTCTCCAGTTTGGCTTTACCCCAGTCCAAAAGCTTCTGGAAAAAAGCTGTGAAAATAGCAACAAAACATTGAAAAAAAGAAAACATTGACAAAAAAGTGACAAAAAAATTGCTGAAAAAATTACAAAAATGTGACAAAAAATTGATAAAAAACGGAAGAAAAAATGGAGGAAAAAATGACAAAAATATGTCAAAGAAATTACAGAAAAATTACAAAAATGTGACAAAAAAGTGACAAAAAAGTGAAAAATGTGACAAAAAAATGACAAAAAACTGATCAAAAACTGCAGAAGAAATTGATGAAAAAATGACAAAAATATGACAAAAAATGGACAAAAAAATAACGAAAAAATTACAAAAAAGTGTCAAAAAATTGATAAAAAACTGAAGAAAAAATAGACGAAAAAATGACAAAAAGGTTTGTTTGTGCTGAAGACATTTCCTCATTCACCACAACAAACCATATCCACGTCATGTCTCTGGGATTTTGCTCTTCTCATAAAACACCCGCTACAGCCTCCGCCATCTAAACTTTGCACCGAACTTTCCCTCAGACCCGTCACAACGTCTTTTACATTTTAAAATGGATGAGTGGATTTAAATGGATTGGAGAAATGCCTTGATGCATACTAATCCCGTGCGGCTAAAGATGAATGTCTGTCAGGGGGTGGACAGTCATGTCTTTCTTATCTTCTTATTAATGTGGTAAAAGAAACTGTAATAATGTAGAAAGAACCTTAACAAGCTTAATATCAATTCAAGCTGGTTAGTGAAGTAATGAGCCCAGACGTCCATCCCCTCAGCTGCAGCAGTCGTAGAGCACTGCAGGACGGAGAGCAGAGCAGTTACCTCCTCAGGGGAACGACATGAACCCTGGTTTATTTACAGCGACTGGATCTGCTCTCTCCCCCAGAGCTTGTGTTTGCAGCAGTCACTGTCAACATCTGTTTCCGCTGTCCGGCTCATGACGAGTAACACTCCAGGCTCAGTGTGGAAGAGGCGTCGAAGTGTTTAAGTTACCGTGTTTGCTAGTATAACGTTCAAGCTTCATCCATTTCAGCCGTGATCTCCCTCAGAACTATGTTTACGGTTTTACTTTAACTTTGGTCCTTAGCAGTGTTGTTTTTTTTGTTAACAGCACTTTATTAAAAACAATAACTCTTCCTCTTCTCTTGGACGGTCTCTTTTCCCTCAGGTCCTTTTCCGTCTCGAGGGTTCTGCGCAGCATTGTCGCTGTTCCTAGAACTGCACTTCTCTGGACTGAGACGTCTGATGTCTTCCCTGTAGCCACACCTCCATTTTTCATTTCATTTCATTTATTTATTTCATTCAAAAGTGATGTTATGCAATCACAATAAAACCGCCAAGCCAACACAGTATGAATGAAACGGAGCAAGTCTTATAATATCTGCCCCTTTTGTTACTTCACACTTTACACTTCACACTCTTGTCCTTTGGAAAATGGTATGTATTTATGTCTACATACATATATTTACAGTCTTATGTATATATATATATATATATATATATATATATATATATATATATATATATATATATATATATATTTACAGTATTAACAGATGTTTTTGTATTCTATATTCAGTTTTTTCAATATATAAAATACAGAACCTTCTTATTCTTGAATGTTTACAAATGGTCAAAAAGAAAAAAACCGTTCAGATCAAATATCCCACATTATTCATGTCCAAATACTTCATACTTTTTTTTAACATTGTAGCTTTTATGTGTTTTTTAAACTCCAGGAGAGTTTCTGACTTTTTCACTTCTTTCTGGAGTTTCTTCCATAAACTGATTCCTGTCACTGTAACAGTTTGTTCCATTGCTTTAGAATTGAACCTGGGTTTGTTAAAGATGTTCCTTTCAGATTATAGTGACTTTCTCTTTTCTCAAACTTTTCTTGGATGTTCACTGGCAATGTTTTTCTATTTGCTTTATACAAAACCTGGAGGATTTTATAGTTTACTATATCCTCAAATGTTAGTAACTTACATTTAATAAAGAGTGGATTCGATGGATCTGTATATCTAACATTATGTATTGTTTTCAGAGCACCTCCATTTTGTTTGAGTTAGTGATGGGATTTATGGCTCTTGATTTGGAGCCGAGTCTTTGAGATCCGTTCATTTCAAAGAGCTGTTCAAAAGGCCGGCTCTGTTTATAATAACATTTTAATAACGCCATCCAGACATCGATAAAAGGCACTTTTTAAATCTAAATAATCTAAAATTACAATGGGACTGATATTAACGCTGTCTGACAAATCATTCTTAAAGGGGGGGTATTATGCAAAATCGACTTTTTCAAGCTTTACATCATGTTATTATGTCATTCCCTCATTAAAACCATGCCTGAAGTGTTGCCTGGGCACATTCACGTATTTTCGAGTAATCTGTAAAAACTCTGATGGCGGCCATTTTAGGGATAAAACGCCTGATTCCTTCAGGAAACGCCCTCGACCTCCAGGATACGCCTCCGACCTTTCGTCACCAGCCGAGTAACCAACCACTGCTCCTCAGCAGAACCCCCCCCCCGCAGTGTCTAGCCCTAAGATGTAAACAGAGTCATCATGGAGGATTAGCTTCATGTGTTGTGAACCTGAGCCACAGCAGACTTTTACAAAGACACACATCAGTGTTTCTGTTACCGAAACACCCAGGATTAAAACCGGTGACAAGAACACTTATTTCAGTGTCTGGTTCTGCGCTGGGCCTTGATGATGCACAGAGCCTCAGGAGAAAGCTAATGCTAAGCTAAACCTCGAGTCATCACGTGAAAACGAGAAATATGCACACATAAAGTCAATAAAACCACCACACACATAAAGAACCGTTTAACAATGATCACACACGGAGCCTGGCTTGTTGATTTCGTAGTTTATTGCTCACATTTCATCTACAATGGGTCATAGCCGAGTGTTTTTCTCCCGGAGCTAAGGCACTATTAGCCGCGACAAGCTAACAACCTTCACCTTCACAACATTCATTGAAAACAGGCAGCATATTATGCACAAATAACGTCAATAAAGCAGGCAACTACTTGAAGCAGCCTTTACGATGATCACACAATGAGCCTGGCTTTACACATTTGTGGTTTATTGCAGACTTTTCATCAACAATGAGCTGTAGTCGATTATAACAAGCTAACGGGTAACCTCGAAAAACCATTGTCCACTTGCACAGATAATGTCCGTCTTTGAATCGTATGGGCTCCTGCAGATCCTGGTGTCGTCCATGGGGGTATAGTTAGAGATCCATAGGGCATGGCAGATGCAAAGAGAAGCCTCCAAACAGCAGTTATTTTTCAGGCAAGAGCCCCTTCCAAGCGTCCGGTGTGGATGGTTCGTCTCCAAATAATATCCTGTGTGGCCATTGTTCCCAAAGTGATAAACAGTGGCTCCTTTCCAACAATAAAAATTAAAATGCACCGATCGTAGTTTCAATACTGTACGCAGAAAACGAGCGGAGTGTTGTGATGATGCCACAGACAGCGTGTGGAGGGGGCGTGTCGGAAAGGGTCAGAGGTTCTTAAAGAGACAGAGGCCTATTTCAAGTCATTTGCTACCGCCATTTTGAAAGAGCAATTTTATACAAGGCAGTTCTTCTAATTTACTGCATTTACAGACCAACAGAAGGTTTGTCATCATTGTAGTGTGATATAGACTGGTGCTATGGGACTGAAAAAAGCAGAATACCCCCTCTTTAAAGAGGGGGTATTATTGTATAAAATGTCTCTCTCAAAATGGCTGTAGTGAATGTCTTGAAATAGGCCTCTGTCTCTTTAAGAACCTCTGAGCCTTTCCGACACGCCCCCTCCACACGCTGTCTGTGGCATCAGTGGGGAGGGGGTTCTGCTGAGGAGCAGTGGTCGGTTACTCGGCTGGTGATGAAAGCTCAGAGGCGTCTCCAGGAGGTGGGGGCGTTCCTAGGAGGACTCAGGCAAACCTATCCCTAAAATGGCCGCCATCAGAGTTTTTACAGATTACTCAAAAATACGTGAATGTGCCAAGGCAACACCCCTTTAATGCATTTAGCTTTGACTTTAAAAGCTTTCACTTGTGTGGCCTGGGCTGATTCTTGTGTTCGTTTCTGGGAGTTCTGGGTAAAATTGACTGAAAACAAAGATCTGGCTCATTTCACACCTGAGATACAGTTCAAACCGCCCGCCTTAAAGAGCCGTTCAAAAGAGCCGCTCGGTCATGAACGTTACATCACTTGTCTGAGCGCTTCAGTGACCACGGGCACCACTTCATGTAACACGCTCACAGCATTTGGACTCATTAGATCTTCTTTTTGTTTTGAATAACATTAAACAATAGAAATGTACAGATTTATCTTTTAAAACATCTCCAAGCAGGTGAGTTGTTTATGTTGTGGACGGGATCAGAACATCTATTCAGAGCTCTGTTGTTTACTTACTGAGTGGAACGTTCAGTGTTTGGGTGTTTATTTCAGGTGTTTATTTCAACAGTAAGAGGTCTGCACTGTGTGATGGATTTCTGTGTAAAAGCTAAATAATAATCCTTAATCCTAAAAGCACTTTGAACCATTCCCTGCTGTGGACATGGGCTCATTATGGGACTTTGATATGTCTTCTCCTTCCAAATGTTTTATTTTTTTTAATTATCATTATTTGTCCCCACCCAATGGTCTGAGCTCCTGTTCTCTCTCAGGCTGGTGCAGCGCTAACGGACGATCTGTGTTTTCACTGATCTGTTCAAAAGTTGGATCATTCATTTTAGGACAAACTGCCTAACTTATACTATATACTTATATCCATCCATCCAGCCAGCCATCCATCTTCTTCCACTTGCCCGTTGCCGGGTCGTGGAGGCAGCCGTCTGAGCTGCCCAAATCACATTGCACCAGCCCCTTATGGCTCCTCCTGCAGGTGGTGGGTTCACAGAAGGACGGCCTCACGATTAACCGGGCCTGTTGGTCTCTCATAAGGAGCTTCTGAACCGCTCTTTGTCTGACCCGTCACCTATAGGACCTGTTTGCCCTGGGAGACCCAACCAGGGGCACGAAGCCCCAACAACAGAGCTCCCAGGATCATTCGGGTGCTCAAACCCCTCCACCACGTTAAGGTGGCGGGTCCAGGAGGGGTGTATACGTATTTATTTATATCAGAAATGTGTGTGCACCTGTGTTGATCCTGAAGCCTCATAGGAGCAACTGGGATGGGACGCAAAAACGCTGAGCCAAACCATACAGGCTCACTGGTCAAATACGCTCTAATATCAACTTTTATTTGTACAGAAAGAGTTGCATAGTGCACCTTTAACCCCGACCAGAACCAGGCACAATTTCTCCAGGTTGGCTTTACCCAAATCTAAAAGCTTAAAAAAAAATAGAGATGAAAGCTGGGATGAAACCGCAACAAAAAAAATGACAAAAACATGACGAAAAAGAGACACAAAAATGTGACGGAAATTATACTGAACAACAACAAACACACAGACGGGTGCAACACAAACACTTCAAAAATGTGACAAAAATGTGGCTAAGACTTTTGAAAGTCTTAGCTTTCAAATGAGGCATTACAATGTTGCTCTCCAGTCGAGATGCTTTTAGATTTGGGTAAAGCTGAACTGGAGAAAATGCGCTCGGTTCAGGCGCGGGTTAAGAGGTTTGACATACAATATTAATTTAGTTTCATTTAATTGTAGCTGATTGTGTCTGATTAGAGTAAAGTCGGCCTCAGTGATGTGTTTATATGTATGACTCACTTTACACATGCCTGACATGCTTCTGAAAGGCACAACCATAAACACCATGTTAAAGGATAAAAATAACAAAGTGACAGCGGAACTGGGTTTCCTTGTTTATGACACAATTCCCGCCGTCTTCATGGGGAATAAGTTAAAGGAAGATAAACAAACTTTGAAATCACTATTTACATCAAATAAATACATCTCCAACATTAGGATGTATGTGTTTTATAGAGAGCGTACATGCAAACACTACATTACACACTTATGTCACCGCTCCGTCGTGTGTGTGGCTCCAGAGTGGTCGGTCTGTGCCACAACAGCCGTCTCCATAAACACTCTCCATCCGAGTACATGTAAATGATGCATAAGTGTCATTACATAAGCTTCAGGTCAATACTGAGTGATACAGAAACACTTAACGTTGCTACATTCAGCTAAACAGGAACCAACCCAGTCTCAAGGGATTCAAATGTGTGAGGAATTAACAGTGCCCACATTATATGATGAAAACATTGATATTTGTGCATACCGTAAATGCTCTAATACAGGCCGGGGCTTTTATTTACTCAAGACCAGGCCTTTATTGGAACCAGGTCACAATTAGAGACAGGCCTTTATTTCTATTTGAGCAAAACGGACGACTAGGAAAATAAAAAAACGAGATTTGTGTCCATTTGCACCTAAAATATTAGGTTCATTTATTCATTAACATTTCAAACCCTCTCCCAGCGGCTGGAACATTGACGCCTTTTATTTTGTCGGGACAACAGGAAGTGTTTCGTTGCTGTTAGCGGAGCTTTGACATCAATGTCACTGCAGGTTTCTGTTTCGTTTTTACCACAGACCGGATTATTTGTTGTTATCTTGTGTAAAAGGCGAGTTTAGACGGAGCGTTTGTGTTTGTGATCGATCATGAGACTGACCCGAGAGAAGACGAGACGCTCGCGCTGATGGGAGGAGTTATTTTGAGGCGTGGGACTGACCTGCACACGGAGCAGCTGGACGTGCTTTGAAGACGCGATGGTGACTTTATTAAAACCCTGGAGGGTCACACAGCTCTCCCCCTGTTTCCAAATATCCTCACTGGATGTTTGAAAAGTGGCTAAATCTTTGTCAAAGTTCCGCTCGGATCAGCTCCTCCACAGCGTCCCCCTCGGCCCGGGTTCCCGTTTGTTACTTCCTGCACGTGAGTTTTCATTTACACCAGTATGAGACAAATTCCTAACATGGGGAATATTTCTACTGTTATAGTTTCTAATAAAAGCCCCGGCCTGTTTTAGAGACCGGCTTTAATTTGCCTCCGCCAGCCGCGAACCCGGCCACTGTCAGAGACCCGGCCGCTAATGGAATACAGGCCAGTATTAGAGAATTTACGGTAATTGACCTTTTTGTGAGCCAATGGTTGTATGAGTGGTCATCATGGCACCTTTACTTTCCATCACGGTGGCTTCTACAACTCTCCAGGATCAATCGTTTTATAGCTTTTCTGGTTAGAGAATCCACGAGCAGTGAAAACCGACCAGAAACAATTGATCCTGGTGCATCATAGAGGCCACTGTGATGGGAAATAAAGGCTGCTGGGAGACTGAAAGGTCAATTACACACAAATAAAACCTTTTTTTTTTTATCTACATAAGAAGTTGCATAATGCGCCTTTAATCGTCTGTCTTTCAAAAGAAATGAGACTAATGTGAGCAGACAGAATCTTGTTGCCTGATGAGGAGCCAAATGGAGCAAATTTGCATTGTTAGACATAAGATAACAGAGACTGGGCTGTTCCCTCTAAATAAAACATTGCACAACATTTTTAAACCAAACATTTTAAAACAACAGATATAGTTTTAGCATAAGACGTGTCGGTGAGCGATGCAGACCATAGAAGAAGAGCGGGCCGACCCAATCAGAAACCAACTGTGTAGAGTTCCTTTTAATAACAACATAATTAGCTAAAGTATTTTCTAATCAAACGCGCTGTACTTGAGTTTTTTTTTAGCAGTGGAATGATATTCTAGACTCAGACACTTGCGAGGAAAACACTGAGCATCCAATTATAAAGCATTTGTATCAGTTTCATGAGCCGAGTTTTCGATTTCTATTAAAAAGTGACCCTGACGTGCCGATAAACTGGTCCGTGAAGAGCTGGGGTGCAGCGAATATGTGAGGAAAGTCTGGAACGAGCAACTAACATTATAATCTTTATTTGAAATTGAAATTGAAATTAGAATTGAAGTTGAAGTTGAAGTTGAAGTTGGAGTTGGAATTGGAATTGGCTTGTTGCACAATGTGGCTACGCTAGCTCCTCTGAGCTGAAGTTGTGGGCGCTAGCACTTCCTGTTCGTATTCATTTCCATTAAGATTAGCTTAGACCCGTTTGAATCGTCGCGTTTCCTACAGATTCTGTGGTGGACGTGAGTTCCTGGTAGACGATAACTTCCTGCAGGTGAACGAGTTGCTGTACTGTGTAAATATTTCCGTAGAGGAGACGTCCATCTTTAAAAGGATCTGTGAGTTTGTCTTGAAGCTAAAGGCTAACATTCATTTCATGCATTACACAATAACATGTTAGCCTTTAGCTTCAAGACAAACGATCGATCCTCTATGATCACACTCGTTACATCGAGATTTGAACACACAGTGAATGATCATCTACCAGGAACTCACTGCCCACAACCAAATCTATAGAAAATATGATTATTGTTTCAGGAAAATAATACAGACAGGAAGTACTGGCGCTCACGACTTCAGGTCAGAGGAACTAGCATAGCAAGACCGTGCAACAGGCCAATTGGAATTGGAATTGGAATCGAAATTGAAATTGAAATTGAAATTGAAAAATTGAAAAATTGAAACATTGAAAAATTGAAAAATCGAAAAATCGAAAAATCAGGTCTAGGGCCTTTAACTGATTGTCAAACAAAGCAATCTACCAAAATCCACAAACCCTTTTTGTTCCTGACCCACTATTTAAGAACCATTAGATTAGAGCAGGGGTGTCCAAACTACGGCCCCTGGGCCAACTGCGACCCACGGCCCACTTTTAATCACCCCGCTGCAATTTTTTTTTTTTTTGTCAAATAAATGAAAATCCATCAACAGAAAGCTGTGATAAAGACTGTTTTTACTTTAAGCATGTTTAATTAAAAAGCATAGTTGAATTTGCTAACTTTAATACAATAGAGGTGAAGTTATATATCTGACCTCTACGTGTTGTTTGTATATTTTTCTGTATGTGGCCCTCAGTGAAAAAAGTTTGGACACCCCTGGATTAGAGTATTGAATAATAGATGAATACAGGCTTTCAGGGTGACGTTAAACACATGGAAAGTCATTCAATTGTGCTAAAAAAAAAAAAGCATTAAATTGGTTTCCAGCCACAGACTGTAAAATCAGGAATGGACTGAGGGGGCGTGGCTTCCCCCCCATTGCTAGGTGAAGCCCGTTCATGCTAGCAATTTGGGGAATCAGGACGAAATCAAACACATGGAGGTGAAAATGACAAGCCTGTGTTCAATAACGACTTCAACAGAGGCACAAAAGATTTAGTAAGTCCATGGGAGCCAGAAACATCCGGAGCAAACTGCTACTTCCTCGTGGTTTTCAGGAAGAAGTGGGCTCCAATTAGTCCATCCTTCATTTTACTCCGTCTGTGGCAATCTACATGTTGCATATGGTTAATTAAAACTACAAAAAGTGTGGTTTAACTGACATTTTACACATTTCTTTGCCCATAACATTGCAACATAGTATTTGCCTATTCAAAGTGCATTAGAAAAGCCTTAAATTGGGCTTCTACTTGTATAAACCCTGTAGATGGACAGGGTCACTCACTGCTCTTTGAAATAAGAACAGTGAGGACAAATATCTGCCTTAACAAATAGAGAGAAACTGCCCACTCTCCTCCTGTGCCTGCGGTTACATTGACCTAGCCTTGGTCTGGTTTTTTTGGCATTGTCCGCTGCTGCCAACCTGCCCGCCCGCCTCCTCCCTCCCCTCCGTCTTCCCACGCCTTCGAGACATTTTTGACCTTTTACTATTGTGACTCATGTGTGAACAACTTTCTTGCTTTTGTCACATGGGAAACAGACCCTTCCACCGGTCCAAAATAAATCTAAAATAATACGCTTCTTTGTCCGAGAATCCCTCCGACTGAAGCGCTCCATCTTAGCGACTTGCAATGTAGCGGCACAATCCACCTCTAAACCGTCAGATCTCGACACCGGCGAGGAGGAAATGCGATCAAAACTGGGCTTTCGCAAACAGACGGACCATGTAGTGATTTTATTTTCGTGACTATACTGAACGTGCGGATATAACGTGAGATTAAAAAGGCATTTCCTGTACAAACGCTGCTCGACACAGATTCGTTCAGTCTGATTCATAACACGCAAAGTCGCTGATGTTTTCAAGGAGAGGATTGACTTCCAAGACCTGGATTACGATTTATTTTGAAAGGATTTCACCACTTCCTTTCGGAAAAACAGTAGAGGATTTAGAGATTTGGATGAAGTCTAATGAGACAACTTTATGATGAAAGGTTTTGTCAAAGACTATAAAAAACACAAAACTCAAGAACATCTGTAAAAGGTCTGTCTTTAACTCTTTAACTTGAACAAAATGTTGACTGTTGTGTCTGCACTTTGTCAATGTAACATTAGTCCAGAAGTTTGTGAAATGCGAGACCAGAATATAATGGCGTTAAAGCAGTACTAAGTAACTCTTGCCCCTAGAGGCCATAAGCGCCACTGCAGGTTGTTCATCCAATTTCACAATGGAGATCATTTTCTCACTCAAACTTGGCTGTTTATGTGACAATTTCCTGCAGTTAGCTTTCCCCTTTAGCCTGTTAGCTTCTTCTTCATGATTCCATTAGTGTGTATTGGTGACTCCAACCCAGTGGCAGGGATGTTGCAATTGTGGTTTTCTGGCCAGAGACACCAGGGGGAGATGAAAGACCCTCCACTCATCCCATTAACACTTGTACTACCCCCAGAGGGACTACGGAAAGGATTTATTAAGGTAAACAAGTTACTTAGCGCTGCTTTAACATGGTTCGAAATGACAAACAATATACTTTTCCGATTGGTTTGAATAGGGCAGCACAAACTACTACTGCCAAATGATTGTATTGCAACAGTAGGTGTCACAAAGAAACGACAATATAGTTCGTACATGCAAGACCTCAGTTTGATTCCTGACTCAGTTCAGTTTTATGTTTGGGTTTTTGCATCTTTTTGATTGAAATGCTTTGGCAAAGGTTCTACTGCAACATATCCTTAAAACAAAATCAGTCTGTGGAAAATAATCTGCTGTAGATATATCCCATGTGTCTTGAAATCCAAACTTGAAACCATCAGAGCAAGTTCTGGCAGTTGCACAAACGCGCATGACATCCATTGTACAAAACAAAGCCAGACTTTCTTTCAAAAGCGTTACATGAACTTAGACACCATTTTGAACGACCGGAACGAAACGACATCTTTACAAAAACCGTCTCAATGCAAGAACGAAACAATCATGTTTGTCAAGGACAGTGCGAGCAAACGACCTCGCCTTGACGCTAAACGGGGTGAAAATGATCTTTCTCTGTATGTTCTTCTCACGGAGGACACTGGCCCAGAGCTGCACAGTTTGTGGGCGGACTTTTAATGTGTTTCAAGCAGAACAGAGTGTTATAAAAGAGAAAACATGTAGATTATAAAGTACGAAGCTTGTGCAGCCCTGTTTGTCGGTAACACAGTCGAGAGGATGGGGCCATTTCCAGATAATTTACTCCAACAGGGCTTTTCATATCAGTAAAAGATGATCAAATTACATGAAAAGCTCAAAGAGTCAATTGAGAAAGTGTCTGTAATTAGTTCAGTTTAATTTGTAGCATCAGTCAAAATGCCACGTCGTCACATTAGCGGATATTAAAAAACACGTTCAAAGCAAGCATGGGCTTTAAGAATGTTCCAGTATCTCGAAATGGCCCCATCTCCCCAGAAAATCTGTTTAGTCGCGTGTCTGGTGTGTACGTGAAGCTGCATGTTCTGATTTCTGCGTTGACTTTTGCGTGAGGTCTTGTGTTGAGTCACGTGTTGTTGTTTTTTTTGTGTGTGCCCGTGTGTCGGTGTCGGCGTTTAGTTTAGACGATCAGCTCCTGGTAGAAGTCGGAGCGCAGGTAGCGTCCGAAGGAGTCTTTGTCCATCAGAGCGTAGATCCGCTTCTGGGCCAGGTCGAAGGTGGAGGGGGAGAGGTCGACCAGGCTCCTCAGGGTCACGTCCTTGGTGAAGTGGTCGATGTTCACCTGCAGACGGGGGAGAACGCAGGGTTATCGCAAAATCAAGGAAACTCCGTGAAATCGATGAAGCACAGCAACTTTCCAAAACCGTACAACTTTCCCACAACGGCTCCAGTAATCCACAATTTCCTTCGCAACTGTTCCTGAACTCCTCAACTAACATGAGTTTCTTATCAATAGAAATCCATTGTATATTTGCAGGTAGGAAGTCGTGCCCAGTACCTCCGCAGGTTTAAGTCATTCAGATCCCCATGTTCCTCTCACCCGTCCCGGTCTGACTTTACAGCGTGCACCGCTGTTTGCCCTTCTGCCCTTCTGCCCTCTGTCTGAGTCAGTGTTAATTTTGACAACATATTTTATTTTAGTTTTAGTCTTAGTCTTTTGACTAAAATGTAATTTAATTTTAGTCAAGATTTAGTTAAAAAAAACTTCTCAATTTTAGTCTAGTCGACTAAAATTGCATATCAATTTAGTCGACTAAAATTAAGACTAATTTAGTCGACTTTGCATTTATAATATTCATTATAATCATATTTAATCATGGTCCTCGACTTCATGGAGCTGCTCCACATGAACAAAGCTCAGACCTGTTCATTTGGCAGTGAATTTAAATTATATGAGGCTCTTTCAGACTTTTCAGACGGTCAATAGAAGTTTGGATGATTTTAGTCTCTCCTTTTCATTTTTATTTAGTCTCATTTTAGTCGACTAAAATATCTTGACATTTTAGTCATAGTTTTAGTCTCATGAGAAACTTTTAATTTAGTTTTAGTCCAATTTTAGTCGTCAAAAATATCACATGGACTAAAATTAAGACTAAACATTTTAGACGACGAAATTAACACTGGTCTGAGTCTCATTTCTCTGCTGGTGGATTGTTATTTGGCGATCGGCTTTTATTTGACAGATAAACACGGCTTCTTTTCCTCCGTGTGAATTTATGTGAGTCACTGCTGTTGAACCAGAGCAGAAGCTCAAGGTTAAAGAGTGAAACAAACAAACACTCATGTTCCGATGCCTCGTCAGGGCTCTGTTTTCTCAGTGTGTGTGACTCAGTGACTCAGAGCCCGGCCCTCACAGCGACAGGTGTCTGTTTGCTCCTCCCACTGTGGACAGGGATGTGCTCTGTGCTCTGATACAGCTATTTAAAACAACACCTATTAAAGTCTTTTATTTTCCCCCACAATTTTTAATAACAAAATCTGAAATCTAAGGCTCCGTGAGCTGCTTTTTCAATACGGGAGGGAGATTGGGGCGGTTTCTTATCATCGCGGGAGCACATGGGCTCTGTTAATTAGTAAACAATATATGTTTTTCAGATATTTTTGGGCGGGTTTGGCTGCCCAGACATGGCAACCCTGTTCAAAACTGTAAAATGCAAAGAGAAGTTTGATGTAAAAGAAAGATGTTTGAATCAGAAAAGAAAAATCGAAAACATTCGTAAAAATGGCCTCAGAAATCAGGCATTTTAGCAACAATAGCAAAAAATGCTCACAAAATCTGGTGATAACACACATAATGTAGTGACAGTTGAAAATGTAGTCACATGACCATTTTAAACTCTCTCTTCACATGTTTGTAATAAATTGTTTCTACACTATCAAGCAGTTAGTCGTGCATTAGGAAACACATCATTCATTGTTCCTGATGCATTTACACAGTTTTACTAACAAGTGTTATATTAATAAGCAGCACCAGTCTTGCATTCACTTTTCACTAAGATCTTGCATTCATGATGGGAGAGTGTGAACACTGCTCAAAGCCTTCTCCAGCACATCTCAAAGATTATTAATGGGGCAAAGATCTGGACTGTTTGTGAAAATAATGAACCACTCATTCACAACGGGAAAGATCAGGGAAGAAGAAATCCTCTGATGGAATAACCTGCTCATTCAGGATGTTCATGTCCTCCTGTCTCTCTCTCTCTCTGCCTCACTCTTTCACAGATTTATTTCACAACATAAAACTCCTCCTCGCCTCGCACCTCAAGGGGCTTTGTGTGGCGCTGGCGTGTGGCTCTGAATTTGGCCGTGAAATTTGACTTTTAATGCTTAAGGCTGTGTTTTATGGAGCAGGTATGTAAGCAGATAAGTAAAACCATGACAGTTGTATTCAAGTATTATTTAAATGAAAGTGTGTGTACTTTCACTCAGTTGGTATGAAGTACTTTGACCACGTCTGGCATGTCGTACAGGGCCCACTTCTCTCCAAATATTTTCCCTTTTCATTCACCGTCTTTTTAAAATTGGTGCTCGAGCGATAGGATTTACTTTCTAAAAGCTGTTTTCTAAAGAGCTAATCCCGGATGATGAATGGAATCTGTCCTTGGTCTGCTCAGCGTCCTGCTCTCGGCTGTCCGGTCCCACAAACACAGGGTGCATCACAGTCTGCGTGTTCGCTCTACATGGTCACTGTGTACACGGAACAATATGACGAGTGACAACAGGGGCCTGCTCAGCCTCAGCCTCCGAGGTCTGGTCAAAACACACCTTTTTGTAGCCTACATTTGCATTTGATTCTATCTATGCAAGTAACATGCTATGGCAAAAGCCTAATTCTAGTAAAACAAAAACAATTGCAGCAATTAAGTGCAAAAAAAAGCACCTGTATCTACAGCACCTACAGTGACTTTACCTCATTCGTTAACTCACAGAAAATGCCACATTAGATTATTTTGAAAGTGTCAGTTCAGCATACATTCTTTTATGAGTCCATTTTTAACATATACTGTTGTTGACGTCAACAACCTTTGCAATAAAAGTTGGGAAACTGTGAAATTTGATGCTACAAAGCTCTGTGATTGATAAATACCAAGACACCCCAACAGTGTTTCCTTAACTTTGCGAAAGGAGTGAAACAGCGCCCCCAATTTGACGCTGGTGGTCAAAAAGTGTACTGCATCCATATTTACCATTGAGAATGAATGGAAGGGAGTTAGTATTTAGCACACGCAGCGCAAAAGTAGGTCACTCTCTGGCGGGCCAACAGAATTGTTCCACTTTGGGCACCCCTGCTGTAATCAAAGCTAAGAACCAAATATTAGCCCGTGTGACCTTTCTTTGTGGCCACTCTTTTTCTGGTCAGGTCGTGTGAAACATCAGTGAAAGCTCATTGCTGTGTCATTGACTAAAGGAACGAACGAGTCATGGACTAAATATAGAACCATTAGCCGTGATATCGCCATCCATATTCATGCCTCATTTCTGGAGACGTGTTTGGCACCTGGTAAGTGTCTGATTGGAATGCATCCTGTCATCCCGCATGACTCACCCCTCTCCTCTGAAAACTTAAAACTCCAGCGGCGGGTGCTCACCTCTCTGGGCCCCTCGGACTGGATGAAGTCTTCGTAGATCTTCTTGGCTTTGGCGGCCATCTTGACTGGGTTCTTGGTTTTCTTGAAGTCCTCACAGGCCACCCAAAACTCAATGTTCTCATCACTGAACTCGGACTGCAGGAAGCTACGGAAAGAAGCCAGGCCATCTGAAACCACATGAAGGGAACGGTTTGATTTGTAATCATTTGTCAGCATTGCCAATGAGGAAAAACTGTTGAAAAAATTGAGATTTATGTGATATTGTGGTGTTTCTATACCACTACAGCTCTTCTCCATACCTGTATAAGTGTCGGTGATGCAAACAACAACATGCAATCTTCTCTGCCAACACAATTGTGAGGGAACCAAGATGGGTCATTATGCTTTTGCTGAAATTTGGGAGTTATCGCAAACTCAAACACATCTTAATCTGTAGATACTAATTTATGTATAAAATGTCAGGCAGCTGAGGAAACCTTGGTTCATCTTTTGTGGGAATGCCAAAGGATAAAGGAGTTTTGGACAAAAACAACAAACGAAGCCATGTCATATCTACATATTGATATTCCAATGACTCCGCAAACTTGCATCCTTGGATAAAATTTTGTAATGTTTCATCAACGAAAAAGAATGCATTTTTATCATTATGCATTATAACCAAAAGAATAATTTTGAAGAAATGGATAGACAATGATTGTCCGACGCATTATGACTGGTACTGACACGTTATGGAGACGATATCAGTAGAAAAAACAGCTTTTAGATTTACATAATCAGGAAACCGATTATCTTGAAACATGGGATCCATTACATGAATTTATCTTGAGTGTTAATTGAATGTACATCGTTTTTTTTTTCTTTTATGTGAATGGAATTGTCCTTGACTAATATTAATATTGATATTATCATCTGTAAATATAGTTATATTGGTCGCTTTGGCATCCGCGCAGTAAAGTGAAGATTACTGCGCGGATTTCAAACTACTCCTGGTATTATTACGCCTTACAATATAGTCCCCCCTTTTATCCGCTTAGAAAATCCACATTGTTTAATTTTGTGTAATTATACTTTGTAGTGGAACACTTCACGTAACCATATTTAAATAGGGAAAACGTGGAAGAGCTTGGTAGCTTCTATCTTGACCTGTTTTGGAGCTATAGAGGAGAGAGGGAGAGGCTAAATGCTAACGCCGTCTGCGCTGTGTTTACGTGACTGAAGGCACGGGGGAAGATCAGACAGGTCCTAAAGAACTCGTCAAAGCTCAGGTAAGAACATATCTCAGTATGTAAAAACGGTGGCCTGTTCCTTTAACACGTTCTAACAAAATGGTTTTCTCGTTAAGACAGGACTCTTTCTCATCATAACATAAATCTCACACTCGTCAGTTCAGCGTTTCCGGAGCGCTGAGACATTTAGTTTTGAGTGGAACTGAGGCGTTGCTTTGTTTAGTAATTTGACAGTCGTGCTGGAAAAGCACATCTGTAATTGTCTTTTGTCGCGGCTCATTTGCAGTCAAGTCACGCTTTATTGTTTATTCATCAATTCTATCGTCAAGTGCTGAGCTCTTTCCGCAGTTAGCTTTTATTATACGCCTAATTAAGCAAACAAATTCCACCGCCTTTTGGGTTCTTATTCCGCCCTGAGCCTTTCAGTGTGGTCCAGTGTTGACTTTGACAACATATTTTATTTTAGTTTTAGTCTTAGTCTTTTGACTAGAATGTAATTTAATTTTAATCAAGATTTAGTCAAAAAAAAGTTTCAATTTTAGTCTAGTTTTAGTCGACTAAAATTGCATGTCAATTTTGTGGACTAAAACTAGACTAATTTAGTGGACTTTGCATTTGCAATATTCATTATAATGATATTTAATGTTGTTCCTCTGCTTCATGGAGCTGCTCCACATGAACAAAGCTCAGAGCTGATCCTTTGGCAGAGAATTTACATGATCTGAGGCTCTTTCAGACGCTCAATAGAAGTTTGGATGATTTTAGTCTCTCCTTTTCATTTTTATTTAGTCTCATTTTAGTCGACTAAAATATCTGGACATTTCAGTCATAGTTTTAGTCTCATGCGAAACTTTAAATTTAATTTTAGTCCAAAAAAATCACTTTGACTAAATTTAAGACTAAATATTTTAGTCGATGAAATTAACACTGGTGTGGTCCACTTTTATTGGACACATTTAGAAACCTAAAAACCATTGTATCATTCACTCTTGGCCGTAACCGTAAACATATTCTCGCCTCATTTGAAAGCTAAGGTCTGCAAAACTCAGCAAAGCTTCTTGTTGTTACACGTTAGTCATTTTTATAGCGTTTTTTGGTCATGTTTTTGTCGCTTTTTGTCGTGTTTCTCTTTGTTGTAGCATTTTGGCCACATTTTCTGGTAGGTTTTCGGAATAGATGTGTTTCCGTCAGCAGTGAAAAGCTAAAAAATATATTTCTTTGAATTCTTATTAAACCCATGTGTTCCCATCCAGATAATTGAGTTGCAATTAAAAACATCAGTATGAATTATCCACCATTTCATCATCATTAATCCCCATTCGTCGCGGTCGATTGGCTACAGCAGTAATTTGAATTTTGAAGCGCAGAGTTTTGCCTAATAAACCGTTTTCCCAATGACTGAAAAATGAAATGAACTCAGCCGAATAAACCCTTGCGAAATGACAAATGGAAAGGGCTGCTGACATTGAAAGTCTGTCTTCCTCTTATGACAGAGTTTTCTGAGTAAAACTGAGCTGGAGGCCGGCTCATTGTAACTCAACACAATGGCTCCAAAATGTGCCATTATGTGGAGGACGTGTGCGGCCGGTGATAAGAGCGGAGCGGCCGGTGATAAGAGCGGAGCGGTTATCTCCGATCTAAACGACCGCAGTGGCCAAAATAGAGTCGCAATCAAGTCCCTCTGTTCTCCCAGGAGCCCCGGGTCAGGCCCACATGGTAAACACAGACAGCGGCTAAACAAGGGGAAGTTTTCAATTCCTGGAAAGACAATGAAGTTTACCTTAACCTTAAAACGCACAGTGAAAGAACTGGCCTCCGCAGCCTCTCAGTTCTTATATTTGAAGAGTTTCGTGGCGCTAGGCTAGTGCGAGGCTAGCGCATTTCTATGGTATCAGCTAGCCTGCATTAAAAACAGTGTGACCCGCTCCACAGAGCACCTGAGGCAAATCACTTATAACACCAGACTAACCATATAAATGTCTGTGTCCATAGAATCATGTTTGGAATATAACTGACCTGCATCACATGAATGATCGCATTTTGAGGGACTATTTTCTAGCAGATCACTCCGCCGAAGCTGATGCTGCTCAAATATAAGGTGTTTTAAATGATTCTATGGACACAGACATTTCTATGGTTAGTCTGGTGTTATAAGTGATTTGCCTCAGGTGCTCTGTGGAGCGGGTCACACTGTTTTTAATGCAGGCTAGCTGATACCATAGAAATGCACTAGCCTCGCACTAGCCTAGCGCCACGAAACTCTTCAAATATAAGAACTGCATGAATTACAAAAAAAATATCTCCAGAAATCAGCAACACTCTGGATAACTAGGAAATGAGGCCCTGTGTCAAAAATCCTGAAATATCCCTTTAAAGTAAATGTTTGTAAGAGGATCTTGGTGCTGATTCTGCGTCTGATTGGATGAGACACAGACAGATATTCATGAAATTTACAATGTACAAAACACTACATACACTAACTATAAAAACAAAGTAGGTTTTAATCAAAAAATACTACATTTCATGTCCTTTTTGCTCTATTTGAGTCTGTGTGAACCAGAAAATGATTAATCCATTAGTAATCGATTAGTTGTTTCAGCCCTAAATTTTAGGTGTTTGGTTTTGACACCAAGCACAGGAAAAGACAGACTGTTAGACACTTTAAACACTGTGGGCCAGATCTTGTGACTGGCTCAGTCCGTGCGAAACTCTAAACTCTAAACGTGCGATCTTGCGTGTGGCGCAGGTTTTGCGTTTAAGGCTGCGCCACAAGGAGAGGGCGTTATTTAAGAAAAAGAGGTCGACTGAGGCGTGGTTCATTAAAAGCAGCTCTCGTGCTACTCTTCTATGGCAACCGTAACATGTTCCTCTTTACATCCCACTGCCTTGTCTTCTTCCTTAGAATCGACGTCAAATTGAAAACAAAAGTGAAATTGCCTTGAAAGGTTACGCACGGGTTTACTTTGATACAGTAAGATAAGATAAGATAAGATAAGATAAACCTTTATTCATCTCACAAAGGAGAAATTCACTTGTTACAGTCGGCGTTACTTCACAGTCTTATTGTACAGTCTGACAGCAGTGGGGATGAAGGCTTTGCGGTAGCGCTCCGTCCTGCACTGAGGGTGTCTCAGTCTGCCACTGAGAGAGCTGCACAGCTCTTCTACAGTCCCGTGCAGTGGGTGGGAGGTGTTGTCCATGATGGAGGTGAGCTTGGCTAACACCCTCCTGTCCCTCACCTCCTCCACAGAGTCCAGGGGGCAGCCCAGGACGGAGCTGGCCCTCCTGACCAGCTTGTTCAGTCTGTTCTTGTCCCGCTCTGTGCTGCCCGGGGCCCAGCACATTGCAGCGTAGTGGAGTAGTAGTAGATCAACGCTCACACCCCTAACACCAAACACACCCCTAACACCAAAACAACTACAGTTTTCCATAAATAAACCACACGTGCCTCAAGTGCGGCACCACAACATCGTAAAGCGAGTCTGTCCTTCCTCCTGTCCTGCCCACTTTTTGCGCCAGGTCTGACACTGAAGATCACAATGAGCCACCCGTCTGCGCAGTCGTCTGCTCTACAGCCTGCGCTGTGAACCACAAGATCTGGCCCTGCAGGTGTTCGTAGGGCTGCTCGATTATTGAAAAAATAATAATCACGATTTGCTGATATTTTCTGTTTTCTAAACAGTAATAAAAGTACAAATGATTCCAAGTACACCTTGATTAAAGACAGGTCTCTGTTTCACACCTGCCCCCTGCTGGCCAGCCCTCACACCTGCGCAAGCAAACTGAGCAGCGCGGCTTGATGACATCATCACACAGCGCTGTTTGTTTTCATGTCAGGCAAAAGCATGAGCCGTGGCACGTGAAATGCGAAGGGAAAATAATCCCAGCGGCCTGAAAAGCAAGTCTGCTTTACAAAAAAAAAAAAATTGGAAAAAAAGAAAAACATGGAAAAACAAAAAAAAATGGAAAAAATAAAATAATAAAATGAAATAAAATTATAATCGTTTTTTGCAATTATGCTAATTTTTTAATTGTTTAGTGTAGTAATCGTAATCAAATTTCGATTAACTGCACAGCCCTGTGTTGGAGCTCAGATGTGTAATAACACTGCTCAGAATCATCTTTGGGGTTGGAGGCTCCACACAGGGCCGGATGTTGCCCCTGAGCCTGACGTTGGCTTCTCATGTCGAGCATATAGTTATTAAAGAACGCAATTAAGCCTTTCTGTGCTGCCAGAACCAAAGTGCTAATTTTAATGTCAATGCAGTATATACTCACTAGTATCTCCTGCAGCGGCTCCGAGTACAATGGCTCTGTTATTGTCCAAAAGCCACCGCAGCCTGCGATGAACTCCTCGCACCTGTCTCGACGCCTCAGGGCAACTCAATTCGGGAGTAATTTCCGTCACGAAGAAAATCATTACGTAAGTCACATCCAGAGACGAGGCCTGGCCGCTTTAATAGAGATAATCACGCGCCGTTTTCTAGCCCGAGGACATTAGCGAATAAAAGCCTGCAGTAATGTCGTCTGTCAGTTCCGCCTGTACGTGTTCACCGGTGTCCGGCCAATCAGCACGCTCCTGTTGCATAACACGGGGCACAACACGCACATTAAGAAAGATGAAGGCCATTTTGTTATTATGTGAGGTTTGAATGAAAGAATAGGCTGAATGGAAAAAGTGCAGAAAATCTCCCTTTGTCCTCAGGGTTTGCCAAAGGGAACCAGGTGCGGGACAATTGCTCAGATTTATTTTTGTTTTTCATTCATTTCTGTGACAGTCGGGAGCAATGGGGCTGAAGTGACACAGGGCATGTTCTTCACCTGGGTTTAAGGCGAGACACTGCAGGTGAATAGGAGAAAAAGAATAAATGTAGAGATGTCAATTTGAAACTTTTGCTGAACATTACAGATATAAATATGCATTTTTTCTGTCATTTTTTGTTTTCACATAAAAATAAGGCATTTTGAGCATTAAAATGGCCAAAATTGCCTATATTTTGGGCAACGAAATCAAAGTAATGAGCCAGATTAAATGTTATGGTTTTATTTTATTGACATATTAGTGACTAAGATTTTTTCAGAGGGGATTTTGGATATTTTGTTTAGTTTTTCAATAAACTAATCATCAGTGACAAAATCTGTAAAAACTCAAATTCCGCCTGTTTTTTTGGTTTCAAAGCTGAATAAATCAGGCTTGGAATTAGATATAAAAAAATCCCTCTGAAAAAACCTTCAAAACATTGTTGTGTCTCAGCCTGTAAAGTTTGGAGTCTGTGGGAGCTTCTATAAGGGCTCAGGCTCTGCCCGAGTGCGGCTTCTCTCATTCAGAGAAAACCAGCCCTGAAGTTTTGTAGCGAGTGCGCATGCTCGGCCCGTTCTTCCACTTTTCCGCTCCAGCGTCTCGTCGGAGGAAAAACACCATATTTGGGTGAAAGCGTCATCACGGGGCCCCTTAGCAGGACACGTGGATGTCAAATCTGTCAATATTTATGAATGAAAACCCGCGGGAAAGACGGCCTTTCTACTTCCGGGTCGCCCCCACCTCGCAGACAAAACATCATAAAATAAACATCATCATTTTTATATCTGACATGAAAACTAAGATGTAAAGGGAGGAAAATAGATAAAAATCTCCACTTCGACCACCGCGTGAAAAATCAATACTTTCACCTGCCGTGTCTCGCCTTAAGTATTTCAGGAAAAGCCCCCCACGGCCTCTGGTGTTCCTGAGGGGAAACAGGACGAT
Organism: Gobius niger; assembly: GCF_951799975.1. Taxonomy (NCBI): domain Eukaryota; kingdom Metazoa; phylum Chordata; class Actinopteri; order Gobiiformes; family Gobiidae; genus Gobius; species Gobius niger. Next base: position 3,038,086 of record NC_136868.1, read on the forward strand.
GACAGGACTGTGCGCTCCATTTTCCATCCCGACATGAGAACGTTTTTGTTGCATCGGTCCGTTCTTGTATTGATTTATGGCAGCACGCACTGATCCGAGCAGGGATTGACCCGCTGACCTTTGCGTCTGTGGTCAAACGCACAAACCACTGAGCCACCCTTGCCTGTTTGCGTAGCAGAAGGGCTGAATGTGAGGAAGTATGTTTAAAAAGTATTTTGTGATACGTACAGCTGTTGTTGAGGACCAGGTCCAGACTCTCACGCCACTGGGCCGCCTCCTCCGGGGTCGGCCTGTAAACAGAGGGGTCAGAGGTCAGCGACTGTTAGTGGAAAAACAACCCGATACAATGTTTCAAACTTCTTTCTATTCATACTAGTTTATACATAGGCTTTTATAAACTTTGGACAATTTTTCATTTTATTTGCTTTAATGGATCACGTTTTCTCCACTTCGGCTTTACCAACAATTCTCACATCTCTATTGTGTTTCCATGCGTTGTGGCGTTGTCGTCACATTTTTGTGGCTCTGTCATCACTTTTCTGATGCTTTTTTGTTACTTATTCATCACTTTGTTTTCGTGGTCTTTTCTGGAGCGTTTTTATAACTTTGTTGCTTGTGTGACTCTCAGTCATACAGGTGTTGTCAATCTTCAATTCAAACCTTCAAACCTCCAGTTGTTATCCAAGTATCCAGGCATCACCCGCATCTAAAAGCTACTTGAAAAGAGTGTCAACAAAGATCATACCAGGTGGATCACATGATCCAATCAAGGACATGGTGTTGCCTCTTGAAACACACACAAAAGAGTAGAGACAGAGAGCAGTTGGAGCTGCTGAAATACTTAAAGACTAAAACCTCGAGGAGGACTGAACTGCAGTAAACCGGCCTTTCTAGAGACTGTGGAGGGCAGCCGGTAAGGGCAAAATGCTCTGTTTTGGTTTCTGTTGTGTTTGTATGTCTCGGTGGCTGATTTGTTGGTCTGAAAACAGTTGCTATGGTTAAAACGGTGGTTTAAGTTAAAACTGATTTGAAATTCATGATTGTGTGGTAAAATACTGTTGGCTACATCGATTTGGCTGAAAGCTTAGAAGATATACTTTGATCAAATGTATTAAAAGTACAAGAGAATGCTAAAATACTAAGAACCTTGTTTAATTAAAAAATACTGAAATTGTGTTCAAATTTTAAAAGAACTACCATTTATCTTCATGATATTTACAGTTGTTGGAGTATCTGTTTTTCTGAGGTTTTTCACCAGCTGACAAGAGTCACAGCTTCAAATAAAAAGAAAGAAAAAGGAAAAAAGACGTCTGTGTCATGGAGTGAAATCCAGTTGTTTTATACCCCACATTAGAAAGGCAGCCTCTCAAGTTGGGCGCTGCGAAGAAACTTGACAATTGCCGTCATGCACGAGTTTAATATAGAACCTGCAGTTACGCGTAAGACCTGAGGTGGCAGTAGTGAGTAAAAAAAAAGAACAACGTGCATCTAGCCCCCTTTAAATTACAAAGATGTTTACCATCAGGGGAGATTGTTTCTTAATAGAGGGGAGGGACTAAGCCAGGCTGAACTCCTCCCTGTGGTCTACACCTGCCTGCGGGCTGAGCTAAACCTCAGTGCACTGGTGAAGTCTTTTGGATGAGAGGCGAAACGTTCGACACTTCAACTACGTACAGAAGACGTCTTGTTTTCGTCACTATTTTGACCCTCTTTTCAAGAAGCTTTTAGATTTGGGTCATGCCTGGACACCTGGATAATAACTGGGGAAAATGTGCTGGGTTGAGGTGGGATTTTTTAACTTATCAATCGTAGTACAGATACTACTGGTGAAGTTAAATAAACGTAACATTTTACAGTGAAGTGAAGGTACTAAAGTATTTGCTGGTTCTTCCCTCCAGTGTTCATCTAGTACTGTGTCTTTCTCTGAGATTGTTAAAGCTTTATCTTATCTTACATTATGGTGTCCGAGACCTCTTTATTGCACTAAGGTCGTGCATGATTTCCTCGGCGGATGATAAAAGACGTGGGTGAGTGAACCCGTCCTTTCATGTGTGCGCTGGGAGGAAGCGTCTGTTTGTCTGGTACTTACGCAAGGTCACACTCCCCGTTCACCAAAACAAAGTGAACAGGATTGAAGATTTTGGAACGAAAGAAATAAAAGATAATGCACAATTTCACCGTAAAAACAGAGCAATAAAACAATAAAGTTATGGGAAGGTAGCGGTAACCTAGCAACCGTCTCTGTCCTTCCAGGAATCGTTTTATGCGAGTCACGTGTCCAAAAAACGCCACCTGCCGCCATGTTGGATGATGTTTCTGAAGCAAATATCGTGAAACTGAACCTGAGTTGAAATCACAAAGCTCATAAATCCTGCCACCCTGCGAATTTTCGGCCGCCTGCATCCGCGATCTTGTCCTTTCGATCATTACCCAGATCTCATGACCATAGGTGAGGGTGGGAACGTAGATCGATCGGTAAATCGAGAGCTTTGCCCCCAGACTCGGCTCCCTCTTCACCACGACAAAGCGATACAGCGACCGCATCACTGCTGACGCCGTCTGTCCATCTCACGCTCCATCCGTCCCTCACTGAGAACAAGACCCCGAGATACTTGAACTCCTCCACTGACCTGTAGAGGGGAAGCACCTTTTCCCTTTATTGGTATTTGATTGCTACTTTAAGGACCGCAGATCAGTTTCTCTGAACCTTTACTGTCCAATTAGGGTCTTTTCAATACTAACCTGGTTTAGATCTGTTTTAGAGCTGGCTTCATCATGGCTCAACACAACAATACTTAAGATTTCGCTAAAAGGTTCAACCAGCTTTCTTTAGTTTGACCATTTTTTGTGATGCTTTTAGTTTCACTTCCTTATCGGACACTGGCAGGAAGTGACATAGATGGAGGCAAACAATTCATATCCGTCATAAGCACTTTTAACCTGCTACATCGAAGTGTAGTCCTAGTTCCTGATTAAGACCTTTCATCCCTATTCCCGCTCATCCGGTAATGACCACTCTGCATTGACACCATTTACGCACTGACTTCACCCTGACCCAGCTCTCCGACAGTTTTCAGCACTGACCTTCTCCGCCGTCACAGCTCCAGCGATATTCTCAAGTGTCGTTTCAAGTACACTCAGCGCTACGCCACTTCAGTCACATCCACAGAAGAAGAAGCTCTTCACCGACACATTTCCAGCACTTTCCCGAAGGTGCAATCATGTGTGAGGCCAAAATGATGTTTCCATCGATGTGACGTCTCGCTCCACAAGTGCTGTCACAGTAATCACAGCGGCCGGGCACTTGAACGCTGCTTTGGATGAGCACACGCCACTGACACGCATGTCACCCCAGGATCTCGTACAGAGAGCTGAGTCCGAGCACAGCCTCAGCTTTATTTCCTTCCTTTTCCATGAGGCACTTCTGCTCTTTCTTAACCTTAGACTTTGATTTAATGAAGAAAATAACAGTGTTTGTACAACGTGGCGCGTCAAATGCAGCCAAAAGCCCTAGACTCTTCATTTAACTTCGAAATAAACAAGTCGTCCTTGCGCTTTTATGGCTTTGAAGTTGAAAAGCCGCTCAGGATTAAGTGCAGAGCCTCCTCTGTGTCAGACGGAGATCGGGGGAGGCACGCTGCTGTCACTCTCACACATTTTAATGAAAAACTCCCGGTTCAGGCTTGTCGTAAAGCGAGGGCCAACGCTGTCAATGGTTTGCTTGAAGAATGGCCACATCATAGGGCAGACAATTCTCACATCCTCACAGGTCACACTAACAAACCAAGAGCAGCTCTCTATAGGAAAAGGTACTGCCTATGTTACACCTCAATAAAGTAAGAATTTATTTTCCCCAAATTGAATGAAGTTACCCCTCCTGGAACCGCCACCTGAACGTGGTGGAGGGGTTTGAGCGCCCGAATGATCCTGGGAGCTCTGTTGTTGGGGGCTTCGTGGTCTCGGGGTCTCCCAGGGCAAACAGGTCCGAGGTGACGGGTCAGACAAAGAGCGGTTGAGAAGCCCCTTATGAGAGACCAACAGGCCCGGTTAGAACCATGAGGCCGTCCTTCTGTGGACCCACCACCTGCAGGAGGAGCCATAAGGGGCTGGTGCAATGTGATTTGGGCAGATCTAACAGCTGCCCCCATGACCCGGAAATGGACAAGTGGAAGAAGATGGATGGATGGATGGATGGATGGATGGATGCAGTTACTATCACACCTTCCCTCTGTTCCAAAGATAATACAAAAGCTATACGGCCTTTAAGTAAGGGATAATGTATAGAACGCTGGTCATTATCGGGAAAATAAGCATCGACAGGGCGAACCGGGTCTTGTTTCGGGATAAGACTGCTTATCCCGCTTATTATTCGGCCATTTGCAACTGAACACACACAACATAAACTTCGTACACTTTTATGAAGGTCGAAAGGTTTATTTCATGACTTCCGTGACAAATAGTTCCCAAAAGTTTGCGCGTTGCTCGGCAACGTTTTGCTAGGCTAGAAGCAGCAAGGCTAGTAGCTAGCCTAGCTACTTAGTTGGAGGAATGGTGGTGAATCTCTGGGTAAGTTGCAAGTCAGACTCACGCTAACTTCACGAGCGATTCCCCGACTTCTCTCTCAGTGACGGGACAGATAGTGTCGCTGCTACGTACGTGCGGAGTGATATGAAAGCACCAACTCCATTGCCATTGGCAGCGTCATTATTTTTCTCAGAGGTCCTTTATCAGAAAATCATGACCGGTAGAACGTTAAATCCCATTCAAATCAACGGAGCTTCTACTTACGTTGTGAAGAGCCGTATAATAAGTGCATTAATTGCACTCTTTCCTAATGTATAATGATACCAATACAAAGCTCACAGAACAGACAAGCTGTTAAGTCAATGACTCCACCACAACAGGTGAAGGTTGTAGGATTTATCCAATGTAAGCTGAAAACACTTTTTTTTTTTAGTTCTGGCTTGCTCTGCTGCCGTCACCTTAAGAAGTTTCACACTGTAAAAATACTTTAAAGCTTTACAACGGGTCAATTTGTCCCGTAACATAACATGAGGGTAAAGGTTTTGTGTGTGCTTTTCTGATGTTTTCTGGATTCATGCCAAGCAAGAAAGCACGCGCAAAACCGTCCAGTCGTCAGGAACTACATGAGCCGACTGTGACTTGTATTTTTCTCTGCTTTGTCTTTTCTGTGTTGTCTTTTCCTACACCGGAGAGCTGCTGTAAAGTCACTTTCGATTACCAAGAGCGGACGTAATTACAGATGAAAGAGTCAAAGGAAGCGGAGTTTTAAGACACGGACAATTTTATCAAATAATAGAGTAAGAAAGGAAAAGATAAATTTGCTCAATACGTGCTTGAATTAAGAGTTGGAGTAGATTTGGATGGTCTTGAAATAAGTTTGGAACAAGCATTATGAAAAAAAGATAAATGAACCTGTTCATTTCAAAATCGACTTACAATTCATGCACTTATATGTCATTTTTTTCCTGTATGAATGAGTGGACATTGTACTTTTTCTTGAAACCTCATGAATTTCACTTTTTCGTGAAGTTGAACCATTTTTAATTTGTCTTCCACCACAAGCTTCTCTGTCTCCTCACCAATACCTGCTTTTTTCTGCCAAGAGTTCCTCCAATATTCCTCCATGGCATTAGAATCCTGCCCCTGCGCCGTTTCGCCCGTGCCATTTTCATTCTAAATGTGCCACTTTTGGCCACTCACTTGTGGAGTTTCTCCGGCTTCTTCTCGGTCTTCTCCGGGTACGGGATGATCAGGTCGATGGCATTGTCCGGCTTCTGCAGCAGCACGCCCAGTTTGGACTTGATCTCCTTCGCCCTGGGTGAAAGACACAGACACACATTTGTTTAAAACGATCATGAAAGTGGCTTATTGGTCGTTGTTAAAGAGTACAAGAACATGCAGGACTGAGTGAGTCACTGCTACAGGCCAACAGCGACACAGCCACATGTTTTTTGAAGATAACACCCAGAGGAACCGTGTGCAGATACGGGGAGCACAACGCCTCCGCTTTTCAAGAACACTACAAAAAGTGAATATCAAGCATTGGCTTAAATGACTTGAATTGAGGAAATGTATCGTGTTTTGAGCGGTTTTCACTCATTTAGACACTTTTCCTGATCGTACCAAGTTTGCTTTGCTTGTTTGAGGACATTTCAGACCAGTTCTAGGGTAAATCTCGCTTGAAATAAGAAAGTAAAATCACCAATGAGAGAAGACCAATTTTCTTTCCCCATTGGCAAAGAAAATGACCTGAAATAAGGACGAAATGTATTGAAACGAGTCAGAAACATCTCAGAACAAGTGAAATAATCTAGGACAAATGCCCAAGAACTATCATAGAATAACCATAGAATTATTGTGCTCAAATTGAGATGTTTATACTGATCTAGTTAATTACTTTTTGCAGTGAATTCACACCCTCCTAACCAAAAGCAACATTTACTAAAGGGCTGATCTGGAGACTCGAGTTGCTGCTGGTCATGGAGATGTTTCCGAGACGTCCCTTGGCGATAAGGCGAGCGTCCAGGTAGTCTCGGTGAAAACAAACAGGTTTGATTTCAGAAGAGTGTCAGAGTTCTGCGTGGTCTCAAGCAGTTGTCCTAAACTTTTAAAACGTTTCTGTGACGTCCCCGCAATGTCTCCGGGACCTGTCGGATACCGAGGAGATCTCAGAGAGTCATGTGAAGTCTCTTTGAGATCTCAGGTTGAGGACAACAAATAGTCTTCGAAACGGCTTGAGACCACGTAGACCTCGCGGAGACCACATGGAGACCACATGGAGACCACATGGAGACCACATGGAGACCACATGGAGACATCTTTCCAGTCTCCATGCAGTCTCCGCTGAAATCTAGCCAGTTTGGTTTCACTGAGACTACCTGGAAACTCGCTTCAAGTCCATGGGACACCTCGGAGACATCTCTAACCAGTGGCAACTCAAGTCTTTAAACTGGTGACATGGGCCCTTAAAGCAGTACTAAGTAACGTGTTTACCTAATAAATCCTTCCCGTAGTCCCTTTGGGGGTAATACAAGCGTTTATGGGATGAGTGGAGGGTCTTTCATCGCCCCCTGGTGTCTCTGGCCAGAAAACCATGTTTGCAACTTGACTGCCACCGGACCGAAGCAACCAATGCATAGTGGAATCACGAAGAAGAAGCTAACAGGCTAACGGGCAAAGCTAACCGCGGGCTAGCGTCACTTTAAAACAGTATTTAGAGCCAAGTTCGAGTGAAAAAAAATATTTCCATTGTATAACTGGGTGTACATTATCCATCCCTCCCTTCGCCTTTTCTGTCAGCGTTGTATTTACTCTCACGGACAATTAATAAGTTAAAAAAATCCCAACTTGCTACAACACCTGCAGTTGCGCTTATGGCCTCTAGGGGCAAGAGTTACTTAGTACTGCTTTAAGCGCTCAGTCACTCATGGCTGACATACATGTATAACTACAGTACACAGCAGGGGCTGGACTGGGACTGAAAAACAGCCCTGGACTCTGGTCAGCCTGGCCCAAATGAGCGTAAATGTGACACTTCCACAAATACATATGTGAACCTCTGACCCCCGCCTTAACCGAGAGCATTTTCTCCAGTTCGGCTTTACCCAAATCAAAAGGCTTCTTGACTGGAGAGCAACACTGTAACGCCTCATTTAAAAGGTAAAATCTAGAAAAGTGACGGTAACTTTTTGTCACGTTGTCGCTGCATATTTGTCATGTTTTTGTTGCTTTTTCATTCCTTTTTTGGCGTGTTTTCGTCACTTTTTTGTCACTTTTCTGTTGTGTTTTCGTCTCTTGTTTTTCGGGGTTTTTTTCATGTTATTGTTGTTTTTTCATCGCTTTTTTCATCGCTTTGTCGTCACGTTTTCATCACATTTTGTTGTGTTTTTGTCACTTTTTTGTTGCTTTTCCAGCACATTTTTGTCTTTGGATGCTTTTCTTTTAAGCTTTTAGATTTGGGTAAAGCTCGGTCACGCCCGGGGGTAAGGGTTTAAGGTAAAGTGAGAGGCCAGACCGGTGGCCCTAGAGCCAGTGGCCCTTCTGTGCTCTTCCAGAATGGACATATGGCCAGTGGTACACAGTAGTGTCCCATGATGCTTAGCGATATGACATCAGCCCTGAACTCTATAAAGTGAATGGTCTCTTTTCTCCAGACAAACAACATGGTATTTATATGAGGCAATTATATGAATAAACTTATGGAAACACATTACACAAGGATCACTGGACTTAAATGTCCTTGGGTATAAGACAGACTATTGGGTTACATTAATATAAACAACTCACGTAAAATGATCGGATCATTATAACTTACGAAATGTGTTTGATCAGATGTTCTTTAACTACAATACAAACACTTGGCCGTTTCAGTTTCAGTGACTCACACACAACAGCGGAGTTCATTTGACTGACATGTCATCATTGTAGTCCACCTCCAGTGACGGTTTGAAAGAGCCTCATTTCATTTCAATTCACTGCCAAAGGAGCAGGAGACGTGTTTGCTCAGGCTGTTCTGATCCTTCTCCCTCTTCCTCCTCCTCCTCCTCCCCCCAGGACGTTCTGTTCATGGGCACAGGCTGGAGCTCAAACCTCCCAGGTCAGCGTCAGGTTATCACACAAATATCGCTTCATCTGAGGTTTCAAAAAACAAACTGCTCTGATTTTATTTTGTTCTGGACTCGTCTGTTATTTCGAAAATGTGTGGACTCTTCGTTCAACATAATTACTTTGAATTCCGTGCTTTTTTGTGAAATATGAACTCCTGGAAAGGTTTGGTTTGCCGGATCAGGACGTACTTCTTCTAATTCTGGTTTATGAACTTGCTTTTGGCCATAATGAGCGCATTTTCCGCAGTTCAGCTTGACCCAAATCTAAAAGTTTCTCGACTGGACCTTTTACAGCTTACAGAGTTAGTTTTTGTTGCTTTCTTCACTGCTTTTTGCCCCTCGCTTTTGGACGCTTTGTTGTTGCTTTTATGTCACATTTTTGTTTGATTTTCATCCTCGTTTTCATCAGTGTTTTTGTGCTTTTAGATTTGGGTGAAGCCAAACTGGAGGAAATGTGCTCAGTTAAGGTGGGGGTTAATACGTTTTATACCATGGTCTGGGTGAATACTGGATTCTGATTGGCTGATGACTGGGATATCACTCCGCTGTGGCGTCGCCATAGCAACGCATGACACAGCTGAATCAGATAAAGGCGTAATTAGTGACTGACAGGAACGTATGAGATGGATTTAGTGTTAATTTCAACGTTTTTGGCCAAAACAAAAGGTTTGCTAAATGTTTGTAGAGCAGAGTGAGCAGCTAGGTTAGCTACTGTTAATAACATATGAGCTTTACATTTCTATTGAAAACGGTTAAGGCTATTCATCATTTTCAGGCGTACATAAAATGATCCTGCATTGAAGCATATTTGTCTGGATTAGTAAAATCAAACATAAAAGTTTCAGTTGGGGGGCCCAGGTGTGAGCGACTCCACCGCAGCTGTTTCCATAAACAGTTGAGCTGTTTGTTTGTTTGTATTGTTTGTTTGTATACTTTATTGTCCCCGTAGGGAAATTTGTCCTCTGCATTTAACCCATCCTTCGATGCCGCTGGGGCAACCCGTAAGGAGCAGTGGTCGACGGCCGTGCCGCGCCCGGGGACCCATCTCCATGATGTGGAGCCAGGCTGATGGTCAGAATCACCTGGCTGGAGGATTCACCTATTGCACATGTTTTTAGTGGTAGGGGAAACCGGAGTACCCGGAGGAAACCTACGCAGACACGGGGAGAACATGCAAACTCCACACAGAAAGGCCCCGTCCTTGGTGGGAGTCGAACCCGGGACCTTCTAGCTGTGAAGCGGACGCGCTAACCGCTGCGCTACCGAGCTGGTTGAGCTAGCTAGCTTTAGCTTCAGGTTAAACAGCATAAAAGTGAAATAACTCCTGCCCACGAGTGCCGCATATCGGTGTTTCCTTCCAGGGAAAAGTGTTTCCGGGTTAGTCCTGTTGTGTTGTGATTCTGTGCTGATGTTGTGTCGTTGAGCCTGACTGAGATCCTCGTAATAGCTGCGGAGAATGACTCGCTCTGAGACCAGCCTTCAGTGACCGGCTAATAACCCACACAAAATAGTCCCGTAGTCTGGCAGATTTAGTGAGTTTAGTCAATGAAAAAAACATTTATTATAAATGTTACGTTTGTGGGACCCTGGTATAAGCGGATTAAACAACGAGGAGCCGCGTTAGACGTTATAATGCAGGAGTAACTCCACTGAGCGTCGTGCATTATAACCGTCTAATGCGGCTCCTCGTTCTTTAATTCTTACTTATTCTCTTTTAAGCTCTTAAAGGAACAGGCCACCGTTTTTCCACACTGAGATATGTTTTTACCTGAGCTTAGACGAGTTGATACGTACCTGTCTGTGTTTTGTGCGTGCGCTCAGTCACGCAAAAAGATCAAAAATGTTGTTAGCATTTGGCTTCTCCCAATGTATTCCTATGGCTCCAAACGGGGGTGAAGTTAGAAGCGACCACGCTCTTCCACGGGCACAAAGACATGTGCGTATCAACTCGTATAAGCTCAGGCAAGAACATATGACAGTATGGAAAGTCGGTCACCTGTTCCTTTAACCCCCACCTAGACTGAGCACATTTTTTCCAGTTTGGCTTTACCCAAATCTAAAAGCTTCCTGAAAAAAAAAAGTCAAAATTGTGATGAAAATGAGGATGAAAAACTCAACCAAAAATGTGCTGGAAAAGCAACACAAACACCAAAAAAGCGATGAAAACATGATAAGAACGTGACAAAAAAAGCAGCAAAAAGTGTAAATAAACAACAACAAAAAACTACGAAAACACAAGACAAAGGCGGCCAAAAAGAGCCGAAAACATGACAACAAACGCTTCAAGAACGTGAGATAAACGCAACGACAACATGACAATAAAGTTACGATCACTTTTGAAGATCTACACTAGCCTCAGTTGAGAGGTTTTCAGATTTGGGCAAAGCCGGACTGGAGAAAACGGAATAAGAGGTTACCCGATAATCGTTTGGTAAAGTTACAAATTAAACGATGAATAAAACTGAGACTATATGCAGTTTTATTCCAGCTTGCACATGTCATTTACAGCACCAGTTTTTATAAATGACTCCCCAGGTGTGTTTTTGGTTGGATTGAGGGAACCATAATGTGGCTAAAATCATCCCCCCGTGAAACATTCTCATGACTCAACATTCTTTTGGCAGAAATACCTAAAGCCGCAGGAATCAGGCTCGGATCCTGAATATTAGCTCTGGCCTTTTTTTACATCGCAGATAACCTGAGCTGCTCAACTTCATCATCTTCAAAGAGAAAAAGGAAGAAAAACACGACTCCCTCCTCTTCGATTCACGAGAGCAGGGCATCGTTCAAAAGTACATATTTCAGTTCTGAAACAAAAGGAGCTTCTAGTGCTGGAAAACATACAGAAGCTAATACTAAAGTATGTCTAGTATATCTTACAGGGTTTTGATGTCTGTATGAAAGAAAGTTGCTTTGCTGCACTGGTTCAAATATATTATAAAAAGCAGAAAGTCTTTTATATTGAAAACTATCACTCTAGTTTATTTATTTATTTATTTGATAGGGACATGTGTGAACGATAAACATGTACCACACTACAACATTTATAGCCGAGGCTAATTTGCAAAGTCCGTCCCGAGAAGGGCTTTAGTTTGTTCAAGAATGTTGCTGGAACTGGTAAAAAATAGTATTAAACCAAAATAGTTTAGATGAGTTCATGAAATTAAATACTCATTCCTTTAAGTTCATTTTAATTACAATTTTGAAGTTTGAGGGATTGCATTGACCAGACTTGCTCCTGTTTTGTACCTGCTGGAATGGTTTAAGGCAGGGGGGTCCAAACTTTTTTCATGGGGGGCCACATATTGGAGCGAACACGGGGTACACTGCAAAAAGTAAATATCAAGCATTGTCTTAAATGACTTGAATTGAGGAAATATATCTTGTTTTGAGCGTTTTTCGCTAATTTAGACATTTTTCCAAGTTTGCTTTGCTTGTTTGAGGACATTTCAGACCAGTTCTAGGATAAATCTCGCTTGAAATAAGAAAGTAAATTTGCCAATGAGATAAGACCAATTTTCTTTCCCCACTGGCAAAGAAAATGACCTGAAATAAGGACGAAATGTATCGAAACGAGTCAGAAACATCTCAGAACAAGTGAAATAATCTAGGACAAATGCCCAAGCACTTCTTAACTAGTCAAAACAACTCACATTTTGATTATTATGCTCAAATTGAGATGTTTATACTGATCTAGTTAATTACTTTTTGCAGTGTAAAGGGCCGTGGGTCGGTGGTTAGTTCCACGAAACCTTCGAGTAGCAGAGGTTTAAATTGTGCCTCATGCCTTTATTTATGCTTAAAACCTTAACGCCAGCTCTGTCTCACAGTAAAATGCTAGTTGTTAGGTTAGAATTGTGTAGAATTATTACATATTAAATAAAAAGGACCAACTCTGATGATGTGAACCGATTCAGCAAGCAGCACTTTGGACACCCCTGGTTTAAGGTGAGACGCTACAGGTGAAGAGGGATTTTTTTTTTAATTTAAAGATATCAATTTGAAACTTTAGCTGTCGATCACTGGCATAAATGAGGATGATGGCGTTTTGTGCCTAAAAATACCCAAATTGGCTATATTTCCTGTCAAAGCGGACTAATGGATCGTGCCGGTTTTAAATGTATGGTTTTATTTTGATATGCTTTTTCAGAGGAGATTTTTGCATTGTGTTTTGTGTTAAAATAAGCTGTGGTGAAAAAATGTTTGTAAAAAAAACCTTTGAGATTCAGAAATCCATTTGAGAAATCCTAATCTAAAACATTGTCAACTCCAAGACTTTGGTGTCTGTAGGAACTACTTATGTGGGGATATTATTATTGTCATTGTGAGGAGATTTTTTCTTTTTCTTTCCAGGTGAGACTTGACAATTTGGTCCAAAACCTGAAAATTTAACATTTGTTTCACTTCAAGCACTAACAACTTATGAGAATTCAGCGTCAATAATGTTTTTAACCTCTTACCTCCTGCCTTGACCGATCGAATTGTCTATTTACCCAAATCTAAAAGCTTCTTGCCTGGAGCTTACAGGCCAGAGGAACCTCTCATTTGAAAGTCCTAGAAAGAACTGCTGTTAATGGAAGTTCTTCACTTTTTTGTTGTGTTTTCATCCTCCTTTTCGTCGCTGCTTTTTTCAAGAAGCTTTTAGATTCGAGTAATTCCAAAATGGAGAAAATTATTCTACTTTTGTACTGTACTTTTCCCTGATGCTTTACATGTTTACCTGGACTGAAAAACAGCCCTGGACTCTGACCAGCCTGGCCCAAATTAGCGTAATTGTGACACTTCCACAAATACATATTTTAACCTCTTACCCCTCGCCTAAGCCAAATGCATTCTGTCCTCTTTTGGCTGTGTAACACCTCATTTGAAAGCTAAGACCCACAAAACTGACCTTTTTCCTCGCGCTGTTGCTGTGTTGTGTCACCTTTTGTATGTTTTTTTTTCTTCTTTTCATTGTTGTCACATTTTTGTTGAATTTTTGTTACTTTTTGGTTGAGTTTTTGTATTTTTTTTGTTGAGTTTTTGTTGAATTTTTGTCACATCTTTGTTAAATTTTTGTTGAATTTTTGTCACATTTTTGTCACTCTTTGGTTGAGTTTTTGTCACTTTTTGTTGAATTTTTGTACATTTTTTGTTGAAGTTTTGTCACGTCTTTGTTGAGTTTTTGTGACATTTTTGTTTAATGTTTGTCACATTTTTGTTAATTTTTTGTTAAATTTTTGTTGAATTTTTGTCATATTTTTGGTGCTTTTTTCCCAAGAATCTTTTTGATTAGGGTAAAGCCAAACTGGAGAAAATGGGATCTGTTCAGGTGGGAGTTAAGGGATTAACCTCTTACCCCCCGCCTTAACATTAACGAGTGCATTTTCCCCAGTTCGGCTTTTTATTATTATTTTTTTGATCGGCATCATCAGCAAAAAGAGCGGGAAAGGTGGTCGTAGAAACAGAAGCAAAATCATTAATTTAAATAATAAATAATAATGGTCCCAAAATTGAATGTGCACCATACTCCACGGAATTCCTTTTAGATTCAGGTTTTTTTATACTGGGCTTTACCCAAATCTAAAAGCTTCTTGACTGGAGAGCAACAATGTAACGCCTCATTTGAAAGCTAAGACCTACAAAAGTGATGGAAGCTTTTTGTCACGTCGCCACATTTTTGTCGTATTTTTGTTGTTTTTTTAAATCATTTTTTGTTGTGTTTTTTTGTCCGTGTTTTTCTCATGTTGTCATCCTCTTTTTCTCGCTATTTTGATGCTTTTCTTTTTTAGCTTTTAGATTTGGGTAAAGCTCCAGAGCCCCAGAGCCAGTGGCCCTTCTGTGCTCTTCCAGAATACAGGACATATGGCCAGTCCACCCCTGCTTTCTACATACCAAGTAATTAATAACTCTTTTTTTTTTTTTCAAGTTTTTCCTGCTGCTTGAACATAATCACGCCACTTAACACAGCCCTTTAGTCGCACTTTCAAATATAAATGACTCAACTTTCCCGTATTCAGAAAACCTTTGCCCCGTGTGTGAAAAGGCAGCACTCACCTCTCCCGGCAGGTCTGTGGTAACGCGGCTAATCCTTTACACATTTTGCTCCTGGTTTGGTTTCCTTCCTCAGCTGTTTTCTGTTTCTCCTCTTGGTAAAGATTGACAAAAAGTTTTACGTCTCTCGCTCACAGTCCCCGGTCGACTTTCTGAGCTCGTCCGCAGCCGTGGGGGAGGCTTTATACAGGCGTCCCACGGGCAGGCGGCCAAAGTCTGGCCCAATCAGAGGAGGATGTGCCGGAGCCGCAGGGACCGGGGGCCTGGGCCGGGCCTGTGTTTGCTTTGAGGTTTTCCGTCAGCGGCAGGTCCGACGCAGGATGCACTTAGCGGGGACACAGGGAGGCCGTTAGATGTGGGAAGAAAGGCTAATTTGTTTGCTTACTTAAGTCGGGACCTGGGACCTGGGGTTGAAAGAAGCGCCTCTAATGCAATAAGCAGTGTCTTGACAAGTTACAGACAGAAGAGAGATGGTGCGCTCAGTTTGCAGCAGCTGGTAGTGCCCACCCACCCCCCCCGCTTTCTTTTTTCTGTATAATATAATGGATGCACATCATAAACACAGCGGATAATACTGTAGTTGGTCATGGGAATCATCTAAATCAAATCAAACTTTATTTAAAAAGCGCTTTTCATACCAAAAGGCATCACAAAGTGCTTTACAGATTACAGCATTTAAAACAATGCGCCTGGGACAACCTCCCATATATATATTTTATATATTAGGATTAAATAAATAGATTAGTCAGTTAAAGGCTAAGCTAAAAAGGTGGGTCTTGAGCTGCTCTTAAAAACATGAACGTTCTCTGCAGCCCTGAGCTCCTCCTCAGGCCTGAGCTCCTCCTCAGGTCTGAGCTCCTCCTCAGGTCTGAGCTCCTCCTCAGGTGGTTCCAGAGGCGAGAGCCGTAATATTCTCTTTTTGTTGACTTTAGGAATAACTAGGAGACCCCTGCCGGAGGAGCGAAGGGGCCGTGAAGGTTCATAAGGTAAAAGCAGTTCTGAAAGATAAGAAGGACCAAGACCATTAAGACATTTAAAAACCATTAAAGAGGGGGTATTATGCTTTTCTCAGTCCCATAGCACCAGTCTATATCACACTACAATGATGACAAACCTTCTGTTGGTCTGTAAATGCAGTAAATTAGAATAACTGCCTTGTATAAAATGTCTCTCTCAAAATGGCTGTAGTGAATGTCTTGAAATAGGCCTCTGTCTCTTTAAGAACCTCTGAGCCTTTCCGACACGCCCCCTCCACACGCTGTCTGTGGCATCAGTGGGGAGGGGGTTCTGCTGAGGAGCAGTGGTTGGTTACTCGGCTGGTGACCAAAGCTCGGAGGCGTCTCCAGGAGGTGGGGGCGTTCCTAGGAGGACTCAGGCAAACCTATCCCTAAAATGGCCGCCATCAGAGTTTTTACAGATTACTCAGAAATACGTGAATGTGCCAAGGCAACACTTCAGGCATGTTTTTTTAATGAGGGAATGACATAATAACATGATGTAAAGCTTGAAAAAGTCGATTTTGCAAAATACCTCCCCTTTAAAAGAACTTTAAAATCGATCCTGAAACACACGTTGAGCCAATGCAGCGATTCTCAAACCGGTGTAATGTGGTCCCGCCTCCTGGTCTTCGTCAGGACTCGAGCTGCTGAAAACCTGAGATCCTCTTTTTGGGAAGACCAGAGAGCAGGGCATTATAGTGGATACGACTGGTGATAAAAGCATGCATGAGCGTCTCCGTGTTGGCCCGAGAGAGAATGGGGCGACTCTGGCTATGTTCTTTAGATGGTAAAAACCTATCTTTGTGATATTCTTAATGTGTGGAATAAACGCCAGCTCAGAGTCAAAGATCACGCCCAGGTTCTTCACCTGTGAGGAAGGATTCAGAGACAGTGACTGTAGTTTGGGTAAAAGTCTCTCTCTCAGGGCGGATGATTAACATTTCAGTTTTGTCCTGGTTCAGCTGGAGAAAGTTTTCTGCCATCCAGAATTTGATATCTAAAAATGCAGTTAAAAATTGCATCCATTGGCCTGGTGTCATCAGGAGACATGGAGATGTATAACTGTGTATCATCAGCATCACTGTGAAAGTTGACCTCGTGTCTCCTGATGACATCACCAAGAGGGAGCATATACAGGTTAAAAAGCACTGGGCCTAAAATTGAACCCTGGGGCACACCAACCTGGCTTTCCTCTGCCTCGCTTACACTAAATAAAACCAGAGCGATGTATTTTACCAAAACTCAAAAACTGAAGTCCTCCTTCTCATGCATTTCTGTAAACCAGAGTCAAACAAAAGTAGTGGAGGAATTTAAATATCGAGGCCTTGTTTTGGATTTAAAGTAAAAAACATGTTAAGTGTGAGGAAGCTGGCCACGAGGGGTTGAAATGGGCAGGCAGACTTAACAAAGGTAGAGTTCTCACCAGACATTTATTACTCACGCAGAAAGGAACTTCTCTGACACACAGATGTCACACACAAAATGGCCCCCAGTGACTACAGCAGTCAGCTTTTATACCTCCCCTAATGGGACAGGACCTCCCACCGGTAGGTACCATTCCTTGATGGGTGACTTCCAAACAAAAGTTCTGCTGGTAAGCTTTAACATCTTACATAAAGATGAGTCAAGAGTCCAAAACGATCAGCGTTCAACTCAAATGAATAAAGACAATACAAGCCAAAAATCAAACACAAAGGAAACTCAAAACAAAGATTCAACTAGTTTCCCCCCTTCCACATGTTTCAGCCTGAAGTTTTTAAAATGGCCGACACAGACCACGCCCCTTCCTTTCTTCCCACCAGGTGGTACAGGTAAATGTCTGAGTAAATTAATTAACAAAGTTTTAAATGGACAATGTGATATAATTATTAACATATACATGAATCTGAGGATTATTGTCGGCTGGTGGATATTGCAAACGAAGCAAAATAACAAACACACACAATGGGACAAACCCACTTTGTCACATTAAGAAAATCTGCAACACACTAAGGGCGCGTTCACACCTGGGACTCGGTTCGATCGGGGACCAAAATTGGCGCTGTTCGCGTTCACGCCTCTTTTGTGTCAATCAAACCTGCCTGCCAGACACTCCCAGCTCCAAATGGGGGTATACATTGATTGACATGTTTTCTATTGAACGCTCTTCATGTAACGCGGTTTAATCTTGGAGGTCGACCGTGTGGTGAAGACATGTCCCCATTGTGCCCGCTGTTTGTGTGTTGACGTGATGACAGTGCGTTTCATGATTGACACAGAAAGCACATCCATCTCCACTTCTGAAAGCTTTTCAAATGACAGGTCGTTTTCCGCCTCGGCGGGAGGGCGGGCCTGCAGAGACACACAGACACGGGCCTTTGGGAGTGACAGACAGACGCACAAATGGTCATTGATTTTCTGTAGATCTTGTGGAGATAAACGGTGACAGGAGAAAGAAATTGTTTCCTTTTTGAAGACATTGGATATTCTTGGAAAATCAGCCAAATAGCAAAAATCAATAAACCAGGCAAAGAATCATAAACGGAAATATTCCTAGAAGAAATTAGAAGAAGTGGAGATGTCCAAACAGTGAAAAACAGAAAAATGCATCTTCGGAAGTTGGCCCTTGAAGTGTCCAATTACAATTTACACAAGCAGCAACTTCCCTCTCTCTTGGTACAACAGCTTTTTCTGCATCTGCGGTTTCTGTTTCCACATTGTTTTACTGGAAACCTTTGTACGTCTTGGCTGTTTTTTGTAAGGTTTAGTGGATTTTTCAATAATGTTTAGCTGCAGACCCGGAGCCGAGACAAATCCACCGGGATAGTGCGCCCTCTGCTGGCAAAGACAGATATACGACGGTATTTAGCTCATGTTTTACAGTTGTATCGTTGGGATTATTTTGTGTAATTTAGAAAGTGTTGACATGTAGCTTAGTTTAGGCGACATGTACTATTATTTGGGTTATTTTCTGAAATTAAAACTGTATGTTTTACTGCTTTCATTGTATTTTGTAGGACAGAGCCTTCATTTGTTCATTGGTTCAACAAAGGACAGAGACAATATTTTGGAACAAAATTACATTTTTATTGTGGTAACGGCCATTGCTGTAATCAGTAAAGAAAGGAGAGAAATCAGGTTAATAATGTTAGCTGCAGATGCAATAACACATTAAAAAACAACATTTGTACCGTCAGGGTCTTCCCTGTTTTCTAAATTCAGCAGCATCTTTCTGTTAACTTCACTAAAACAAAAGATCAACACTGATGTCATTAATGTGTAAAAATCAAATGTTGTAATTCTGGGATAATAATGATAATAATAATAATAATAATAATACAGTCAAAACTAGTCTGGAATGACATAAACATGCAACTATGTGCCATAACTTTTTTTTAAATTTTATTTGTCCTTTATTTATCCAGGATACAACTCGTTGAGATTAAAAAGAGTGTCCAGGCCAAGATTCTTTAACATTAAAATATGCAATAATTTGCCACAGAAAGTAAAACCTGTACTACATAATTATGAATAAATTATATTTACTTTACAACCTGCAATTGCATTTTTTGGGTGTCATGTAATTGGGATTATTTATTGTTTTTACTCATTTACAACTAGCATGAATGCTGTCTTAAGCAGAAAATGTGTCATCTTATCTTTATCAAACAACAGAAGCATCTACGATTTCTATATTGGTTCATAAGAAATCAAAAAATGAAATAACTCGGTTAAAGTCTCACGTTCGTTGAGTTGATCAAATCAATCTTCCCAAGACCTAATACCGTCGTGTATCCGTCTTTACCAGCAGAGGGCGCACTATCACGGTGGATTCGCTTCACGGTATTTCTGTCTCTTTTTTTTCTTCTCGATTTTTTTACTGCAGAGAGTCCGTACGAGCCATTCATGCCTCGTCATGCTATAACTTATAAGCTAAAGACATTTGAGACCTACACATTCATACTTCTGAAACACTGAAGAGGCACCGAGAGCCCCCCCACAGCTGCAGCACAGTGGAGGCGCCACAGGAAGCAAAACGAGGAGACAAACGAGGAGGCATCCGGGCAAGACTCACAACTAAGCCACACAAATCAGTAACTTCGACATTAAAGCGACGTTGCCTATTTTGGTGTCACATCTGTACGAGTTTGAGTCGGCCGTTGGATGGAAGCTCATTATGAAGCCCAGTCCTTGCAGCATGTTTCTGTGGAGAGCCGCTCTTATCAGCCAAACAAGTATCATTAAGTCGCGTCAGATGTTTTGGTTATAAAGTGGTTATGAGAAAAAGCAGTGCAGCCATTAAATTGTCACAAAGTCATTCGTCTTCCCTCGGAACCCAAATGTTTAGCAACAGCGAACAAAGATAAGCCGCATTTTGAGGTTGTTGCATAAGGAAAGGAGAAGATCAGGGGCGGACTGGCCATATGTCCTGTATTCTGGAAGAGCACAGAAGGGCCACTGGCTCTAGGGCCACCGGTCTGGCCTCTCACTTTACCCTACCCTTACCCCCGGGCGTGACCGAGCTTTACCCAAATCTAACCTCTTAACTCCCGCCTGAACCGAGAGGATCTTTTTTCTTCACGTCATCAGACTTTTTATCCATCATTTTTTTGTTGGGTATTCAACTCATTTTTAGATGTTTTTTTTTGTCATTTTTTGTCACATTTTTGTCATTTCTTTGTCATTTCTTCGTCTAATTGTTGTAATTCTTTGTCAAATTTGTATCCAATTTTTGTCACATTTTTGTAATTTTTTTGTCACTTTTTAGTAATTTTTTGTCACTTTTTTTTGTCATTTTTTTTGGTAAAATTTTTATCAAATTTTTGTCAAATTTTTTATTTATTTTTTTATTTTTATTTTTTAATTTTTGTGACATTTTTGCCACTTTTTCATACATTTTTTGTCACTTTTTTGTATTTTTTTTTGTCATTTTTTGGTCCATTTTTTATCATTTTTTTGGAAAAAAAAAGGGTAATTTTTTGGTCAATTCTTTTGTCATTTTTGTGGCATTTTTGCCACTTTTTCATCAATTTTTCGTCACTTTTTTGTCAAACTTTTCTCACTTTTTTGTCACATTTCCATCATTGTTTTCGTCTCAGTTTTGTCACTATTCTCACAGCTTTTTTCCAAAAGCTTTTGGATTGGGGTAAAGCCAAACTGGAGAAAATGTGCTCGGTTCAGGTGGGAGTTAAGGGGTTAAAAGAAAAGCATCCAAAAACAAAAATGCGCTGGAAAAGCAACAAAAAAGTGACAAAAACACAACAAAATGTGACGAAAACGTGACGACAAAGCGATGAAAAAAGCAATGAAAAAACAACAATAAAACAAAAAAAACCCGAAAAACAAGATACGAAAACACAACGAAAAAGTGACGAAAAAGTGACGAAAACAGGCCAAAAAGCCACAAAAAAGTAATGAAAAAGCAACAAAAACATGACAAAAATGCAGCGACAACATGACAAAAAGTTGCCATCACTTTTCTAGATTTTAGCTTTCAAATGAGGCGTTACAGTGTTGCTCTCCAATCAAGAAGCTTTTACTGGAGAAAATGCTCTCGGTTAAGGCGGGGGTTAAGAGGTTAATATATGTATTTGTGGAAGTGTCACATTTACGCTAATTTGGACCAGACTGACCAGAGTCCAGGGCTGTTTTTCGGTCCCAGTCCGCCCCTGGAGAAGATTGAAGCCATATTGTGTTATACTGTTTGTCATATGTCCTTATTATGGCACCATAGAATGAATATATCTAGGGATGCCGCGGCGATAGCATTGCTGAAGCTAGTGGCAACATGCTAATGAAAGTAGCCTCATAATACTGGAATGGACAAGTGTGTGTGTTTTAGTTTAGGTGGCCTTGTTTATAATGTCAGCATCTCTGAACATATCAGTGTTTGTGACAGTGAAGAAGTTTGCTTATTTCTCTGGTGAGCTTTGATTTGTGTTCGCAAAAGCTGCCGCACTCGTCCTCTTCTCCTTTCACTTCCCCTTCAGCCCTCATATGCAAAAATCCGATATGCCACAGACGTTTCATGTATATATACACAACTCTGAGCAGGTGCAGTCTACAGTAGCCACAGATAAGCCGCCTGGACTCTTATTTTTTTATTTATGAGACTGTTCCTCCCAATCCAATTATCTAAACACAAACCATTTTCTTTAAGGGTTATTGTCGTGCAGAGTCGACTTTTATCTCACAACAGGAGTTCCAGAACCTCCCAGGGCTGCACAGACAAAACCACCGCACCAGTGAAGCCAACGTTATTTTTGGTCATTGCCTTCAGTATAACGTTATTTAGGATGTTTTGAATGAAATGTTTGTGGAGAAACATTCATGTTGGGGTGTCCAAACCTTTTTCATTGAGGGTTTCATATTGCAGTGTGTTTGGTGTGGAGGGGCCACAGATCGGTGGACAGAGTTTTAACCCGTTCTCCACATCTTTATTTAGGCATGTAACCTTAAAACTAGCTCTTGCCCACAATAGAATATTTGTTTTTGAGAAAGTGTAGAATGATGAAATTTGATGTAAAAAGTAGTATCTCTGTCGGTGAGAGTCAATCAGCCGAATGCCCGTCTCGACTGCACATGCGTGGGTCAAACAGGCTCCTCATTTCGGCCCAAACAAACCGCTCCGCCATTGAAATGTGTGAACGAGTCCAGGTAGCGGAGCGAGAACACTGAAGTCTGAGCCATAACTGTGACCCATAAGGCTGACGGGCATTTGTTTAAAGACTGTAAGTCTCAAGTGACATTTCTTGAAAATATTTATGTTGTCAATATCTTGAAAGCGACGGAAAAGCCAGGACGGCGGCTCCATAGGCAGGAGTGGACCATAGTGGACCATAGTGGACCTGAGATCAGCCCGACACAAATTTAAATCATTTAAATTTGTCCTGAAATCTCGGGGGAAAGTTTCAAAACGGTGTTGATGTTAAATATAGTGGGTACATTTCCGTCTGTCACATTATTGATCGATTAGCCATGTTGTTCCATCAGATCACTCGTAATATAACATAGAAGATACAAGATTTCGTTGACTGTCCACCTCGTTATTGACAAAATAAAAGATTCTATGTTTTTATTTCTCATGCAGTTTAAATGTCCTGAATATCAGGACTTGAGGCCACAGTTTCAGACCCTGCACTTTGTCCAACAGTCGCCTTCAAGGGTCAGAAATGTTTTTCTCACATAGTTTGAGAGTTGGTCGTCACTTTTGAAGGATCTCCTCATATGAACGGCTGTTCAGTTCTTTACGTTTCTGTTTATCTCCGTACGTAGTCCTGGTTGTTAAAATAGACTTAATGCTAATATTGTGACGAGCTCCACGGCGACGAAAAAAACGCTTTAAATCATCAACTTTCCAGCGGTTTAAACCATAGAAATAAAAAGTTAAACGGTCCAAATCAGAGCTTTCTTCGTT
This sequence comes from Gobius niger, assembly GCF_951799975.1. Taxonomy (NCBI): domain Eukaryota; kingdom Metazoa; phylum Chordata; class Actinopteri; order Gobiiformes; family Gobiidae; genus Gobius; species Gobius niger. The sequence goes on from NC_136868.1 coordinate 3,061,143, forward strand.
GCTTTACGCTAACTATCAATATTGTTTGGTAGTCAAAATGAATTCCATTACCCATAATGCAACGGGAGACCCGAGATGGGCATTCGGCTTATTCAACAAGAAGCCTGAGGTCCATCAAAAATTGGTCTGAGGGCCACATTTGGCCCCCAGGCCGCACTTTGGGCCCCCCTGAATTGTAGCATTAGCATCTTATTAGCTAACTGTTTATTCAGCTTCAGTCTTATTTTAGTCTAACATAAAATCTACACATTTTAGTCATTTTAGTCTCATAAATAATTATTAACCAGTTCCCTGCCGTCCACAGGAGGTTGTGTCACACAGATTTAAAAAAAAACGACAAGGTCTTACGAAACACGAGGATACACATTTAAATGTTGTATTAAATAAGCATTACAGTGAAATGTCACCCTGCCCTGCTCTTCATGCTTACACTGCGCACAAACAGGACACTGCACATAAACAAACCCTGCAGATAATTTCCCACAAACCGTTAGAAGGACTCGGGGAATTTACTCGGACAAAAGCGCCAAGTTAATTCTTCATCAAAATCAGACCCTGACCTTGACTCCTTTGTTCGGGTTCAGACACGTCTCGATCAGTAACAACAGGAGCCGAGGCAATCGAGAGGCGAAGAAGACCCGTGCTGTGTTCAAAGTGTCATTAAGGGCGGGAAGAATCTGCACTGAAGGGAAGAACTGTTCCAATAATGCTGATTAAGGATGTTGAGGAGACTCTAGATACGAATGTCAGCAGAAACAGAAAAGAGTGATCCAGGTGATTCACACAGCTGGATTTAGAGACCACCCAAGTCCACTATTCATTAGGATTATTATACAAACAGGAGAATGTCAGACTCTGTTGGTGCCAAGCCAGAAACAGAGCTCTTCCAGGGGGCTTTGTGTTTGATTCTGAAAATGAAATGTTAAGAGAAATTACTTCAACAACTTCAAAACAAATGTGGTGCTACTACTACTACTTTACTTTATTTGCAACATAATTCTTGATCATGTACCAGCTTGATTCTTGGCTGTATTTATTGTAGATTTTCAACCTGAATAGACTCAAACATAGACAAAAGCAGCGATTCAAAAGATTTATTGACATACCGTAAATTCTCTAATACTGGCCTGTATTCCATTAGCGGCCGGGTCTCTGACAGAGGCCGGGGCTTTTATTAGAAACTATAGCGGTAGAAATATTCCCCATGTTAGGAATTTGTCTCATACTGGTGTAAATGAAAACTCACATGCAGGAAGTAACAAACGGGAACCCGGGCCGAGGGGGACGCTGCGGAGGAGCTGATCCGAGCGTTACTTTGACACAGATTTAGCCACTTTTCAAACCTCCTGTGACCATATTTGGAAATAGGGAAAGCAACAAATGTCGTGTGACCCTCCAGGGTTTTAATAAAGTCTCCATCGCGTCTTCAAAGCACGTCCAGCTGCTCCGTGTGCAGGTCAGTCCCACGCCTCAAAATAACTCCTCCCATCAGCGCGAGCGTCTCGTCTTCTCTCGGGTCAGTCTCATGATCGATCACAAACACAAACGCTCCGTCTAAACTCGCCTTTTACACAAGATAACAACAAATAATCCGGTCCGCGGTAAAAAAGTTTGAGTTTGAAACGTTAATTAATAAATGAACCTAATATTTTAGTGCAAATGGACACAAATCTCGTTTTTCTTCGTTTTCCTGGTCGTCCGTTTTGCTCAAAAAGAAATAAAGGCCTGTCTCTAACTGTGGCCTGGTTCCAATAAAGGCCTGGTCCTAGATGCCCTTGAGTAAATAAAGGCCCCGGCCTGTATTAGAGCATTTACGGTATATATATACTGTATATATTTTTGGTGATCAGACCCCAGCAGTAGACACCGATATGGAGTAAAGTAATGGGTAGGTTAGCTTTAGGGATGTCATGGACACTGATGATGGTATGGGAGAATGGTGAAGGATTTACCAGGGTGAATCTGTGGATAGAAGATTTGGGGAATTTGCATGTTCTCCCTCAGTCGGTGTCAGTTTCCTCCAGGTATTCCGGTGTTTCCGATATGAAATACACGGCAATGTTGAATAATTGACGTCTTCCTCTGGTGTCTGGACCCTGGTGGTGGTAGTTTCAAGTACCTGGGTGTTCACCTCAACAATAAACTGGACTGGTCCCACAACACAACACCAACTCCCTGTACAAGAAGGGCCAAAGTCGCCTCCACCTTCTGAGGAGACTGAGGTCCTTCTGCTCAGGACTTTTTATGACTCTGTGGTGGCCTCTGCTCTCCACTACGCTGCCGTGTGCTGGGCCCCGGGCAGCACAGAGCGGGACAAGACCAGACTGAACAAGCTGGACTGGAGGGCCAGCTCCGTCCTGGGCTGCCCCCGGGACTCAGGACAGAAGGGTGATAGCCAAGCTCACCTCCATCATGGACAACACCTCCCATCCACTGCACGGGAGGCAGGTACTTCATCCCTACTGTTGTTAGACTGAACAACAAGACTGTAAAGTAATATGTGCAATAACCCCCCTTGCAAAACTATGTGCAATAATCTCTGCATCAGCTGCACTTATTGACAACCTGCACTAGGACTGGAACTTTACACCCCGATATTTTACTTACATAATCTGTCCTAATGTTTATCCCATTTTTATTTATTATTTCCTTATTGTTATAATTCCGCCCCTAGGATTTTTGCTTTACTTATTGTACATAAGATGCCTCGTTTTTTCTACTTTTTAACTGTTTGCACATTTCCTGTCTGTTTTTGCACACTCTGAGTGATCTTATTGAACGCCGATTGTAACAAGTGAATTTCTCCATTGTGAGATCAATAAAGGATCATCTTGGTGGACGAGACCCGGGGCGGCCAGGTGACAACGGCGAGCAGAGCCGAGGAGAGGCCGGGCGGAGTAGGGGCCGAGGAGGGTCGCGGCACAACCGGGAAACGGCCGAGCGATGGACGAGAAAGTTTAAAAAGGGGATCCTGGGCGATGAATGGCTGAAGCAGGAATGTGCAGCTGCTCGGAGGATTGTTGAAGAGCTGCAGATATTGAGGCAATGAATAAATACAGCTGGTCGATCTTCCACCGGAAAAAAAAATCCTTGTTGTGAACCTGTTCATAACCATGGCAATAAAAGCAATTCTGATTCCAAGTTGAATTTGCTCAGAGGCTTCATTGAGACGCCTGTCATCTTGTCTGTTCCAAGGAGCTTCGTCAAGGCTCTGTTTTGTCAGAGTTGTTCACCGTGTTCAGTTCAGTGCGGACTGTCAGTTTTTCATGGATGAAGTCTTTTCTTTTCCCCCAGAATCTCTTTGGTTAAAACCGAAGAAAAGATAATGGTCAGGGGCGGACTGGGACTTAAAAACGGCCATGGACTCTTTACCCAAATCTAAAAGCTCCTGAACTGGAGAGCAACAGTGTAACGCCTCATTTGAAAGCTAAGACCTACAAGAATGATTGCAACTTTATGTCATGATTTTGTTGTTTTTTCATTACTTTTGTGGCTTTGTCATTGTGTTTTATCACTTTTTTGTGGCCTTTTTTGTTGCTTTTTTCATTGCTTTGTTGCTGTGTTTTTGTCACATTTTTGTCACATTTTTTGTTGCTTTTACGGCACATTTTTGTCCCGTGTTCATCCTCGTTTTCGTTTTTCTTTTTTGGCGCTTTTCTTTTGAGCTTTTAGATTTGGGCAAAGCTCGGTTAAGGCGTAAAATTAGAGATTAAGGAGAACATTGAGAGGCCAGACCTGTGGCCCTAAAGCCAGTGGCCCTTCTGTGCTCTTCCAGAATACAGGACATATGGCCAGTCCGCCCCTGATATTGGTTAAAGCAGCGGCGCAACTTTTGGAGAAATGCCCTGTGAAATCAGGCATTTTAGTGTATCCCACACCACACCAACATCACGATATACATGATTGTTTTCGCAGCAAATTAAAGTTTGAACCATGACCCTCGAGCCCAGGGGCAGACTGGCCATATGTCCTGTATTCTGGAAGAGCACAGAAGGGCCACTGGCTTTAGGGCCACCGGTCCCGCCTCAACCGAGCTTTACCCAAATCTAAAAGCTAAAAAGAAAAGCATCAAAATAGCGAGAAAAAGAGGATGAAAAGTCAACAAAAACATGAGAAAAACACAACAAAAAATGATGGAAAAAATAGTTGAAAAAACAACAAAAATATGACAAAAATGTGGCGACATGACGAAAGGTTTCCATCACAAAAACATGAATCTAAAAGGAATTCCGTGGAGTATGGTGCACCACAAGGTTCAATTTTGGGACCATTATTATTTATTATTTATATTAATGATTTTGCTTCTGTTTCTACGACCACCTTTCCCGTTCTTTTGGCTGATGATACCGATCAAAAAAATAATAATAAAAAGCCGAACTGGGGAAAATGCACTCGTTAATGTTAAGGCGGGGGGCAAGAGGTTAAAATATGTATTTGTGGAAGTGTCACAATTACGCTAATTTGGGCCAGGCTGGTCAGAGTCCAGGGCTGTTTTTCAGTCCCAGTCCGGCCCTGCTCGAGTCGTGAACAAAACAAACGTTTTTTTAAAAGGAGCAGCTCATAATGTCGGAAAGTGGCCTTGGTTATAAAATGTATTTAATCACACTGAGACGCATAACTGTTGAACTCACAACTGTGAAGAAAGGAAAATATGAGGCACCAATTTATAACATAACATTGCTTTTCAGTTTCATTGAATTCCATCTACGACTTCTTTTTCCTGGTAGTTCTATTCAGCTCTTTACACTTAACATAACTTGTTCGAGTGTCACCTTGATTCATCGTTTAATTAACATTACATCGGTTCTGCCTTGGCTCCGGACCCAGTAGTCTCTCTCTCAAACAGGAAGCTCGTATTACCTGCAGAATGCGGACAATGCGGCTTCTTTTCATGGCCTGTGGTCCGTGGGGAGCAGGGAGGCGTTGTGTCGGCGCACGTTTCCTTCGGCGTTCGGGAGGAGGGAGTGTTTTGTCGGGGCGACGGTCGGGCGGCTGAACAAATAAACTGTGGAGGTTTAGCTAGGTGCTTTGTCTGCCCCCTCTGACGTAGGAACATGGTGGATCTGTGAGGGAGTTAATGAAGAACACGGAGAATGACCTTTGGTGGTGGTAAAGTACTGACTTACAGACTACGTTCACATTTGCAAAGACTCATTACTAAGTTCCCGAACGTATTTGTAACATCCCAATTGTTCACAAGGATGAGTTCTGTTGGGATGTTTTTCAGAATGTCAATTACAATCGAAGTTATAACAGAAAATAACGGACAGATCTCCATTTTGTATAGTTTAAAGGATCTGCATCATGCTATTTTAGCCATCCCGAAGTAAAGTGTAGGCATTTATATGATATGTTGTACCTCTACCACTATGGAGCACTATTTTTGTGAGAATTATAAGTATTTTCTGGGGGTATTTCCCAAACCCGGAAGACAAGACGCTTCGATTCAGTTAACTCCGCCCCCTCTCTCCGAGCGGATCGGCCCATGCATTATTAGCAGTAAAATAAATATAGCTTCGTAAATGGCTAACACACACGCTAACACACACAAGCTAACACACACACGCTAACACACACAAGCTAACACACACAAGCTAACACACACTCTAACACACACAAGCTAACACGTGTTTTGACTCACCACTGCTCTGTCCTGGCCTCTCCATCACATCGGGGACTCGCGTTGGTTATAAAAGTTAATCCACTTTGAGAAGATTCACTAAACATCAGAGACAGTCACAGAAAAACACTATTTTGCTGATAGTCGCTGAATCCCGGAAAGAAAGAGCTCCATCTTCACATCCTTCAGTGCAAACATGACACCTGTTCAGACGCTCAGGCGTGCGTTTGTTTTGTGTTTGTTTTCAGCCCTGACCTGGAAGCGCGTCCTTTTTTTTATTTTTTATTGTGAATTTTATTGTGACAATTACAAAGAAAAAACAGACAAGAGAGACATTACAAAGAACAGACAACAGATCTCACGTGACATTAAACCAGAAAACTTTTGAGAAGAATTTCATAGGCTGTATTGGTAGGCGTACTGGGCGGGTGTGCATGTGAGAGCGTTCGTGCGTAATGGGAAAAAAAAAGACAATAGAAAAATTATAATAATTGTTGTCATTGTCATCATCAACACCATCATCCATACTGACATTATGCTGTATCTAATGATAATCACAATTATGATTATTATATATATGTATACATATACACACATACATACATACATCAACAACAACCCTATTAATAATAGCATAATAATTATGCTAGTAGTAGTAGTAATAGTAATAATAATAATAATATTCATAATCAATATCATGTTCAATAGTCTTATGATCACGAAATTACTTATTGTTTTTTTTATCCATTTGTTCTCTACCATTCTGTCCCTGATCTATATCTGTCTTGTTGTTATTTTTTGTTATTGTTGTTGTTTTACCCTAAAATGGGCTAAGGTGCATTAAAAGGACAAGAAGTGCTCACCTGGGCAGAAATATTGTCCCTGTAAGCACCTTCCCACCGACCTGAGAGCTTGTGTATCATTTGTGTGTGTGTGTGTGTTTTTTTTTTTGTACTATTCCACTGTGACTTTTTCTTTGTTTTAATGAAAATTAAAATCAGACCATAAGGCACTACATTACAGACGTCAGGCTCTTCCTGTTTGACACTATAACCGTCAGAGTGTCACAACTCAGTGGTTTTCCAGCAGAGGGCGGAGCAGCTGCTTAGAGAGCAGGATTCAGGAGGATTACTGAGAACTGAGTGAATGAAGCCACAAACCACTCTAGGGGTGTTTTTGATAAGGACATAGCATAACAACATAGCTCCAAAAGCTCCAAAAAGTCGATTTTGCATGATATAGGACCTTTAACATTACAAATACTCAGAAGAGCACAATCAGACATAACCCGAGTTCTGCTGACTCTGAGCCGCCGTCACGATGGATTCAGTTGCTCTTCTGGCTTTCTCTTGAGGATAAAGGTCACAGAATGATATTCTCTGATAAGGTCTAAGTGGCTCATCAGTTCATCAGCACATTTCACAAATTCCAAGGAACAACACCGTCACTGTCATGTCTAAAACGAGTCTGCTATAGTTCAATCAAAACGTGTTAATTAGATGCTCAACATTCTATTTCACAATTGTTTGCTTTTACAACATACTGAAGAACAAAACACATGTTTTTCCACTACTGGACAAACCATAAACGGGTTATACACGTGACAAGTGACGTCACCCGACAGAACGGCAAAAGGAAAGTGCAGCCAATGCTACTCCACAGTATATCCGCTGAAAACTTTTGACAAAAGATTATGCTAAATAAAATCAATGTGGTCAACACAGACGCCGTAACTAATGAAGGAAGGAGAGCAGCAACAGTTTCATACATTTCCATCAGATTAAACACAAAGAAAAGCAACAGGTAACACAGGATGAGACTGAATCACCGTCCCATAATTGGTCACTTGCCGTTATTACAAGCGACTGTATTGAAGGAGCATGTCTTAAAATTATGTTAGAAATGTTGACTAGGTTTTGAGTGGGTTGTGTTGATTGTGGAGGCGATTATTATGGCCTTTAGCGTACTACACACATCACCGACTGTACACAATAACTTTCAGCGTGCGTATCGGGCCTTCGAGAGCCTGAACTCATGTTTTCTGCATCAGTGAATAACCAGAAATTACGTTGCCGAGCTACAGGATGACCGTATGTACATTGCGTTTCCTTGAGCACAGAAGAGCTGTTAATAGCTTTTCAGTATGTAAATATTTATGTGTCTCCGATGGGTTTGGCTGGTATGCGCCGCCTTCCATTGTGAAGAGTTCTTGAATGTCCGAAAAGGAGCATACCATCGCACTTCCTTTACCCCTTTTCCAGGACGTAACAATGGGTGAAAGAAAATAAGCTTTCACCGTATCAGCTACCGAGGCATTCCACTCCGATGACAGTGTTGTACTTTCAGGAGTCAATCTTTGTTGTTTTCTCACCCCCCCAGATTTGATTGCTTACGTATGCTGAAGCAAATGCAAGAAATGAGAGAGAGCGTGTGAGAGTGAAGGAGTCAAAGTCAAATTGAAGTCGGTGCTTCTGCCATTTGGCAAAGATCATCCATATTTGCCTGAAATCAGCTGTCGTTTTTCCTCATGAATACAGCTCTTTGCAGAAAAAGCCCAGGAGGAAAAGGCATTTATCTCCGGCTGCTTTCTCATTTCATAATTTCCTCCATAATTTTGAAAAGAGTCGAACCTTGGATCCAGGAGGAAGAATGCGTTTGTTTTATGTTTTTGTCCTGGTCGTGGCACACTGGACCAGCTCTATACCCTTCATCGGGGGCTCAAGGGTTTGTGAGAGTTCGTCCGATCCAGTCCACATGTGGATCTGGAGAAAGCGTTCGACCCCTCGTGGGGCCCTGTGGGGGTGCTGCGGGAGTATGGGGTCCGGGGCCCTCTGCTAGGGGCTGTCCGTTCCCTGTATGAGGCAGCAGGAGCTTGGTTCGCATTGCCGGCAGTAAGTCAGACCTGTTCCCGGTGCGTGTTGGTCTCCGCCAGGGCTGCCCTTTGTCACCGGTTCTGTTCATTACTTTTATGGACAGAATTTCTAGGCGCAGCCAGGGGCCGGAGGGTGTCCGGTTTGGGAGCCTCAGGATCTCATCTCTGCTGTTTGCAGCCGAGTGTGTAGCGGCCGGGATGAGGATCAGCTCCTCCAAATCTGAGGCCATGGTTCTCCACCGGAAAAAGGTGGTTTCCCCTCTACAGGTCGGAGGGGAGTCCTTACCTCGAGTGGAGGAGTTCAAGTATCTCGGGGTCTTGTTCACGAGTGAGGGACGGATGGAGCGTGAGATCGAGTGATGCGGTCGCTGTATCGGACTGTTGTGGTGAAGAGGGAGTTGAGTCGGGGGCAAAGCTCTAGATTTACCGATTGATCTAGATCTAGATCGAACGGAGGAACCCGGTTGAACGGAGGAACCCTGCATTCTGGAATCTGAGGACTGGACGGTCTGTGATCTTGGCCCGTCTGCTGAGGGATCCTTCGGCCCTGGGTCTCTATAGCCTAGATCTCTCCTTCTGTGGTTCTCCCCAAGGTTTCTCTTTTCTCCTGCCGGGTTTTTGAGTTTTTCCTCGCCGTGCTGGAGAGTCTAAGGACGGGGGACGCCCACGCCGCTCGTCGCTACCTCCTATTGGACATTATATTTGCCTGGATTCACCTGAACTTTTAATTGTCATATTTATTGCTCTGTTTTATTGCCTTAATGTGTGGTGCAGCTGTGAGGCGACTTCTGTTGTGATATTGGGCTAAACAAAACCATTAAACTTAAACTGAAACAATCTACGTGTTCACCCTCACCTTTGGCCATGAGATCTGGGTAATGACCAAAAGGACAAGAAAAGGACCCAGTTGACGTGGCTCGGGCATCTGTTTCGGATGCCTCCTGGTCGGGAAGAGGCCTCGTGGAAGACCTAGGACACGATGGAGGGACTATGTCTCTGAGCTGGCCTGGTGTCGCCTCAGTGTCAGAACATCTGGAGGAGGTGTGTGTGGAGAGTCTGGGGATCTCTGCTGAGACTGCTTATCCTGGCCCTGGATAAAGAAGATGGATGGATGGATTTATGTAGACAGTGTTGCTGCTGTTTCTCTGTCCTGTCTTATATGTAAATGTGACCAAACATCCGACGCCAAGACAAAGAGAAACAGAGTCGCACAAGGACTCATTGGCCATAATAATCATCCCATCAGCATGGACTGTGGCATATACTCCTGCCTGCACCGACTTTGCACACATTGAAATTCATATTGAGTGAAGTGATTCCCCGAGGCCCAGGAGGATGGTGTGCGTAGTGCGCCATTGGCCGAGATCACAGTAGCTCAGTGCCTAAATCCATTGTTATTCAGCGATGAAGTGTGGCAGTAATCCAGCGCTGAAACTGGCAGCAGCAGAACATCGAAACTGGGCACACGATTATTCACTGGCACCAAACTACAAGAAGCAGATTATAACACAATATTACCAATGGATGTAGAAAATATTGTGATGTTTGAACAGATGTGATTTTAATGGAGATTGTTGTGGAGGTCAGATGTTTTAGTTGGACAAATATATTTGTACCTTTCAAGTAAATCAGGTTGTATTGAGAATATTAAAACTGCACCTGTCATGATTTAGTTTTCTTGTCTGTTCCTGTGTTTGACACGTGGGTTCTGTCCCTGTGATCTTGTTTTACTTCCCCTGTAATTGCCTGTCCCGCCTAATGTGTTGCGCCTGTGCCTTCCTCATGTATTTAGACCCCTGTCCTGTGTCGGTTCAGTGTCAGTCTCAGCCCTGGTTCTTTGAGTTGTTCCTTCCTCCTGTTCATCGTCTTATCTCTGCAGACTGCCAGGGGAACCAAATGGTTTTAGATGTGGGCACGTGTGGATATATGCACATGTGTGTACAGATCTGTGTGCTTTTGTGTGTTGGTTTGTACAATCTTGTGTGAATATGAAAACCAATGCTCCAGATAAACACTTCAAAAAACAGCTGAGCAATATTGGATTTTAGAAACGCTAGCAGTGAAAAACCTGGTGTGTTTGCAACAATAAGTCTCCATCCATTTTCTTCAGCTCTGGCTTCTCTCAGACTGCAGACAGCAGAGAAGCCGGACTTCCCTCTCCTCGCACATGTCCAGGTGACTCAGCTCCCCGGGGGGAAGGCGTTCCCGGGCCAGCTCAGAGACATAATGGGAGGCGACCAGGAGGCCGCTTGGACTGACCAGCCACCTCAGTGGGCTCCTCTCGATGTGAAGGAGCAGCGATGAGCTCTCTGAGGGTTCACCTGTGCGAAGGAAAGTCTTTTCACCCACTGGTATCTGAGGTCTTATCCTGTCATGACTCAAATCACATCAACCATCAGTGTTGCCACAGATGCTTTGAAAAAGTAATCTGATTACAGATTACTTAAGGCTCACTCATCCTACCCAAGGTGCAAGAACTTGTTCTTAGAACTTCTTGTTCTTGCACCCTGAGCTGCAGAACAAAATGAAGCCACTTTTGTCTAGTCGCCATGGAAATTACAATAATTTACAAAACGTTTCCATGGCCACAAGGTGCACGAAAAAGAAGTTCTTGCGTCTTGTGAAGTATGATGGAGCCTTTAGTCTCCTGTAGTTTGGGTACTAGAATGCACTACATTACTGCTATTGATTGATTGAGTCAGATTCTCTTCAATGGGCTGCTGTTCACCTCGTGCTGTGGCTGAATCAAAGAAAGAAGATTATGCCGGTGTCGTCCCTCAGATCCTGACACTGACAATAACCGCCTCCTCCTGCATTAGTCTCTGCTTCGCATCAGCTGGTGGGACTTTCACTGTAAGTGACTGCCATGTTTCTAAATTGGATGTAGTGTTGTTTTTTCAGCTTGATAACACTTGAACCTGAATGTTCCCATCTTTAGCTGGCACAAACTCAAAATAGAGACTATGTAGGGATGCAGCGATTCACTTTTGTCATGATTCGATTCGTATTGCAATATGAAGGTCACGATTTCGATTCGATTCGATACATTTAATGGGCTGAAAAAGAAAGGCAAGTCGTATTTTTAAATAAGATTATGTTGACAAGCAAGAAATCCTTAAAACCAAGTACACAATATGCTGCATTGTGTCAAAATAGGTTCTAGTGCAAAATATTCAAATGCTATGCTCTTTTAAAAGAACTGACATCATTACACATTAACGGCAGCTCAAAAGAAGTCTAAAGTAAAGAAAGCCAATGTGCTCTGACTCCATATTCAAAAGGCTTATACTCGACTCGTGCATTTATTAGTAACACATGTAAGCTGCTGCTTCCCCCATGAGGAGCTCTCTTAAAAATAACATGTCAGCATCTCACATACAATTGACAATACTTTGATATTTGACACAGCTTAATCTGAGTTTACCAGATAAAGTGTTCAAAGTGATTCTTCTTATGTTTATCGGAGGCAAAGCTTTTTTTTTAATCTATTTTTTTACCTTTTCTGTCCTGCTTGCTGACAGCTGTACGAGACGCATGACGCCGTAGATGGAGCTCATGTTGGTTGTTTCCAGACACCATTATCTTCCCCTGGTCGTTATGATCCAGAGCAAAACCTGTCATCCTGCATGTAAGGGAGCCGGAGAGCAGAGTGGACCACGAGGCACCACCTTCAACCTGGGCCAGAACACTTACAGTAATTGAAAGCAGAACGTCTGATGTGGTGATCTCAGGGTGAAAACATGGAGCAGGAGGCCGAGAGTTCCTTTGATGGTATAGTTTCTAATGCCAGGGCAGATGGAAGTAGTTCTGGCTGCAAGTGTGATTATTTTGACATGTGCGTGGTTTCCTGTAGTCACACAATAATTACTCGGACAATCAGATTCGAAAACATATTAATCAAAGTGCAAAGACACAGTGAGTTTGATACACATTGTTTTCATCCACCACAGCAGAGATTTGTCTTTGTTATTTCCACCAAACTTCTGACTCGAGAGCCTCCACCTCGCAGCAGAGTCTGTGAGTGTTTGAATGAGGGGAAGGGCCGGTTCACGGTTGGCTCCCGCTGTCACAGAGAGCAGCACATTGTCTGCATTTCCTCCTCTGCGCTCCACAATGAACTTCAGGAATCTACAGTCACACAGGAACCAGAACCAGGTCGTTTTGGATTGTGTTCATTTCACTGTTGCAGACGCGATTTCCTTGTGTTCAGCCCAAAAAAGGGTTTGTGACAAAAGCTGCAAATGTGACACTGGTGCTCCCAGCCCAGTGTTGTGATGGGGTCATAGGGCTTGATGCAAGTTGGTCATTTTATACTCACTACTGCCACCCCAGGTCTTACCTGGAACTGCGGCTCCCTATATTAAAGCGGGGGTATTCTGCAAAATAGACTTTTTCAAGCTTTCCATCATGTTATTATGTCATTCCCTCATTAAAAACATGGCTGAAGTGTTGCCTTGGCACATTCACGTATTTTTGAGTAATCTGTACAAACTCTGATGGCGGCCATTTTAGGGATAGGTTTGCCTGAGTCCTCCTAGGAACGCCCCCACCTCCTGGAGACGCCTCCGAGCTTTCGTCACCAGCCGAGTAACCAACCACTGCTCCTCAGCAGAACCCCCTCCCCACTGATGCCACAGACAGCGTGTGGAGGGGGCGTGTCGGAAAGGCTCAGAGGTTCTTAAAGAGACAGAGGCCTATTTCAAGACATTCACTACAGCCATTTAGAGAGACATTTTATACAAGGCAGTTATTCTAATTTACTGCAGTTACAGACCAACAGAAGGTTTGTCATCATTGTAGTGTGATATAGACTGGTGCTATGTGACTGAAAAAAGCAGAATACCCCCTCTTTAAACTTGTGCATGACGGCACTTCGGACCCGGATTAACAACTGGTCTGGGCTCATTACAAACCTTAGGACATGGCTGGAACGTGTAGGAGAATGAAAATACATAGTTTTAACATTTTTAAACTCTGTATAGTCCCTTTAATAAAAGCTGAATTATGGATAAAGTTTTCCACTCAATAAATATACAAAGACATGGAGAGGAGCAAAGTGGTTCAACAGCCCATAAATACATAAATAACAGAGAATGCTAACAAGTTAGCATCATGCTACATGCTAACACTAGCTACGCCTGCTGTCTTTCACTTCTTTTATTACATTCATTATGTCTTCTTGAGTAATAAACTTTAGTTTTTTGGTTTCTTCTTGAAAGACACTAGGTAAAGACAAACAGTTCAAATACCTTACGTGTTTCACTTCGACTGAACAATCTGCTGAAAAAACATGGGCCAGATTTAGACTTGACTTTATTTGTCTGTGATGAATATGTTTATTTTCCGCCAGAAAACGGCTAAAAAGATTGAAAAATAGTGTTTCCTAAAACATACTTCCTTCCCCCTCCCTGAGGCCACGCCCCCTTGTATGGCGCACTGCCGTCTGTATCTATGAAATCACAAAGCAAAGTTTACCTTTATATTCAGTGCACAAAGACTAAATAGCTAGTGCTAATCGTCAACTCCTGTCCCTGGTTGGGCCTTTCACACGTTTTTTTATAATATGTCGTCCACTCTCACACGTACAGGAATAGAACTAAAAGTACCCCATCTATGATATAACTCTGTCTTCTCATTATATAATACATAACGATTCAAACTCCAAAGACTTCTCTTCAAAGTTCAGAGTGACGGGAGGAAATTAAATAACGTTTCCCACACCACATTAATGATGTTTATGAAGGGTTTGTTTGCAGAGGTCTTTCCGGTGAAGCGGCCTCTTACAGCGAGGCCACAGAAACGCTCCAGCCTTTGTTTTCCCTGGATCTGCCGGCTACAGAGCAGGGTAAATAACAAAGTGTCTGCTGTCATTCCTGCCCTGAAGAAATAAATCCCATGTTCAGGCTCCAAATTGATTTTCCGTGGCAGGACAAGCACGTTGTTTAGCGTAACACAAGTCTTTTATGTAACATGTCTCCAATAGATAACAGTCTGTGCTAAACTCACCCTCTGAACGGAAACACTGGTCTTTAACGGACCATTGTTGAACATCGAAGGTTTACTCCAGCAAAGAAACAGTAAAACATGATATTTGGCAGATTTAACATTAAGAGACACTTTCATTTACTTTGGACGTTGGTGTTTCAAGGATCTGTATATTTTCTCATGTTTGAACCTTAGCAGAGGGTTCTAACATTCCTCTTCATAAACATTCCTGTTGATGAGCAGCTGTTCTGCTAACTGCTCATCAGCGCCTCTGGGTTTGTGATCACAACAAATGATTAATAACATGGCACAGACTCAGAGTCACAATACACCACAAGAAAACACGACAAGTTACACATTGATACATGATCTTTACATTCATGTTTCTGAGAAGAAGACGATGAAGAGAAGTTGAAGCTACATACACACAACGTAGCATTTGTTGATAACGTTGATGACATCTGAATGTTGGCTCTGTGTTTTGCTCAAGGGCAGGTTCAGTTCAAACACAGGACGTCATGGGTCGAAGACTAATCGATTATTGAAATAGTCGACAACTATTTTAGTAATAGATTAATCGTTTTCAGGTTCACACAGAAAAAATGACATGAAAATGATATTTTTTATGAAAGCGACATACAGTATCTGTCTGTGTCTCATCCAGTCAGAAGCAAAATCAGCGCTAAGAGCCTCCAACAACTTTAAGTTTACTCCATCAACACATCCTCAGCGTTATGTGATAATAATCGACTACAAAATAATCGTTGGTTGCAGCCCTAATCCGCTTTACCTAAATCTAAAAGGTTGCCAACTACGGAGCCAGTGTAACGCCTCATTTGAAAGCTAAGACGTACAAAACTCATCTAAATGGATGTTTTCATCACTTTTTTTGGCTTTTTTGTTGCATTTTTGTCACTTTTTTCATCATGTTTTCCATCACTTTTTTGTCACCTTTTGTCACTTTTTCCATCACTTTTTCCATCATTTTTTCCATCACTTTTTCCATCACTTTTTTAGTCACTTTTTTGTCACTTTTTCCATCACTTTTTCCATCACTTTTTCCATCACTTTTTCCATCACTTTTTTAGTCACTTTTTTGTCACTTTTTCCATCACTTTTTCCATCATTTTTTTGTCACTTTTTTGTCACTTTTTTTATTGCGTGTTCTTAAACTCGCTTTTTTCTTTTATCACATATTTGTCGCTCTTTTGTCACATTGTCATCCTCGTTTTCATTTCATTTTTGTTGCCATTTTGACACTTTTTTTTCAAGAAGCTTTTAGTAAAGCCAAACTGTAGAAGATGTGCTTGGTTCAGGTGTGGGTTGAGAGTTTAAGCTTCACTAAAAGACAGATAAGGCTAAAAAGGCATCATCTGTACATACACTAATTGTATTTAATTGTAATTTGTATTTATGGTCATTTTTAAGCTTTACAGTATAGTTTCTGTGGTTTTCTTTAATGCTGTTTATCCCAATGTTTGTATGAAAACGGGGCTGCCATGCTCAGACTTTGGGAACTGGATTTTTTCCATCAATTTTTCATCACTTTTTCATCACGTTTTTGTTGCGTGTTCGTAGCTTTTTCTGTTGCTCTTTTGTGGCATTTTTGTCACATTTCAGTCACTATTTCATCACTTTTTTGTCATTTTTTCCATCACTTTTTTGTCACTTTTTCATCACTTTTCCATCACTTTTTTGTCACTTTTTCGTCACTTTTTCCATCAATTTTCCATCACTTTTTCATCACGTTTTTGTTGCGTGTTCGTAGCTTTTTCTGTTGCTCTTTTGTGGCATTTTTGTCACATTTCAGTCACTTTTTCATCACTTTTTTGTCATTTTTTCCATCAAATTTCCATCACTTTGTCACTTTTTCATCACTTTTTTGTCACTTTTTTGTCACTTTATCAACACTTTTTCATCACTTTTTTGTCATTTTTTCCATCAAATTTCCATCACTTTGTCACTTTTCCATCACTTTTTCATCACTTTTTTGTCACTTTTTTTTATCAATTTTCCATCACTTTTTCATCACTTTTTTGTCACTTTTTTTTTATCAATTTTCCATCACTTTTTTCATCACTTTTCCATCACTTTTTCCATCACTTTTTGTCACTTTTTCCATCAATTTTCCATCACTTTTTTATCACTTTTTTGTTGCGTGTTCGTAACTTTTTCTGTTGCTCTTGGTTTTCTTTAATGCTGTTTATCTCAATATTTGTATGAAAACGGGGCTTTCATTCTCAGACTTTGGGAACTGGACGAATAGTTCTGGACTTTCAGCTAACAAGTGGCTTTATGACTTGATTTTCTTGGTCTTAGCTAGAATACCTGTTTCTAAAGCTCCACAATATGAAAAACACACATCTGGAACAAGTTAGGAGCTGGGGGGCACATTTATCTTGATAACGGCTTTGCAATATGTGAATGAAACCTCTTTCAGGGCTAATACACTTGTGACTGAATGTGTTGTGTTGGACGCAGACCAAATCTGATAACTTCTACAGCAACACATTTGACTGTGGAGCACTGAAAGCCATTAAGACTTGCTTGGTTTTAGAGTCAAACCAAAGCAAATAAAAAAAAAAGATCTAACAAAATATAGCTTTTGCTGATACAAAGTGCCATTTGGGAGCAATCAGAGCGGACTTCCTGGAAAGATGGAATCACCTTCGCTGCAGCTCATCAGGAGTCGGTAGATGAGAGCGACTGTTAAAGGCTGTAGTTGCTGAAGAAGGAAAATTAAATCAGTTGAATTCCAGACAATCATTTCCAAATAATGATCGGGGAAAACATTTGGATGTCACTTTGCATGACGTGGGGGTTGTAAATTCGCACAGTCACTCTTCGATCAGCCTTCGAAAGAATCCGACACTGCCTGATGTCGGTCACAGCTCGTCTTTGGTCGTATGACGGTTCGATTGTAAGTAGGGCTGTCACGGTATGAAAATGTTACCTCACGGTTATTGTGACCAAAATTATCACGGTTTTCAGGATTACCGCGGTATTTTTTTTTATGTGTGTTAATATGTTCAGAAAGTATTGATCGTCCTGCACAAACTGAAATAGTTTCAAAAAAGTTTAACAGTGTTTATTACATTAAAAAAAGTACAGACAAAGCCTTTTCAATCAAAGTAAAGGAACTATAACGATGTGCTGATCGTTTCGAGGGTATTTCATGTACTAGTTATAGCACCAGAAACAAAGAAGAATATTTCTGGATAGATAAACCGTCTGTATCAGGAAAATTGTTCTCAGTTTGTTTCCTTCCAGTGAGCTTTCGCTTTGCAGATTTGGGAAAATGCCTCAGACAGTGATCAGTGTTAAATTCATAAAACTGCGGCGAGAGTGAATCTGGGAGCCCCGTAACGCACTGTGCCGTTGTGCGGAGGTATCCGGACACGGCTTATGCTGGCGGTGGCGCTGCAGCCGCATTATGGGGCGACTCGTTACATTCTCCCTCAGCCCAAAGTCCCACATCAGCATTTCAGCTAAAACGCTAACGTTAGCTTACTGCTATAGAGCTGTGGAGACGGTCACGCTAACGTTAGCTTCCTGCTATAGAGGGAGACGGTCACGCTAACGTTAGCTTCCTGCTATAGAGGGAGACGGTCACGCTAACGTTAGCTTCCTGCTATAGAGGGAGACGGGCACGCTAACGTTAGCTTCCTGCTATAGAGGGAGACGGTCACGCTAACGTTAGCTTACTGCTATAGAGCTGTGGGAGACGGTCACGCTAACGTTAGCTTCCTGCTATAGAGCTGTGGGAGACGGTCACGCTAACGTTAGCTTCCTGCTATAGAGCTGTGGGAGGCGGTCACGCTAACGTTAGCTTCCTGCTATAGAGCTGTGGGAGACGGTCACGCTAACGTTAGCTTCCTGCTATAGAGCTGTGAGAGACGGTCACGCAGGAGAGACAGAGGTTCGAGGTTTTGCTGCTTTAGAGACACTTTTTCCTGCTCGTTCCACAAACAGGAAAACTGTCTCTAACAACTGTCCTTCAGCTTTCTTAAAATACCTATTACGACCTTCTTCTCTAGGGTGAAGGGAAGTAGCATAAAACCCAAGATGTCGGTGGGTAAAAGAAAGTTTACAATTTATTTTAGATATGTAAGGCAAATAATAATAACAAAAGTAGGCTCTGAATGGAGTACAAAAATAGTCCAAACGAAAAACAAACAGATGCAACGAATTCACCAATTTAGTGTCTCACAATATTTAAATATATAGCTACACACACACGAGAGACACAACCAAGTCTAAGGCGAGCTGCACTACTGAGTCCCAGCCGCCCTGAACCACAGATGAGCGGCACTTTTATTGGTCCTCCGTGTTGACAGGTGGAGGCAGGTGATTGGAGAGGCGTAGAGGCGTTGTGCCAATCAGATATCCGGAGAGGATGAACGGACCACCATCAGGGGAGGAAACCAATCCACAAATCCGAGACGAGGACTCCAACAGCAGCATTAACATATTAAATAAGGCACAAGGAGGTCAGAACGTATGGGGCGGAGAGAAGGCGTGAGCGGGCCATTGCCAAACGCCGTAACGATACCCAAAACATGTCCAGACTTCAGGCTCGGTCTCTGAGGCTGATCCTGCGCTGTCGTGTCGGACATGATTCCAGCTTCGAGAAAGTTTAGTTTTGGTTGTAGCTACAGAGGCGGCTGCAGTGACTTCAGCAGATGAGACGGCGGCTCATGAGGCTCACTTTGCCGACCACCACGGTAAAATATTTTTTCAAAAACAAGACGGTAATTATTATCGTCAACATTTTTACCAGGGTTTACCGCTACACCGTTAAGTCTTTGTCCCTGTCTCACTGTACGACCTACGATCTAAGATTCTGAGCTATGACCTAAGATATCCCAAATCATACAGCGTTCACCCAGTTTCAAGCAGAGGAGACTAGGCTAGCGTGCCATGCATGGGCAGACTGGCCATATGTCCTGTATTCTGGAAGAGCACAAAAGGGCCACCGGTCTGGCCTTTCACTTTACCTTACCTTTACCCCCGGGCGTGACCGAGCTTTACCCAAATCTAAAAGCTTAACCTCTTAACTCCCACCTGAACCGAGAGGATCTTTTTCCTCATGTCATCAGATTCATCATCATTTTTTTTCTATCATTTTTTTGTAGCGTATTCAACTCATTTTTGTAACTCATTTTTTTGTCATTTTTTGTCACATTTTTGTCATTATTTTTTGTCATTTTTTCGTCTTTGTTGTCTTTTTTTGGTCAAATTTTTATCACATTTTTGTCACATTATTGTAAAAAAAAATGACATTTTTTTGTCACTTTTTTGTCAATTTTGTATCACATATTTGTCAATTTTTTGTAATTTTTGTTGTCATTTCTTTTGTCATTTTTGTCACATTTTTGCCACTTTTTCATCAATTTTTCGTCACTTTTTAGTCAAACTTTTCTCACTTTTTTGTCACATTTCCATCATTGTTTTCGTCTCAGTTTTGTCGCTATTTTCACACCTTTTTTCCGGAAGCTTTTGGACTGGGGTAAAGCCAAACTGGAGAAAATGTGCTCGGTTCAGGTGGGAGTTAAGGGATTAAAAGAAAAGCATCCAAAAACAAAAATTCGCTGGAAAAGCAACAAAAAGGTGACAAAAAAGTGACAAAAACACAAAATGTGACGAAATTGTGACGACAAAGCGATGAAAAAAGCGATGAAAAAACAAGAGACGAAAACAGGCCAAAAAGCCACAAAAAAGTAATGAAAAAGCAACAAAAAACATGACAAAAATGCAGCGTCAACGTGACAAAAAGTTACCGTCACTTTTCTAGATTTTAGCTTTCAAATGAGGCGTTACAGTGCTGCTCTCCAGTCAAGAAGCTTTTAGATTTGGGTAAACAGGAGAAAATGCTCTCAGTTAGGGCGGGGGGTCAGAGGTTCACATATGTATTTGTGGAAGTGTCACATTTACGCTAATTTGGGCCAGGCTGACCAGAGTCCAGGGCTGTTTTTCGGTCCCAGTCCAGCCCTGGTGCCGTGCTACCAAAACCAAAGACTCACGGACTTAAGAACCCATGACATGCTTGTTTCATCCTCACCTTTGTTGTTGTCCTCTCCTGTTTCCCGGTGTAAATCATCTTTCCAGCCCAAAGCCCTAAAAGCCTGTCCCGCTGATGCTTAAGCCTGGTCCATTTCACACGAGTCCCCTCTACATGCATGAAGTCAGCCTCTTAATGCACAGAAACACTTGAAACGCCGTCCTGGACTGCGCAGCATCAATCATTCTATAACATGACCAGGGACACGCTAATGCTGCGGCTGACGTTAATGTGCTTTGTGCTAAAGCGCTAACGCCATCAAACGAGCTAACTCCGGCGTCCTCTTCAGCGCTGATGCAGATGGAGCGCTGTTCTAATGGACTGGGTTCAACTGGCGTCTGGCCTGTGTGAATGGATGGTCAGGTTACAGAGGAGAATAATAATAGGCTATAAGGACGAAGGGTAAAAAATGGATTGAACAAAACCAATTTGTGGATGGTTAGTGCTAGATCGTCTGCTCCGGAGGGACAGTCTGCTGTGAAAACGTGAGATATCATGACACAAATTAAGGTTAGGGCCAGGGAAATGGTTCACCTCTTAACTCCCGCCTGAACCGAGAGGATCTTTTTCCTCAACATTTTTTTGTTGGGCGTTCAACTCATTTTAGTAACTTTTTTGTAATTTTTGATCACATTTTTGTCATTTTTTCGTCCATTTTTAATAAATTTTTTGTCACATTTTTTTTTTTTTTTATCGATTTTTTGTAATTTTTCGTCCATTTTTCGTCAATTTTTAATAATTTTTTGTCACATATTTGACTTTTTTTTTTATTGTTTTTTTGGAATTTTTTGTCACATTTTTGTCATTTTTTCGTCCATTTTTAATCAATTTTTTGTCACTTTTTTTGTCACATTTTTGTCATTTTTTTGTCACAAATTGTCACATTTTTGACAATTTTTCGTCAATTTTTCGTCAATTTTTTTGTCACATTTTTTACATTTTTTGGTCCATTTTTTTATCAATTTTTAGTGACATTTTTGCCACTTTTTCATAAATTTTTCGTCACTTTTTTGTCATTTTTTCGTCCATTTTTAATACATTTTTTGTCACATTTTTGCCTTTTTTTGTTTTTTAGCGATTTTTTGTAATTTTTCGTCCATTTTTCGTCAATTTTTAATCATTTTTTGTCACATTTTTGACATTTTTTGTTATTGTTTTTTGGAATTTTTTGTCACATTTTTGTCATTTTTTCGTCCATTTTTAATCTTTACGGATTAGGGTTCGGATTAGGATTATTTGTATTTTTAGACAAACCAACTCATAGATCTATACAAACTCACAGCAGACCGTCCCTCCGGAGCAGACGATCTAGCGCTAACCTTTGTGGATTCAGCAAAATGGACACCGAATTTGTAGGTAGGTAGGTGGACAACTTTACACAGCCATTGAAAAGGAGTGATCAACATAACACAGGCCACAATCAATAACCTGGTCACCTGAACATCACACAAATCCAGGAAAGGCGACTCGTGCTGACCAGTGTTGGATGTTTGACTCTAACCATCCGCTCCAGCACAAACTTGGGGTCATCAGGATGCTCCAACACAAAGCCGAAGAGGTGCCTAGGGCAGAAGGAAAGACCAAAGAGCTGTGGCTGTCCTAGCTGGTCTTTCAATTAGTTTAGTTTATTTGAGCAACAGATGCATACAGGTAAAGTATACATATAACCGATGTATATACAGAACATATATACAGAATTTTTAGCAACATAAGCGGTATTAGTGCTGCTCAAAGGGAGTAGGAAGAAGTTAGTTATAACGTATAAGGCCCTCCCCCTCCTTTCAGACTTACACAACTTAAACTACTGCTCACGGAATAATCATTTTTAATGTATATCTAGGCTTTAACCATGAGATCTATGCGGCAATTCCAGACTGAGGAATTGCCTTTGTAGCGAATTAAATCAACAAACGGCTCCTCTTAGCAAATCCCAACAGTAAAGTAATAGTTCATGACGTTCTTGTGTTTGTTCTTGCATAAGGCTGGAGGTGCACATTCTGGACATCACATAATAAATCCGGATTCATAAAGATCAAAATAACAAAGACAATTCATAGTTCAGGAACAGATGATTCATTACAAGAGTTTTGCATGCTTTTCCAGTATTTGCTTTCTGTACATTATTTTAAATTGTGCTACTGTTGAATGCATTTTTAAATCCTCTTCTAATGAGTTCCAGAGGTCGACTCCACTTCCTGTAACAGACAGACTTTTTTGTGTTTTTTTCTTAAGATTCGTTTTCCTTCTCAGGTTATAAACCCCATCACGGTCTGAAAACATTATTTGAATGTTTGCAGGGAGAAAACTGTTTTTGGCTTTGGAAATGAGGCGCAAAGGGCAAGAAGACCTACAGGACACACAGGTGGAACAGACCACAGAGCCCAGAATAATGTGTAGCCAGGGTCTCGGAGAAATTTCAGAGAATCTTTAGGCAGCGCAGGATTCCAGTTTACCATAAACCGGTGGGACAAAAAAAGTTAATCCCAAAGACAAAACTCTGAGTCACAAACAAAGCTATGTGGTTGGTTGTATTCGATGGAGAGGAAGAACATTAGAAAGAACAGTGGAGAAACGAAACAAGTATTGCAGAAGAGACTTTATCAACACCGAAGAGAAAGAAGAACGTTGGTTTGAACAAGGAGGGAAAGAAGTTATTTTTGTCAAGAAAGAAAATCCCTCCATGAACCGGAATGGTGGACTCAGGTTTCTCCATTTTATGCTAATCTCTCGCGCAGCCAGCGAAGAGAGCCAGAACCATAGTAATAATAATAAGTAATAAGTCATTAGCAGTGATCAGCTATGAATAGGGCAGGACAGATCGATGCTCTGGGGTGACTTCAAAGGTGTTTACCCACAGGTGAGAGCAGCTGTGATTATAGGGGAGGAGCCAGGCCAAGCTCAACTCCTCCTTGTGGTCTTTATCTAGTCTGCGAGCTGAGCTGAACCTCAGTTCGAAGAGACAAAACGTTCGAGACTTCAACTACAGAGAACAGAAGATGACTCAAGAATAGGGCTGGGTACCGTTCGTTTTTTTTTTCCGATACCACTACTTTAACGATACCTGCTTTTCGATACCGGTGCCTTAACGGTACTTTTTTCGAGTTAAAATAATGTGCAGGAAAAGTATGGTTCAGGAGGAAGTCCAAACACGGCACATCAGAAAACAGGAGCAGCAGCGTCACCTGGAACTTCATGTTTTGAGCAGAATTCCCACTAAAGCCGTGATAAAAAAAGAGAGAAAGGACATTATTACCTCCTGAGCTGCAGGAACAGACCAGATCCACATCAGGACCGTTTACTGAAGATAAACTTTTCTAAACTCACTGAGCTGTTCCACAGTGAAAGCTCCTCACACGTCACAGATCTGTTACATAGTGAGAGCGCTCACTCTGTCACTGACAATGCACCATAACTGTTCCAAACATGGCTAATGCAGAGTGAGCCTCGCCTTTTCCAGAGACAATCTTTGATCCAAACACTCCGGTGCAGCTGGAGTTTAAACAATAGCAGTAACTTCAGGCTCTGCGGAGGTAAAGCTAAAGGTAAAGCTAAAGGTAAAGCCCATGTGTTTCTTGTGCCGTAATGTCACTGCTTTTCTCTTTGTCTAAGATTCTAGTTTCTTATTCAGTCCTGGTTTAGTCCTGGTTTTTAACCAGTTTACTGTAAGTTCTGGTTCAGTCCTGGTTTAATCCGGGCTCAGGCCATCTCTGATAATGACTAAAGTGTTAGTAAGTTATAGCTTTGCTTCACTTCTGCATTTGCTCTGAAGCTGCTCATGACCTCAGGCTTTTTTAGACTCACTGCGGATCATTTATTGACGTTCGGAGAGAAAAAGTACAGAAAATTAGCACCGAAATTTATTTATTTTCGATACCGCCCCCTACCGGAGCTTTTCGGTCGGTACCAAGTAAGTACCGTAAACAATACCCAACCCTACTCAAGAACCTTCATTGAAGATGGACACCTCATTACACCATTACACCAACATTACACCAAATATACCTACTGTCTCTGGCGCTCACCCAGATTATGAGCTGATTGTATTTCTTTTCTTACTTCCCTTTGGGTACACTGCAAAAAGTAATTAACTAGATCAGTATAAACATCTCAATTTGAGCACAATAATCCAAATTTTAGTTGTTTTGACTAGTTAAGAAGTTGTTGGGCATTTGTCCTAGATTATTTCACTTGTTCTGAGATGTTTCTGACTCGTTTCGATACATTTCGTTCTTATTTCAGGTCATTTTCTTTGCCAATGGGGTAAGAAAAATGGTCTTATCTCATTGGCAATTTTACTTTCTTATTTCAAGCGAGATTTACCCTAGAACTGGTCTGAAATGTCCTCAAACAAAGCAAAGTAAACTTGGTCCGATCAGGAAAAGTGTCTAAATGAGTGAAAACCGCTCAAAACAAGATACATTTCCTCAATTCAAGTCATTTAAGCCAATGCTTGATATTTACTTTTTGTAGTGTAATTGACCAAGTAAAAAAAGTCCATTCACTCGTTATCTTGAAATGTTGGCTCGGTACATCTCCATAGTTCTCTTTCTTTACACTCTTTCTTCTTTTGTAGAATGCAATGGTCCAACAAGCATCGACCCCCACAATATGCTACTGCCCATGCTCATTGTAAAGAAAGGTGTTTCCAGTTCTGTCCTGGATATATATGGGAAGCATGTAAGCCTGAACGAACTCTCTTCTAGCAACAAACAGCAATTGTTACAGTGACCAAAAGAAATGCACAATCTTGATCAAACCACTGACGAGCCCCAGTCGTTTTGTAATCAGCTCTCGTTGACGCTGATCCTATCGCTTCCGTTTGTCACGGCGCACTCGCCATTTTCCGAACTGTTGACCTCGGCCGCGTTGCGTAACGTTGAATTCCCCCGGGAATACGAAGCAGATAAACCGGTCGTTAATGGAGTTTTGGCCCGAGCCGCACTCTGAAACAAACAATATCATCCTGCTTTCCAAGTTCTCATCACCAAAAAAACATCAGCCGCTTTTTGGGCAACGGCGAATTCTAACTTTGGCATCGCGTTCTCGGCAAACGCACGGCGATCAAGTGTTTTTGAAAAGTGTCTTGAAGCGTGAAATGTGCTGCACCGGAGAGAGGAAAACGGGGAGAACTGTTTCCATCTGCGGGTTGATTTTGAAAGCGCGTGATGCTGATGTCAAGCCTCGTTTTAAGGTTGCGAGAAGATTAGATCTGTACGGCTTTGCAGGTGGGAGTTCAAAGGAAAGAAACACAAACTGAGGGAATAATTGATTTCTATGCATCGTAATGATAAAGAAGTCACTTAAGCAGTAAAGTAAGACCGAGATACTGATATAATCTTCTCTGTGGAGCTTTTTATTACAGGCAAAGGCGCTTCACAAAGATCCCTGCTCCGACAAGTGCCCGCTGTGGCATTGAAAGATGGTCAAATGCAGCCAGGCCATTTTTTACGGGGACAAGTTCAACCTTGTTTCCACACAGGAGATTCATATGAGAAACAGCCCAGACTTGCATGTAACAGAGGAGAATAATAATAGGCTACAAGGACGAAGAGTAAAAAATGGTCACCTGAACATTACACAAATACAGGAAGGCGACTCATGCTGACCACTGTTGGATGTTTGACTCTAACCATCCGCTCCAGCACAAACTTGGGGTCATCAGGATGCTCCAACACAGAGCCGAAGAGGTGCCGAGTGCAGAAGGAAAGACCAAAGAGCTGTGGCTGTCCTACCTGGTCTTTCAATGAAGCGCAAAGGGCAAGAAGACCTGCAGGACACACAGGTGGAACAGACCACAGAGCCCAGAATAATGGGAGTCTCTGTGCCGCATGTAGCCAGGGTCTCGGAGAAGCTTCAGAGAATCTTTAGGCAGCACAGGATTCCAGTTTACCATAAACCTGGGGGAGGAACCCGGCTCAACGGAGGAACCTGCATTCTGGAATCTGAGGACTGGACGGTTTGTGATCTTGGCCCGTCTGCTGAGGGATCCTTCGGCCCTGGGTCTCTATAGCCTGTCCGTCCATGGGAGTGGATCTCTCCTTCTGTGGTTCTCCCCAAGGTTTCTCTTTTCTCCTGCCGGGTTTTTGAGTTTTTCCCTTGCCGTGTTGGAGAGTCTAAGGACGGGGGACACCCACGCCGCTCGTCGCTACCTCCTAGTGGACATTATATTTGCCTGGATTCACCAGAACTTTTAATTGTGATATTCATTGCTCTGTTTTATTGCAGTTTACTGTAAGTTCTGGTTCAGTCCTGGTTTAGTCCGGGCTCAGGCCATCTCTGATAATGACTAAAGTGTTAGTAAGTCATAGCTTTGCTTCACTTCTGCATTTGCGCTGAAGCTGCTCATGAGTTCAGGCTTTTTAGACTCACTGCGGATCATTTATTGACGTTTGGAGAGAAAAAGTACAGAAAATTAGCACCGAAATTAATTTTTTTCGATACCGCCCCCTTCTGGAGCTTTTCGGTTGGTACCAAGTAGGTACCGTAAACAGTACCCAACCCTACTCAAGAACCTTCATTGAAGATTGACACCTCAGGTACAGACATTACACCAAATATACCTACTGTCTCTGGCGCTCACCCAGATTATGAGCTGATTGTATTTCTTTTCTTACTTCCCTTTGGGTACACTGCAAAAAGTAATTAACTAGATCAGTATAAACATCTCAATTTGAGCATAATAATCCAAATTTTAGTTGTTTTGACTAGTTAAGAAGTTCTTGGGCATTTGTCCTGGATTATTTCACTTGTTCTGAGATGTTTCTGACTCGTTTCGATACATTTCGTCCTTATTTCAGGTCATTTTGTTTGCCAATGGGGTAAGAAAATTGGTCTTATCTCATTGGCAATTTTACTTTCTTATTTCAAGCGAGATTTACCCTAGAACTGGTCTGAAATGTCCTCAAACAAAGCAAAGTAAACTTGGTCCGATCAGGAAAAGTGTCTAAATGAGTGAAAACCGCTCAAAACAAGATACATTTCCTCAATTCAAGTCATTTAAGCCAATGCTTGATATTAATTTTTGTAGTGTAATTGACCAAGTAAAAAAAGCCCATTCACTCGTTATCTTGAAATGTTGGCTCGGTAAATCTCCATAGTTCTCTTTCTTTACACTCCTTCTTCTTTTGTAGAATGCAATGGTCCAACAAGCATCGACCCCCACAATATGCTACTGCCCATGTTCATCGTAAAGAAAGGTGTCTCCAGTTCTGTCCTGGATACATATGGGAAGCATGTAAGCCTGAACGAACTCTCTTCTAGCAACAAACAGCAATTGTTACAGTGACCAAAAGAAATGCACAATCTTGATCAAACCACTGCCGAGCCCCAGTCGTTTTGTAATCAGCCCTCGTTGATGCTGATCCTATCGCTTCCGTTTGTCACAGCGCACTCGCCATTTTCCGAACTGTTGACCTCGGCCGCGTTGCGTAACGTTGAATTCCCCCGGGAATACGAAGCAGATAAACCGGTCGTTAATGGAGTTTTGGCCCGAGCTGCACTCTGAAACAAACAATATCATCCTGCTTTCCAAGTTCTCATCACAAAAAAACGTCAGCCGCTTTTTGGGCAATGGCGAATTCTAACTTTGGCATCGCGTTCTCGGCAAACACACGGCGATCAAGTGTTTTTGAAAAGTGTCTTGAAGCGTGAAATGTGCTGCACCGGAGAGAGGAAAACGGGAGAACTGTTTCCATCTGCGGTTGATTTTGAAAGCGCGTGATGCTGATGTCAAGCCTCGTTTTAAGGTTGCGAGAAGATTAGATCTGTACGGCTTTGCAGATGGGAGTTCAAAGGAAAGAAACACAAACTGAGGGAATAATTGATTTCTATGCATCGTAATGATAAAGAAGTCACTTAAGCAGTAAAGTAAGACCGAGATACTGATATAATCTTCTCTGTGGAGCTTTTTATTACAGGCAAAGGTGCTTCACAAAGATCCCTGCTCCGACAAGTGCCCGCTGTGGCATTGAAAGATGGTCAAATGCAGCCAGGCCATTTTTTACGGGGACAAGTTCAACCTTGTTTCCACAAAGGAGATTCATATGAGAAACAGCACAGACTTGGAACAAACCAACATAAACCTGAAGTGAGAGAAATGATACATTTGCACTGAATCGAACCCGGAAAGATGGCTGTGATCGGTCAACTGGTTACTGGAAATGACGCACGATTGCAGTGTTTCCACGTAGCTCACTTCAACATTACACGGTGTAGAATATAGTACACGTTTATGCTCTATTCTACTTTCCATTACAAGCTCTGTAGAAGTGGGTGGACCTTTGAAGATGATAGGATACAAGTGCATATGCGTCATGATGTTCATGCATGATCCTCATGATCATTGGTTGATCATTTTATTGTCATGTCATTGCCGTTTTAGTGAATTCATGGTATTCTTATGTGATCCTCATGATCATGATGAATTATTCAGATTTTCATGTACATTCATTACAGTATTTACACGTTTAATTCAGGGATGACGTCATCCACGAACCAACATGTGATCCAGTCCCGTCGCCAGACATCAGTCTTAAGGGGGGCATATGAAATTCACGGGGGGGCACATTTAGTATTACTATAAAGTACATATTTTTTATATGGTATTCACGTAGCCCTGGTGCACACTGATCATTAAATTAAACATAATCAACAGAAAATGTGACCAGACCAACAACAGCTGTAACATGAGTCCTCGTGGCAGAAGCGTCAGTATAGTTGCAGGTGGCGTTTCTCCGAACCTCCTCATCAAGTCATCCTTATACTCAAACTTGAACTTATGAGTGAGGTCCTTTTCAAAAGCAGCTGAATGAGCTGGGCCTTGCGTCTGTGCAGAACACTGCGCCGATGCAATGAAAACACGAGTCTGAGTGTGGAAAATTACCGGACTCTGGGGCTGTAGAACGAGCGCCTGCACCCCCATTATTTATTAATTATTCAAAAACTACTTTAACAAATGCTGAATTATGAACATAGTTTCTACTAAATAAAGTACATGGACAAAGACACGGAGAGGAGCAAAGTGGATCAACATTCCATAAATAACGGAGAATGCTAACATGATGTTAGCATTGTGCTAATGCTAGCCCTAGCTGGCCATTTTTTTTTCCGCTTCTACTGAACAATCTGCTGTGAATAAACATCCAAATGGACCCGATTTAGACTTGACTTTATTTGTATGTGATAAATAAGTATATATTTCGCCAGAAAACGGCTAAAAAGAGTGAAACATTGTGTTTCCCAAAAGATTCTATTTTCCGGTCAGTGAGGCCACGCCCCCTTCCATGATGCGGTGCCGTCTGTAACGATCCCTACTTGTGTTCTGGCTCATGGACATTCACTGGAACACCTGAACACCTTGTATGGTTGGTCTATGACAAATAAAGCACTTGACCGATACTGACCTATACTTTCTACCCTGCTTTACTTAGTCCAGTTGAACTTCTAAATGATTTGAGGCAGACCTGTGTTTGCTGCCGTCTCATTATTCCTCATTTACAGACTTCACTGTTATGTCTGCGTCTATTTCAAGCGTTTATGAGTGACTGAACTTCTGGGCAGTGGCAGCAGCACTTAAAAGAAGTTGATATGAAAGCCTATAAACATTACAACAAAGCTTTCATTCGTGCTTATTTTAGAGGAGAGGATGTGGAGTTTGCAGAGGCACAGACAGTGTTTCTTGTCACTGGGGAACCGCCAGGGCCAGTTCCCACGCTCTGCTCTGCTGCTACTGCTTCTTATCTTTGCTTTACTGGATCTTTCTGTCGTAGCTTCACAAGGTCAGTTCACGCGCTCGCAGTTACACTCCATCACTGTTCGATTTTCCACGTGAGGCCAAGCACTCGCCTCCTCTTCCTATGGTTTGGAATGATGGAACTAAATTGCTGTTTTCTCTCAGTTTGCTCTTTCAGATCAGAGCCACGGCCACTTGTGATAAATTGCTAGGTTCCTCATCGAGACTGCTGGGCGTATACGCTGGCTGAAAAACAATGTGGGTGCTGAACAATTATTACTTCCATTTTCATTCACGCGCTGCAGACAGAAGCTGATGCCGGAATCTGTCCAGCAGCACCAGAGCTGTAATTATACACGCATTTTAAAAACAGTGTTTGACGCAGCTTTATGCACAGACACTGTTCACCTGTCACTCTCCCTGGAGGCAGTGTTAATTTTAGTCAAAGTGATATTTTTTCCGACTAAAATTGGACTAAAACTAAATTAAAAGTTTCTCATGAGACTAAAACTGTGACTAAAATGTCCAGATATTTTAGTCGAATAAAATAAGACTAAATTAAAGCTGCAAGCGGCATCGAACATCCTTTAGCGCCTCTATTGCCGCGTCTATGGAACCGTACCAAGGGCGCCAGCGTGGCCACACTGCATTTTATTGCCCTGATGTGCCATTAATCGTCGTGAGTAAACATCTAAGCTACATTTTTAGCCTCTCCATGTGAATAATCTTTTCATAATCTTTTTAATTTCATAAGTAAACAGGCAAACAGGTCCTAGGTGACGGGTCAGACAAAGAGCGGTTGAGAAGCCCCTCATGAGACCAACAGGTCCGTTTTGAACCATGAGGCCGTCCTCCTGTGGACCCACCACCTGCAGGAGGAGCCATAGAGGCTGGTGCAATGTGATATGGGCAGATCCAACTGCTGCCCCCACGACCCGGCAACGGAAAAGTGGAAGAAAATGGATGGATGGATGGATGGATGGATGGAATGACATAATAACATGATGTAAAGCTTGAAAAAGTCAATTTTGCATTATACCCCCCCTTTAACTATGTCCTTTGAAAGAAGCAGAAGCCTTGGCACGTGTTTCCTTTTTCTCGGAAGACTAACTGTTTGAACAACTGCAAAGATAATTGTCTTTGAAAATGATGATGGAAAGAGTTCATTGACGTTCCAGTGAGGCTGTTGTGAAAGATAAAAATGCATTGATGTGAGAGTAAGTCACAGCGAACGTCAGCCCTGGAAGTGAAGCAGCTTGTGGACCCTTTTACTGAAATGCCAAGTGTAGCATTAATACTGCATCAACGTGGGTGTATTTCTCGTTTTCTTTCTTAAATATCTCATTTAACATTCACCTCGGCTTGGGGCGGCAGCAGCTCGAAGGTAAATGGTAAATGGACTCAACGTATACAGCGCTTTTCTACTTTTATCAGGCCCAAAGTGTTCTACAGTAAGGAGCCACTCACCCATTCACTCTCTCATTTATACACCAGTGTACGCAGACACTGGTGTATTAATCAAGGATGGAACTTAACGGTCCTAAATCATGCAAAATCAACTTTTTGGAGTTTTAAGCAATCCTCCCGAATCCAGCCCCTGCCCCAGCCTCTCCTGGAAAACGAATGACTTGTGACATTTTTTACATCATAGTGTCAAACAGGAAGAGCCCGACGTCTGTAATGTAATGCCTTAAGGCCTGATTTGAATTCATAAAACAGCTTTTTCATTATTTCTGTCGTAAGTTTAAAAAAAAGGAAGTGCCCGACTGCACAAAAAAACATCTGAGCGTCTGAACAGACGTCATGTTTGCACCGAAAGTTGTGGAGAAGAAGGAGCTCTTTCTAACCTACTCTGGACACGCCTGTTCTTTTTTCTTACCTAACGATAATGTCGTGGAGAAAAGCGTGTTTGGCTACGAGAGGTTCAGGACTTTATTCAACCTTCCTAAAGAAGAGGACATAAGTTGGAATTTCTTTACGGGATTCAGCGACTATCAGCAAAATAGTGTTTGTCTGTGACTGTCTCTTTGTCTCAACTCCTCATAACTGCATCGTGAAGTCACTTTTTCCCGTGGTATTTATTTTTCTACTGCTACATGGACTCAGAGAGAGGGCGGAGTTAACGTGTCTTCCGGGTTTGAAAAATACCTCCAGAAAATACTTAACACTTAAAAAAAAGTGATGAAAAATTGATGAAAAAAATATCCAAAAAATGTCAAAAAAATGACAAAAAAATGACAAAAAAATGACAAAAATGTGATTAAAAAAATGACAAAAAAATGACAAAAATGTGACAAAAATGAGTTGAATACCCAACAAAAAAATGATGGAAAAAAAATCTGATGACGTGAGGAAAAAGATTGTCTCGGTTCTGGTGGGAGTTAAGAGGTTAAAGGAATTGTAACCCTAAAAACATAAGCCTAAAATGGAAGCCAACAGGTTAAAGAGCCATTTTTCTGCAACTCAAAATGCAAAAAGGACTTCATATCTGACACATTTTTACTTGAATCCCTGATCACACACACAGCCTCCACACCGGTCCTTCATACGGACCTGACCCCCACATGTGCAGTCCGAGGGGAGCTGCCGAGAACGTGCACTGCTGCGAACGGCCACCGAGGGAGTCGCGCCTCTTTCCTTCCAGGGGCTGAGGGAACGTCATGTGTCCAGCACAGAGATGGGACAGGGGTGAGGGGTCCAGGACAGACATATACGACAGACATACAGCTCGTCCTCCCAGTGGGACGGTGCGGGACAAGTGTGTTTTTGTAACATAGGGCTTCGCTGCAGCTCCAGACTCCAGAATCTGATCACGTCCCTCTCCCGGATGGACGGCCAGGGCCACGCAGGGTTTAATATGCTTTTTCTTTTAAATCTAGGTTGTCTAAGGTTGTGTATGGTTATTTGGCAAGACACTTCACTCTCTTATCAAACGATTGGGAATGTTTATGCAATGAAATGATGGAAAGCAGGATTTCATTTTCACCTGAAACGCCCTCTGCAGGCAGGAGTGGTAATGACATATTATAAAACAATCTCACTTCACAAAAGGCAGGCAAACACCCAGGATTCTGCCGGGCAAATATTTGTGCCAATGTTTCTTCTACCATTAAATTGGCGCCTCAGCCCATCTGCTCACCCTCCCACAACACTGTCAGATCTCATGCAGAGAAAATCACTGATTTTTACCAAGTCCACTCCGCTTCTCCATGAGAAAGTGTTTGAATACTACCTACAGTCCCAGGGTTTCCACAGGGCATTAAAAAAGCATTAACAGCCATTAAACTCATTTTTGCCAACATCAAGGCTTTAAAGTGAGAGTCTGTAAGTTTGCAAAGTGAGGAGAGAGAGTGAGATTTGCAAGTAAACAATCAAATTCCTTCCTCTTTACCCAGAAAGCCATTCTTAGGCTGTGTCCGAATGTCCACACTATTCCCTAACCCCTCATTCACTACATAGGCCCGCACTATATAGTCACTATATAGTCACTATATAGTCACTATATAGTCACTATATAGTCACTATATAGTCACTATATAGTCACTGATTCTGTTGGCGATTCGGACACAAGCCACGACTTTCTCAGCGCTGCGTGACGTCACTCGCGCTGCGGCTGCAGATATGTATATGTATTTTTTTTTTTTTAATCTGAATTTATTTATTGTTACAAACGTTTATTTTATGAAACAGAACGACTGTTTTGGCACTTTTACAGGCGTTTTATTCGTCATTTAAATTAAAATTAAAACTATCATCACAAAAAAAGGAAAAAAAATATATCACTCCAGTGTGAGCTCAGAGACGCCGAAAGTCGGTCAGAGCCCGGTGTCCGAACACCAGCAGATTGAGCGACGACATCTGCTAAAAGTCACTAAACTCCGGGAATAAAGTATTTCTGTGATAAAAAACCAAACTCAGAGACAGTGGAATATTTATGGATTAATACGAGTCAGATACGCTTTATTTCACATGGATTTTACGTGAATGGCTTGGATTATTCGAGAGGAAGCTGTCGGTCATTTAACAGCTCAAGCTAAAGGTTAGCAGCTAACGTTAGCATCTTTTCACCGTAACCGGTTATATTTAGGTCGTTTATTCATGAGAAACACAAACACACGACTGAAACAGCTGATTTACTTCAGTCGTTTAGTTCACAGACCTGTCTCTGTCAGGCTCTTCTCCGACTCTCGCAATGCATTGTGGTCTATATTGACCCGTTTAGTAACCATCGATGCTCACTACTTTTCCAGATGCATTGTGGGAAATTTCTCAAACAATTAGACCCTAGACACACAAGATGGCGCCATAATCGGGAGTGTGATGTCAATGGAAAACTATCTGTTGATCTGGAGCTGGAGGTGCACATTTTCCTGCATTGGGACAAACCAGGCAGGAAACAGATGCAAAGAATTAAATTGCAATAAGTTTTATCATTCAAAAGTAGCAATGCACATGTTGGCTAAAGTAATTGGACCTGAGACGAGCTATAGGAGCAGCACCTCGGGACCCTCTTACACATTTAGATGAATCATCTTGATGAGAATGAACTTGCTGCCCGGTTAGGACTAAGGACTTAGAATCATCAAGGACTTTGTGATTCCCATGTTAGAGACTTTGTGAAAAGCTGAGTGATGACTGCATGGCTGCTGAAAATTGCATGTTCACGTCTCTTCATATGGGGCACGGTGAGGTTTGAGCGCCCTCTTCAGGTGGATAGGTGCAAGAGAAAAATCTGACTTTTGTTTTTAACACCTGCTTGGCTTTATCCCTGTCGGATGTGGATGATCAAACTAATGAAAAACTAATAGCCATAATAGCCATAATAGCCACTAACAGCCATGTTTCAAAGCAGTCGAGTAAAGTTAGGGCAAATGTTTTTGGCGTCTCTAGAGTCATTTACATTTTTGTCAATAACAACAATAGTTTCAGGCGACAGCTGTTGTGGGACAAACTTATGTAGTGCCATTTATGAAGAGACAATGCAGGAGAATAGAAACTTTTACAATGTAAAAGATATCAATTTAAACTTTTGCTGTAGATTGTAGTATATACATGACGGGAAGAAATGTCTTGCAAGTCATTTTATCTTTTCATTTATGTATTAAAGAAAAAGGTGTTTTGTGCATTAAAGTGCCCAAAATGTCCCATGTTTTTGGCGATGGAATCTGATTTTTTATTTTGTTTATAGATTAGTTACAAAAACCTTTTCTTGTTTAGATTAAAAAAATCAAAACTCAATAAATCAGTCTAGGAGTTTTTAAAAAGTAAGTAAGTGCTTTATTGTGAAGCGTACAACGAAACAGTGTTCAGGTGTTAGTCCTGAGCCGCCGTGTGTCAGCCTGATCTGCCTGACCTTCGGGGAAACTGCAGCACTCGGAGGAAACCTGGCTGCCCTCAGTCTCCTCTGATCCTCTGAAACGGCGCCTCCTGGGTTTGTCCCTGGTTCAGAGCGTGGTGTCCTGCACTGGTCAGCTCTGCCTCCTCCTTCCTCTTCCTCCTGCAGCTTCCTCCGCTCCACAACAGCCTTTCACCATCTCCTCGTTTGTCCCTTTTGTGACGCCTCCACTGTGCTGCAGGTGTGGGGGCTCATCGCCTCTTCAGTGTCTCAGAAGAAGAAATGTGTAAGTCTCAGATGGGTTTAGCTGAGAAGAAAGCTTCTTCCATCCATCCATGCATTTTCTTTCACTTGTCCCTTGCCGGGTCGTCACACTGCACCAGCACCTATGGCTCCTCCTGCAGGTGGTGGGTCCACAGAAGGACATGGTTCTCAGGCCTGTTAGTCTCTCATAAGGGGCTTCTGAGGCGCTCTTTGTCTGACCCGTCACCTGTAGGACCTGTTTGCCCTGGGAGACCCTACCAGGGGCACGAAGCCCCCGACAACAGAGCCCCAGGATCATTCATGTGCTCAAACTTCCACTGCGTTAAGGTGGTTCCAGGAGGGGAGCCATAGCTTTTTGTTTACCTTTAAAAAGCTGCTTTCTTCAGGACCATTATGGAGTCTCACAGTAAACAAATCCACCAAACCTCCACAAAAACGCAGCAAAGACACAAGTACAAAAGTGTCCAGGAAAACAATGTGAACCCAAACCACAAATGCAGTTTTGCAGAAAAAGGCAAAGAATTCAGCTGTACCAGGAGAGAGGGAGGTCGCTTCCTGTTTTCATGTCGCCATGACAACAAGAGTTGTCTGAAATAAAAATACCAAAGGGAATGAAGTAGTAAGGAGCTTCTGAGATATCATCGGGCCAGAGGGAAAAGTGTGTTTTGAGAAAATGTCTCTTGAAATGACCTGAATTTCCTAAATACATTTATGGAGAAACATTGAAAATGTTTCTATAATTAAACATGTTATTGTGAAGATTAGTTTCTTGTTAAGGTGAAAGTTCATATGTTAAGAGACCCATTTGCCCCCCCAAAAAAACTATTGCCCTCGATATAACATGCCTGTGGGTTAGAGAGTTAAAACTGTTTGCAGTTATAGAGCAAGACTCAGAGGAACAGATCTGTTTTCTGTCTCTCTCCCTTTTCTATGTGATGGAGCAACTGCGCCCTCTGCTGCTGGAATCCTGTGATACAGAAGCTCATGCAGTAAAGTAGAAAGTCTGCCCTGTTCTCCACATGTTTTCAAACTTACTTTTAATTCCAGTAACAGTCTGGAGACGCCGCATGCCACTCAAACACAATCGAGCGCCATCAGGAAAGAAAGATATGAATCATTTGATTGGGAAACGTTTTGGTTCAATAAAGATAGTCGAGCGGTTTCCTGCGTTGATTCACTTTATGACATCTCTGTTTAGACCAGGGCTCACCAACGTGGTGCCCTTTGGGGCATGCCCAGTAGCCCTTGTGACTTTTTTAAGGTGTAAAACACTTAATTTTCTTGAATCTGACTCTTAAAAATACACTTATTTCGATCTTGTGTCTCACTACGAGTTTAAATTTAAGATATTTTAATTTAATATGGGGTCAATATCCTATAAGTAAACAGTGTACATTTAAGTCTTTAGGTAGCTTTTTTAACTGGTAGCTCTCGAACAACTTAATGTTCTTGAAGTAGCCCTCGGCTGAAAAAAGGTTGGTGACCCCTGGTTTAGACCAACATTTTGATAAAGGCGCTTAAGTTACAAATGAATTGAATTCTGAAGACGCCTGTATCCATCACGAGAGCAGTGGGATAAGAATCGTGGTCTGTGAACTTCTTACCCCATAATCTACAAACACTGAAAAGACGCTAAAGTTTAAAGACACTGGCAATGTTTTCCTAGTTAGTTTGATATGTAATATAAAGCATTTATATTTATATATTTAGAGTATTTACAGCTTGAAGAGCAAACGTCAGACTCATTTAGTTGTTTCAAATTATTATACAAATTGTATTTAAGTGTCATTAAGGTAAAAAAGAAAAAAAAAAAATCAATGAAACTCATGGATGGTTTTGTGTCTCAGGTCTCTTTGAATCACTGACATTAATCTCAGAGACCTGGGATGATTAGTTTTCAGGTTAAGCCCAGTTAACCTGTTAAAGCGCTGAAATATTATTTTTGTCTCAGATCTTGGATCTTGGCGTTTGGTCACATTTGAGCTCCGCCCACTCTGAGTCTCTGTGATCTGATTGGCTTCAGAGTTACACTGTAGGTCAGACACTGTGAGTCACAGTAACATGACGCTAAATAGTGAGCTCTTTATTTTGTGTAGAAAGGCTGAGGCCTCGTTGCTCTTCAGGCACAAACTGAGAAGTGAAGAAAGAAGTCATGGAGATTCTGCGTTAGAACATTACACTTCTGCTGATGTAACAATAAAAGATTGAAATTAACCTATTCCTTCATAATAAGTGTGAACAATCCTGTATATAATTAAAATATTAGTTAATTATTAATGACTCTCATTCTACAAAAACAAACCCTCATGTTTGACCCAGTTCCTCTGAGTCGTGGTGCAGCAGGACTGATGTGGACAGATGTTACAGAAGAAGCTCATGAGGTTCATTTCTTCAACAGTTACTATAGTAACTATTTTCTCCAAAGTAAAAGTAGATCTACCACAGTCCTGTCCACATCTGTCATGGTCCACCAGGACCCACCACGACTCAGAGGAACTGGGACAAACATGACCTACAGCAGATCATATATTTGGATATTTCTTCATTTCTTTCTTCTTTGTTTTTTGTAATAATTTCTCCTATATTTGTTGCTTTTACCATATTTGAGTTTCAGAATATGATGTGACTCTTACATGCAGCAGAAGTCTGAAGTTCTGTCTAAAGGAGAAGCTCCATGACTTCCTTCTTCACTTCTCAGCCTGTGACTGAAGAGCAATGAGGCCTCAGCCTTTTTACTGGAAACAAAGAGCTCACTGTGTTTAGCGTCATGTTACTGTCACTCATGTCTGACCTAAAGTCTCACTCTGAAGAAAGTCAACTCACATTAACACTGAGAAGGTTCGAAGGGCGCCCCCTTGTGTCAACTTGCATCCAAATGCCCGGAACATGATAGTGGGTCCGATACGGGCTCAGGTATTCTAAGGGGGTTAAGGGAAAAAAAGGACATTCCACAATATGAAGCAGACCATCATTTTCAAGCAATATGGGAAAGAAAAAGGATCTCTCTGCTGATGAAAAGCGGGGAAATAGTTGAATACCTTAGTCTAGGTATGAAAACCTTTGATATTTCATGAAAGATGAAGCATAATCATCGTACTGATAAGAGATTAGTGGCTGATTCAGACACACACGGGTTTGTGCAGATAAAGGCACAATGAGGACGGATCAGATTAAGAGAACAGCTGCTACAAAGCAACAACAGTCTCCCGAACATGAAGGTGTAGGACCCTCCAGAGGCTGCAGTTGTGCATAAACCTTCTATCCGGCCTCCCCCAAACTGTTCAGTCAGACATGTGACCGGAGGTGGATGGGACAGTTGAGCTCCACAGCCCCTTTTGTACAGCACGGTTGTACAGCTCTGGGTTGTCATGCTCAGTTCCAAAAAGGAAGCAAAAAATCATTATAACGTTACAAAAAAAATGAAAAACCTGTGAAAATAAGGTCACTTTTTAGCCCTATAACATAAAATATAATTGTGTTTGATATGTGTTCTGACCCGGGGGTTCCAAAAGTCCAAGGGGTCACAGGTCACACTGACTGATTTCAAGACAC
This sequence comes from Gobius niger, assembly GCF_951799975.1. Classification (NCBI taxonomy): domain Eukaryota; kingdom Metazoa; phylum Chordata; class Actinopteri; order Gobiiformes; family Gobiidae; genus Gobius; species Gobius niger. Next base: position 3,100,562 of record NC_136868.1, read on the forward strand.
ACAAAAGAAAAGTATTGACACATATTTAATAAGAATATTCTTTTTTTAAATCAGCATACATTCATGAAAAAGGTCAAATTGTAAAGAAAACTATAAAAACCCTTAAAGGAACAGGCCACCGCTTTTACACACTGAGATATGTTCTTACCTGAGCTTAGACGAGTTCTTTAGGACCTGTCTGATCTTCCCCCGTGCCTTCAGTCACGTAAACACAGCGCAGACGGCGTTAGCATTTAGCCTCTCCCTCTCTCCACTATTCACCTTGTTCCGCCACCGCCCACTTTTGCCACTTTTTGCGTTGTCTCGGCACCTCGTTTTCCTGACACTTCCGGTCGAGCGTGAAGCCCGTTCATTTTAACGGAGAACGAGGGAAAATATTCTCCGCTCAAATCTGATGTTTAGTCGATTGATTTGAGTAAAATGTCCGATGTTCATTTGCACCGACAAGTCGACTCTGCAGCGTTTCTCTGTGCGGCCTGAAAACGGCTTTGTTTTCGTGTAGTGACGGATTTTATGTGGACTTCTCCAGCCCCATAGATACAGACGGCATCTCGTCATAGAAGGGGGCGTGGCTTCGCCGAGGGGGAAAATAGAATCTTTAGAGAAACACAATTTTCCCTCTTTTTAGCCATTTTCTGGTGGAATATAAACTTATTTATCACATAAATAAAGTCAAGTGTAAATCGGGCCCATATGGATATTTTCTCACAGCAGATTGTTCAGTAGAAGTTAAAAAATGGCAGTTGTAGCAAGCGCTAGCTAACCGTTAGCATTAGCCCGATGCTAACATGTAGCATCAAGTTAGCATTCTCCGTTATTCATGTATTTATGGGCTGTTGAACCACTTTGCTCCTCCCCATGTCTTTGTATCATTATTTAGTAGAAACTATATTCATAATTCAGCATTTGTTACAGTAGTTTTTGAATAATTTGAGAAAATTAACATTTTTTCAAAATTGTTTTTCCCCCTTAACTGTTTTAAAAAATGACCATATATGGGCAATTCCAGAGAGGCCGTCTGTATCTATGTTAACACATCGGAGAAAAGGGGCACAATTCATGGCGGCGCCCACGCGAGGCTCCGGAATAAGGTGAATAGCTCCGAAACTGGTCAAGATAGAAGCTACCAAGCTCTTCCAACGTTTTCCCTATTTAAATATGGTTACGTGAAGTGTTCCACTACAAAGTATAATTACACAAAATTAAACAATGTGGATTTTCTAAGCGGATAAAAGGGGGAACTATATTGTAAGGCGTTATAATACCAGGAGTAGTTTGAAATCCGCGCAGTAATCTTCACTTTACTGTGCGGATGCCAAACGGTGGCCTGTTCCTTTAAAAGGCCTTAAATGTCATTCAATTTGATTCCAGTCTGGATATATTTTTACACGTTTATCAAAAATGTCCCCAAAAACTTTAAAATCAGCCATTCCTGTCAAAGAAATATACAAAAATATCACCATTAAGTATTACAGGCCAGGCAAACACATCCTCCTCCTCCTTCTTCTTCTTCTTCTTCTTCTGAAATGTCACTTCGACGTCTTCTCCTCTGTCTCCTCCCGTCACAGCTTGATTTTGCTGAGTCCCTCGCACAGTATGGACAGGTACTGTGTGAGCTTGACCATGGCGATGAGCACGGCCCCGCCCACCAGGCCGCAGGTGGGCCAGAAGAGCGAGTGGAACACCGCCCCCCGGCTGTAGACCTGGGTGAGGATGGCCACGTCCGTCCTCTCCGTGGGGTCGACGAAGCAGCGCACGCTCTGGAGGGACCTGAGCCGCTCCGAGATGTCCTGGACCAGCTCCCGAGTGGCGGCGTAGTCCTTATGGCACTTTGGGATGTAGAAGCACTGCAGGAGAGCACACAGGCCGTTTGTGTTTTATATATATAATACCTTTTTATTTACCTGAAGTAAGTTTTTTATTGGTTACTTTTTTGTTATGTTTTTATGTAACTTTTTTGTCACTTTTCTGTCACCTTTTCTTCACTTTTTCGTCTCTTTCTCGTCACTTTTTTGTGGCTTTATGTTGCATTTTTGTCACTTTTTCGTTACTTCTTCATTACTTTTCTGTTGATCTTTTGGGGCTTTTTTGTCCCCCTTTTATGGCTTAGTTTTTACCTCATTTTTGTCGCTATTTCTGTCACATTTCTGTCATTTTTTGGTTACTTTTTTGTTACATTTTTGTAGCTTTTTTGTCACTTTTTTTCACTTTTTCATCACTTTTTGATCAACAGAAAAGTAATGAAAAAGTAACGAAAAAGTGACAAAAACGCAACATAAAGCCACAAAAATGTAGCAAAAAAGTGACCAAAAATAAAAAACAAAAACAAAAATGAGGTAAAAACTAAGCCATAATGAGGTGACAAAAGAGCCCCAAAAGATTAACAGAAGAGTAACGAAAAAGTGACAAAAATGCAACAAAAAGCCACAAAAGAGCGACAAAAAAGTGACGAGAAACTGACAAAAAAGTGAGAAAAATGTAACAAAAATGTAACAAAAAAGTGACAAAAAAGTGAAGAAAAAGTCAAGAAAAAGTGACGAAAAAATGACATTTTGTTCCCCATTTTTCCAACACAATACCTTTTTTTTTTTACCTGAAGTCAGTTTTTCATTCAGCAAGATTTGATTGATTTAATTTTTAGGCTTCAGAGTTAGAGTTCCTGACATTAACATCTTTACCCCCACCTGGACCGAGTTTGGCTTTACCCAAATCTGAAAGCTTCTAGGAAAGTGTCAAAATAGTGACAAAAATGAGGTGAAAACTATGCCATAAAAAGGGGACAAAAAAGCCCCAAAAGATAAACAGAAAAGTAATGAAAAAGTGACAAAAATGCAACAAAAAGCCACAAAAGAGCGACAAAAAAGTGACGAGAAACTGACAAAAAAGTTACAAAAATGTAACAAAAAAGTGACCAAAAAGTGAAGAAAAAATTATGAAAAACTGAAGAAAAAATGACGAAAAATGCGACAGAAAAGTGACAAAAAATTGTGGTGAAAATGCCACAAAAATGCAATGACAAAAATGTCCAAAAAGTGACGACAACAATGCAACGAAAAAGATCCTCCTAAATTATATCACTGATGAGGGTCTTAGCTTTCAAATGAGGCGCTACACTGGCCTACAGGCTGTCACGTTTTAGATTTGGGTCGAGCTGAACTGGAGTAAATGCACTGTGCACTGGCGGTCCTCTCGTGCACGGTGGTCACTACAGTGGACCCCGTAGGCTGTACCTCTGGGTTGTCGTCGTGCGTGTCCTCGCTGTGCAGGAGTCGGACCACCCTCCTGGAGGTGTTTCTGTGCAGGCTGACGTACACCTGCAGACACGGGTACCGCGAGGACTTCCAGCACTCCACCCCGCAGCTGTACGAGCAGTTCACGTCCCACAGGATGGTGGAGTTGATGACTGTGCAGTTGGCCTCCTCTGTCCACAAACTGCAGGGAGAGAGAGAGGGGGGAGCCCAGGTTCAGGCTGTGAGATTTGAAGGGGGGGGTTTATGCAAAATGGACTTTTTCAAGCTTTCCATCATGTTATTATGTCATTCCCTCATTAAAAACATGCCTGATGTGTTGCCTTGGCACATTCACGTATTTCTGAGTAATCTGTAAAAACTCTGATGGCGGCCATTTTAGGGATAGGTTTGCCTGAGTCCTCCTAGGAACGCCCCCACCTCCTGGAGACGCCTCCGAGCTTTCGTCACCAGCCGAGTAACCAACCACTGCTCCTCAGCAGAACCCCCTCCCCACTGATGCCACAGACAGCGTGTGGAGGGGGCGTGTCTAAAGGCTCAGAGGTTCTTAAAGAGACAGAGGCCTATTTCAAGACATTCACTACAGCCATTTTGAGAGAGACATTTTATACAAGGCAGTTATTCTAATTTACTGCATTTACAGACCAACAGAAGGTTTGTCATCATTGTAGTGTGATATAGACTGGTGCTATGTGACTGAAAAAAGCATAATACCCCCTCTTTAAGCAGTGCTGGGAGGTCCAAAGCTACATGGGTGTCTTGTTTGTCTTTTGGCTGTAATATTACAGTGGTATTGGTGGTATTGATTATCTTCATACAAGCGATAACTGTTCTTTACTTTCGCAATTTTCACTGGATTTTCACTGGATTTTCACTGGATTTTGGATGTTTTGGTGAATGGCAGGAAACAGCAGAACTCTAACGCTGTTTTATGACATTACCGATATGTTACAGTGCAAGGAAAACAACGCTCTGTTTGTGAACATTTTCATAGAGCTAATGTTACTTCTTTAAAACATTACATTTCCAACCACGGCCCCCGGACATGACGACATCACGATCGCTCGTATTACTCCTATGGGTGTTCCATGTTGTTCATTGGAAGTCCCGGTCTCTCGTTAAGTGTTGTATAAAGTAAAAGTACCACAAAGAGACCCTGTGAGTCCCGGTCTGAGGACCACTGCCCGCTGACCTGTCGGAGTACGACCTGAGGACGGTGATTCCCATGACGAAGTAGGTGGTGAGAGAGAACAGCACCATGCTCAGCCCCAGCAGGATGGCCCGGTCCTCCCCAGCCCTCAGCGCTGTCACCGTCTTCTTCTTGTCCAGCTGCTCGTAGTCTCGCAGACGCTGGTACAAGGACCTGGCGGAGGGAGAAGGTGCGTAAAACCACGTGTTTACAGAGACGGCAGGTGCTGGACATGAATGCGTACTTGGAGTCGCTCCTCCCTTCGCCTTTACCTCCCGCCCACAGATACATGTTTTCAGAGGACGCCTTGGGGACGGGACTGCTGCTCCCGGAGCTCACCCACCTGCTGGAACAAGGGCAGAGTGTGACATACACAGAAGTCCAGGCTGTACCTTTATGTAGAAGATAACGCCTTGTGGATTTTCTGTTTGTAACTCTGAACTTTTTGGGGTTATTTGGATTTCTGGGTCAGTTCACTGTGAATATCTTTACAGGGGCGATTCTACCGGGTGGCCGGGGATAGCACAGCCCACCCGGCATTTCATTGGCCACCCTGGATGCCTTCCCTCTCGGGGGCAGAATGACCAACAATACACCAACAAACAGTGGCAAATAATGAGAAATAGATAAGTATAAACGAAGGGACGACGTGGGCCCGCCCTCCTGTGGACCCACCACCCGCAGAGGGATCCGTAGGGGTCGGGTGTGGAGAGGACTGGTTGGCAGTCAGAGGCGGGGGCTTCGACGACCTGGTCCACATGCACAGCTTCTGGCGTTCGGGACATGGAACGTCACCTCGCTGGGGGGGAAGGAGCCTGAGCTTGTGCGGGAGGTTGAGAGATACCGGCTAGATATAGTCGGGCTCACCTCCACGCACAGCTTGGGTTCCGGATCCCAACTCCTGGAGAGAGGCTGGACTCTCCATTTTTCTGGAGTTGCCCGCGGGGAGAGGCGGCGGGCTGGGGTGGGTTCGCTCATCGCCCCCCAGCTCAGCCGTCACGTGTTGGAGTTCAGCCCGGTGGACGAGAGGGTCGCGTCCCTACGCCTTCGGGTCGGGGAGTGTGGAGTGAATAATAGTGAATAATAACTTTATGTAGCACTTTGAGAATCATGTGACACAGGCTGATGAAGCACAACAAGTGTAAGATGTTTATGAGGCCACAGTCCTTGTGGAGGCTGAATTTTGGCCCTCGACCCAACCAAGTTCGGCGCTCCTGCTATAAAATAAGATGCACAGTGTTTTCCCACAGATGTCTGAGTTTATAATATACGAAATTAGGACAAAACTATTTTTATTACACTGCAAAAAATGATATAGTGCTTTTAAATGTAAAAATCTTAATTTAAATGTTCCTTTTAGCCTTAAAAACAATGGCAGGCCCAAAGTCACCCCTCGCCTTCACAGAGCCAGTCCAATGAAAACACTCTCCTCTCTTGTGGGCTAAAACTGAATCCCAAACAGAGAGCCCGATTGTCACGACAGTGCAAACAACATCAGCCCTGTAATAACACTCTGGGATGCCACAAACCTTTTTGCTCTGCATGTGTTGCTGAGTGTGCACAGCAGCTTCACATGTCGGCGCTGAGCGAGGCGCGTTCCTGTCTCTGCTTTACGACTGTGGCCTAACAGCTCCTGTCACCAACATTCAGCTCTTCACTCTGCACGGGGGCGTGGATGCTGCTGCACTGGGGCAGTGGGTTAAACCCAGAGCCCACATTGTTCAGAGGACTATGTTCATTTCCTCTGTGCAATGTCCTGCCAAATCTCCCATGCAACATGAAGAAGAACAGCCCAGAAGGATTTACACATTTCCCACGTCTCCAGGGCTCAGTTTGTTAAAACACAGACCTAGAACATAACGTTAAAGCTGTTGGATACGACCTGTTGTATAATGTCAGAGTAAACCCCACAGACGCCGGCGCTAACGGTGTAAATGAGAGAGACATGTTCACAGTCCTCTTTGTCTTTAGTAACACTTTATGATACAGCTCACACTTTAAAGTGGAAGGTTTAAAGGAACAGGCCACTGTTTTTACATACTGAGATATGTGCTGGACACGTGTGGAATTCTTTCCTTTCTTTCCTTTAGCTGCCCCCTGGTGGCTGGAGTGAGCATCCTGGTTCTTTCTTTTAAAATTAATAACTCCACACAGGAATGGGCTCGAGACGTACTTTTTTTTTTACATATTCGGGAATTTGTGCTCTACAAGTCAGGGGCCGGATTGAATCACCACATCCAGCCCGCGGGCCGCCTGTTGGCAACCCCTGTGGTAGATTCTCACTGAAGCCGTTCTTTTATAATAATAATGCATCGGTTTTATATAGCGCTTTTCTGGACACTCAGAGATGCTTCACATTGCACTATTCGTTCATTCCATACTCGGTGGTGGTAAGCTACTATTGTAGCCACAGCTGCCCTGGGGTAGACTGAAGGAAGCGAGACAACCAGTCTGTGCCATCGGCCCCTCCGACCACCACCAACCACTCACTCACTCACTACATTCGCGAGGCTTCCTGGTGTTACTAAACGGTCTCCCATCCAAGTACCGACCAGGCCCTTCCCTGCTGAGCTTCCAATGTCTGACGGGATTGGGCAGAGCAAAGGCGGTATGACCACAATTTTATGAATAAACACATATGGAATTCTGTTTTAAACAAAAAAAAGGTGAAATATTTTTTTTATTTTTTGCCTTTTGCTTTGATTTTTGCACTTTTGGCATTTCCTCATTTAGCTTCACAGACGATTGAAAACCATTTCAGGGACGACTTTATGAAGCTCACTGAGAAAATGCCGTCCATTTTAACTATAACATGTTTGTTATTTCAGTCCTTTACATAAATCCATGTGTTCATTCATAGTTTAATGCCTTGCAAATTGCATAATGTAAATAGTGTTGATAATAAAGAAAAAAGCAAAACAAACTATTCCCTATTTGATAATGAACATGCTTTTTCTAAGATTTGGTGATATTGACGCAAATAACTTCACTGCCGTTTATTCTTCATCAGTTCATGGTTAGTCCATTGTAGTTGTAAATCGTCGTAAAGCTTTAAAGGTATGTCTGGAGTGTTTGTTCTCGTGGTGCCAGTGTGTGTGTGGGCTGTGATTTATGGCGTTTGCGGGGGAGTTTGGGGGGGGTCGCGTTGACCGAGCGCATGCCTTCACGGGGCTGCACGTGTGTCTGCTGCGAACAAATGGAAAAACTTTGGCAGTGGCGGCGGCGCGTGAAGACGTGTTCCGCCGCTGACATTGCCCTGGAACATGACTGCCATACCCGCCCCTTTAAGACACAAACACAAATAGAAAACGCCGGGGCTGAAGGGCACGCCGCTTTCTCCTTGAGCAAGAAACAAACAAACACAAGAATGGACTCAGGAAGTGCAGGCGCCAACTGGTCACGTCGTCATGGCGACAACACGGACTTTAGAAACTACTTCCTAACACTTTCGTAGTACCAGGGGTGTGTTCAAACATTTTTCACTACTGTTCACCAAGGAGTGGCACTTTGTTATTCTAGGGCGGTGCCAGGATGGTTAACCTACACGGCCGTACCAAAGATTAAAGTCACGCTCTTTGTGTGCCTTAAAGGGACAATACAGAGTTTAAAGGATCTATATCATGCTATTTTAGCCATTTCAAAGTTAAGTATAGGCATTTATATGATATATTGTACCTCTACCATTATGGAGCACTCATTTTTGTGATAAATATAAGTGTTTTCTGGAGGTATTTTTCGAACCCGGAATACACAACGCTTTGATTCAGTTAACTCCACCCCCTCTCTACGCACATACTTTACTGTAATATAAATAAACAACAATAAGTGAAGTTACTTCACGATGCAGTTATACGGAGTTGACATCTGCAACACAGCTTCATAAATGGCTAACACACATGCTAATATGCTAACACACAAGCTAACCCGCGTTTGGACTGACTCACCCTCTGCTCCATCACTGTTTACATTGTGGGACTCGCGTTGGTTATGAAGTTAATCCACTTTGGTTCTGGCGAAGGTTCACCAAACATCCATCAGAGACAGTCACAGATAAACACTATTTTGGTGATAGTCGCTGAATCCCGGAAAAAAAAAACAGCTGAGTGGCCTCTTCTTGAAAAAGGTTGAATAAACTCCTCGTCCTCGTAGCCAAACGCGCTTCTTTTTCTCCGTGACATTATCGTTAGTTAAGAATAAAAAACAGGTGTCCAGAGTAGGTAACGAGCTCCATCTTCAGCTGCAGCGCAAACATGACTGATCTGTTCAGACGCTCAGGGGATGTGCTTGTTTTGGCCACAGCTGACCTGGAAGCACTTCGGGCACATCCTTTTTTTTTTTTTTTTCTTTTTTTTTTTTACTCTTTGTTTCTTTCTTACGACAGAAATAATGAAAACGCTGTTTTACAAATTAAAATCAGGCCGTAAGCATAGAATTAAGACATTACATTACGGACGTCGAGCACTTCCGTTCCGCTGTGACGACACAACTGAGCACTCAGTCGTTCACCAGGAGAGGGCGGAGCCTCAGAGAGCAGGATTCAGGAGGATTACTGAGAGCTGCGTGAATGAAGCCACAAACCACTCTGGGGGTGTTTTTGATGAGGAAATAGCATAACAACATGGCTAAAAGCACCAAAAAGTCGATTTTGCATCATATAGGACCTTTAAAAATGTAAAGTATTTTCCTCACCCTACATGTTCCAGCCATGTCCTAATGTGTAGAATACCTCTAAAATCCTGCACTGTCACTCAACAAGTTGTTGATTCGGGTCTGAAGTGCCGTCATGCACGAGCTTAATATAGAAGCTGCAGTTACACATCCAGTTGACCTGAGGTGGCAGTAGTGAGTATAAAATGAACTTACATCTAGGGCCCGATCTTGTGCATCATAACGGAGGCGATAGCGTGACATTTTGCCTCAGTAGCAGCACTTTGTGATCTTGCCACTCCAGACTTAGCGCATTTAAGTGGGTGGAGACACATTTTCCTCCAACCAGATCGACTCCGCGTCCAGGAGAGTGGTTGTGTGGTTGTGTGGGGTGAACATGTGCTTTTGTTTTGCTTCGCGTTCACGCCAAGCACGGCCGATCCGCGCCACAGCGGACGCTGTAGCTCTTTTTCTCTGGAGACGTGAACATGGTTTAGCTCACGATGGGGTAAATAAAGTTTTTAGTTTGACCTGTGAGAGCCTAAGGCTTAAGAAAGAACGCAAGACAGCGCAATGTAAACCAGGAAGTGAATGTCAGCCGTGTTTCCATCAGTGCAGTCGCCTCCTCTTGTGATGCCCCCTCACAGGTGGCGGAGGCGAATGGCACATATAGCACCGCCACTCGGAAAATAATTCGCCAAGAGCCTGCGCCGCCCCGTGCGCCGCCACAAGATCTGGCCCTATGTCTCTTGAAGCTTTCCAATCTTTAAAGAGGGGGTATTCTGCTTTTGTCAGCCCCACAGCACCAGTCTATATCACACTACAATGATGACAAACCTTCTGCTGGTCTGTAAATGCAGTAAATTAGAATAACTGCCTTGTATAAAATGTTCATCTCAAAATGGCTGTAGTGAATGTCTTGAAATAGGCCTCTGTCTCTTTAAGAACCTCTGACCCTTTCAGACACGCCCCCTCCACACGCTGTCTGTGGCATCAGTGGGGAGGGGGTTCTGCTGAGGAGCAGTGGTTTGTTACTCGGCTGGTGACGAAAGCTCGGAGGCGTCTCCAGGAGGTGGGGGCGTTCCTAGGAGGACTCAGGCAAACCTATCCCTAAAATGGCCGCCATCAGAGTTTTTACAGATTACTCAAAAATACGTGAATGTGCCAAGGCAACACTTCAGGCATGTTTTAATGAGGGAATGACAGAATAACATGATGGAAAGCTTGAAAAGGTCCATTCTGCATAATACCCCCCCTTTAAGATGTTTTTCAACTCTTGGACTGGATCTTGTAAGCCCCACATCGGTCTCAACCCTCCACCTGTTCCTTGACTCATAAATGCTCACAGTTTACTCATTTCATTTATTTGGTTTGTAGTTTCTTAACGACAAAGAGGAGAATAAAAAGGCACATCTGCTAGAAACAGTCGTAGTCAAAGGTTTAGAGTTGAAGGCCTTTCTTGCATGATTAAGAGACATTTTCTCCAGTTCGTTCAGCATTACCCAAATCTAATCTCGCTATTTATCACACAGGGTCAAGTTGTGCAGTCATACTATGTCAGAGCCTTGACTGTGGAGCTCAGGCGCCCACTCTCAGCCAATGTTTGCATATCAATATGACGCTCTGAGAGGGTATTTATCCCTTTTCTGTGGAAGCATAGACAGACTTGAATGGTGCAATGTCTGGAGTTCATGTCTCCGGGTCCCGCACCGATGGTAAATAAACTTCTCCTGTATAAGTCATCCAGAGTGATGCCTATTCTTCATGTATCCTCTCGAATACCATTCGTAATTCTCTAACATAAACGTTTCTTGAAAAATTAGACATAAACAAGGATGAAAACGCAACAAAAAAGTAGCAAAAATACAACAGCGCAGCAACAACGTGAGGAAAAGATCACTTTCCAGGTCTTAGCTTTCAAATGAGTCATTACACTGGCCTACAGGCTGTGAGCTCCAGTCAAGAAAATATTTAGATTTGGTTAATGCAGACCTGGAGGAAATGTGTTGGGTTTAGGTGAGGGTTAAAGATTAAGCTCCCGAATGGTCCAATCCAGGGTTTGCGCTCACTCCTTATTCTCTATTCTGGACACAATGAAAGAAAAACTTTGATCTTGGTCCGAGAGAACTTCATCCACTCTTGTTCTGAACTCACCTCGAATCTGAGGCCGGCGTGGAGCAGTCGTCCACAGTGAGACAGTCTGAGCTGCTTTTCTCCAACATGACGCCTCTCAGATGCTTCCACCGAGCTTAAATACTCCGATGATCCTCATTTGTTTCCAAAGAAAAGCGTGTAATCCGTCACTAGAGGGAGAGCGCTCCCACCGCCAGGAATGCAGACGCTCTGAGTGAAATGATGCTTGATTTGCAGGAGCTCAGAGCCGCTGCTTCCTGATAGTGTCACACCTCTTAAAGTGCTCCGAGTATATGTTAGTCTTTTTAACACCTGCCGCTCTGGACGGGGGGGGGGGGGGGGGGGGGGGAGAGTACTGCAAAAAGTCCCCTTTTATATATCTTGAAATAAGACATTTTGTCGTGTTATAAGGAAAAAGTTCTGCCAATGGGCTCAGCATTTTTTTCTTGCTAAGAATTCTTATTTCTAGAATATTTTTCTCATCATAAAACAAGAAAGAAACACTAAATTTAAGCAAATAAACAGCTAGAATGAAGCAAAATGTCCTCAGAAAATGGAATAATTTAAGGAAAACATTCTTATTTAGTGAGAAATTGTGGATATTTTACTTAAATGTTGCTTGATTCAAGTAAAATGTTCTAAATTACACACATTTTTGAGCAAAATGTTCTTAATAAATACTAATATTTAAGGAAAGTATTGCCGCGCCCGGGACCCGTCTCCATGATGTGGAGCCAGGCTGATGGCCTGAATCACCTGCTGGAGGATTCACCTATTGTACATGTTTTTAGTGGTAGGGGAAGCGTACACAGACACGGGGAGAACATGCTCCACACAGAAAGGCCCCGTCCTGGTGGGAATCGAACCCAGGACCTTCGAGCTGTGAAGCTGAGGCTCTAACCGCTGTGCCACCGAGCCGCCCACTTTAAAGAATGGAATGTATTATCTCTCTGTGAGAATCAGTTCTTACATTAAGAGTTGTTGTGATCTTAGTTTTTCTTAAAATAAGAAAAAATATAAATAAAGCTGAAGAAGATTCAAAAAGTTTTTCTTCTTGTTACATGAAAAATTATCATGTTTTTAGCAAATATATCTGAACAAGAAATTACTAGATTTTAAAATAAGATTTTTTTCTCAAGAAAACTTTGCTCGGTAAAACATTATTACTTTTTAGGGAAAAAATAAGAACTTATTTCTTAAAGTAAGACATTTTTTACTTGCTTAGAATCCACTTTTTGCAGTGTACTCACCACACTACAAAAAGTAAATATCAAGCATTGTCTTAAATGACTTGAATTGAGGAAATGTTTCTTGTTTTGAGCGGTTTTCACTCATTTAGACATTTTTCCTGATCGGACCAAGTTTACTTTGCTTGTTTGAGGACATTTCAGACCAGTTCTAGGGTAAATCTCGCTTGAAATAAGAAAGTAAAATTGCCAATGAGATAAGACCAATTTTCTTACCCCATTGGCAAAGAAAATGACCTGAAATAAGGACGAAATGTATCGAAACGAGTCAGAAACATCTCAGAACAAGTGACATAATCTATGACAAATGGCCAAGAACTTCTTAACTCGTCAAAACAACTAAAATCTGGATTATTATGCTCAAATTGAGATGTTTATACTGATCTAGTTAAATACTTTTTGCAGTGCACTCACCACAGGCGGGACTGATGAGGAAGTTTTCTATGAGGAGACGCCTGTTTGTAATAATGATCACGTGCAGCTCTCGGACTCATTTATTTCTGTAGGTGGCTGTTAATTCATTCTGCACAGTCACAAATGTTCACAAAGAAATCAAAGAGTCAGGAAATTAGAATGACTGAATTATATTTGGACACGGATAATGAAAAATGATGGTTTTGTATCATGAATATTTGTAGATACTGCACATAAAATACAAAACAAATCTGTAAAAACTCATTGAGAGAGTTGGACATTGAACACTCGCTTGATGTTAAAAATAGAAAATAACAGGACTGATGTAAAAGGACTGTTAAAGTGATAGTCTGTAAGTTTGCAAAGTGAGGAGAAACAGAGTCAAATTCCCTCTTTAGCCAGAAAGCACTTCTCAGTTTGCAAAATGAGGAGAGCAGGAACGGAATTTTCAGAAGTAAATGATCAAGCTCCTCCCCTTCTTTTCCTGATTGGACCAGACACAGGAAGGCTCGTCTCATTGGTCAAAGTGGTATCCCGTTTATTCTGATTCGTGTCTGAAATCAAGGGAGGGACTTTTGAAAATATGAAGCTACCTCTCATTTCAGATCCAGACGGTCAATTATACACTTTGAAAATCTTAAATAACTTCGACATCTAACATTTTGGGATGAGGAAGAGTCAGTGTGAGGCTCCGAGCCGGGAGTTTCATGGCAAAGTCAGAACCTGCACCCAATGGATCGTTTCACTGTCGGCCTCCAGTCTGCAGCTTTTATTCTTGGATACGGAGCCCACTTTGACATTTGTTTTGACATCCTCTACATTGGCGCTTCCAAAGCCCTGACCTTGAAATACAGTTACAGTGAAAGTACAATAATTTACTCACTGAAATTTGCCAGTCCTTCAATGCTGCTGGTGCCGCCAATCATTACCTGTGTGTCCACATCACAGCGCTAAGACAAACTTGGAGTATCAAGCTCCTGGATTAGCCTTTTGCCTGTAGTTTTCTTCTAGACTTTGCCTTAAAGAGGGGGTATTCTGCTTTTTTCAGTCCCATAGCACCAGTCTATATCACACTACAATGATGACAAACCTTCTGTTGGTCTGTAAATGCAGTAAATTAGAATAACTGCCTTGTATAAAATGTCTCTCTCAAAATGGCTGTAGTGAATGTCTTGAAATAGGCCTCTGTCTCTTTAAGAACCTCTGAGCCTTTAGACCCGCCCCCTCCACACGCTGTCTGTGGCATCAGTGGGGAGGGGGTTCTGCTGAGGAGCAGTGGTTGGTTACTCGGCTGGTGACGAAAGCTCGGAGGCGTCTCCAGGAGGTGGGGGCGTTCCTAGGAGGACTCAGGCAAACCTATCCCTAAAATGGCCGCCATCAGAGTTTTTACAGATTACTCAGAAATACGTGAATGTGCCAAGGCAACACTTCAGGCATGTTTTTAATGAGAGAGTGACATAATAACATGATGGAAAGCTTGAAAAAGTCAATTTTGCATAATACCCCTCCTTTAAGAACCATATGCACTGACACAGCACCAATCTGATCTCACATCAGTGAGAACATGAGCGCCTGGTGGGAAAACATAAACCCTGAAAGTGGATCTGTCCCAGTGCGTATATAAAGGTGTTTATATGCCGCTGCTGTATTGCGCACGTATGGAACTATTTTTTCACCTTGCTTACGGGGTTCAGGGGTCAGCGCCCGCCCAGTGTGCGTTGCTCAGAGGCACAGAGGAATGCCTCATGTGCCGTCAGCTCCTGCTCCTTAGACATAAACAGCCTCAGGCCTCTCACACCTCCACACAGCGCTCTCCACACGCATCATGGCTCACACATGCACCCGACATATCAGAGCTTTCCTGGAGGGCGACAGGTGCCAGGTCCACGGGAGCTGACAGGAACTCACTGGGAAACAATGTTTCACGTTCCCCGTTTCAGGGAACGCATTCCCCCACCTTTCAGTTATGCAGAGCAAAGGATCTGGGAACTGTTTTGGAGGATCTGGCAAAGATTTGAGATGATATAAGTAAGGATTAAACAACTCATTAAACAATGTCCCTTTAGGATGATCACACACTGAGCCAGGCTTTTTGGTTTTGTAGTTTATTGCACACGACTCATCAACAATGAGCTGTAGGCGGTAGCTAGCATGCTAACCGGGCTAACCACTTCCCACCGGCACAAATAATGTCCCTCTATTCAAGCGTGTGAGCTGGGTATAGGCTTAAGTACTGGGGAGACCCTGGTGTAGACCATGGGGATATAGATAAAGATCCATAAGACTTGGCAGTAGCAAAGAGGGACGAGTTATCCCCAAAACAGCAGTTACTTTTCAGGCAAGAGATCCTTTCAAAACGCGGCTACGCTTCAGAACATACTTTGAGATGCGAGTTCAGAGCACGGGCGTCCAACTGTAGGAGCTTTGGGCGCGATGTAGCATTTCTCTACAAGGTGAACTCCACCAAAGTCACATAGTTTTACAAAAAAAACGAGATGTTTGCAGCTCCTGTGTATTATCAAATGACCATACGGAGACAAAGAGTTGAGGTCATGCTGAAGTCACGCCTGGGATTGAACGGCATGTGTCAGTGTGTCGGTCACATGAGAAAGTGAGGAGGCAGCTGCTGTGATGTATGTTTAGGAGCACAGACTCTCGATACGTCTTAGAGAATAGTCCCGTAAGTGCTCTGTCATTACTATGTCACTTCTATGCCTTTACTAACGATAACTAATGCCCCTGATGAACTGTTCTCACAACCATCGCCGACCAAGTCCACTATAACACAAGACAACACATGCATCATTGAGCAAGTGCAGGAGTCTAATCATTTCTGTATGAGATCAGTAATCGCCATCTCTCAGTCTTCACCGAGAAAACAGTCCAAGCAGAAACTTTCACAGGCTTTCATCTCCAGCCACTGACTCTAGAACAAGATCAAGAATAGACAAATGATGTTTCTTTCTAGCATCTGTCTCTCAATCGACGTCTCCCTGCACTTTGTCCTCTCGTTTGCTCCAGTGATGTGGGCAGCAGTGTAAAAACTAAAACTGCACAAAAAAGACATGCAGCAGCTGTGATGATCAGCGCGGAGAAGAGAGTTTCACAAAAGAAAGGAGAGAGGAGGAAAAATGACCAGCTTAAATGAGATAATTGAATTCAAGTTGATTTGAATGAACCTAAGATAAAGATAAAGATGCTCATGCCAAAGGAACAAGCATGAATGGCACTTGAAGTCATTTTTTGTTGAATTTTTGTCATTTTTTGTAGAATTTTTGTCATTTTTTGTAGAATTTTTGCCACATTTTTGTTGAATTTTTGTCACATTTTTGTTAAATTTGTGTCACATTTTTGTTGAATTTTTGTCACATTTTTGTTGAATTTTTGTCATTTTTTTGTTGAATTTTTGTTGAATTTTTGTCATTTTTTGTTGAATTTTTGTCACATTTTTGTTGAATTTTTGTCATTTTTTGTTGATTTTTTGTCATTTTTTTATTGAATTTTTGTCACATTTTTGTTGAATTTTTGTCATTTTTTTGTTGAATTTTTGTTGAATTTTTGTCACATTTTTGTCACATTTTTGTCACATTTTTGTCACATTTTTGTCATTTTTTGTTGAATTTTTGTCATTTTTTGTTGATTTTTTGTTGAATTTTTGTCACATTTTTGTTGAGTTTTTGTCACATTTTTGTTGCGTTTACATCCTTGTTTTCTTCTCATTTTTTGTGGCTTTTTTGGTGCTTTTTTCCCCAAGAAGCTTTTTGATTCGGGTAAAGCCAAACTGGAGAAAATGGGATCCGTTCAGGTGGGAGTTAAGAGGTTAAGAGAAGGCAAGTAAAGGCCAAACGTAGAGCAGGAAAAATCTACCGCAATAAAGGAACACCGGTGTATGAAATGAAACACAATAAAAATCTGAATTAATTTTTGTAGACTATACTTGGAAGAGCTCGGTCGCTTCTAACTTCACCCCCGTTTGGGTCCATAGGAATATGCTGGTAGAGGCTAAATGCTAACAACGTCTTTGGTCTTTTTGACTGAGCGCACGCACAAAGACCAGACAGGTACGCATCAACTCGTCTAAGAAAATATCTCAGTATGGAAAAATCTCCGTGTGATGTCTACCAGAGTGTGGGCTGGCGTTTTGAGTTTTTAAGAGGCGAACAAGGGTTACCGAAACATGTGAGAACAAATTGAAAGTTAAAACTCCACTCCTGGCACTTGTTTTGATGGTTTAAACCTCAGATAAGTTACATCCTGCCTGATAAATCCATGCCGGGTCACACAGTTCGAGCTTCCACACTCTTCAGTCCAGCTAAAAGTCTTCCGTCCTCTTACCTTGTCTTCAGAGCATGTCAGCAGCTCCTCATTTCCAGCCTGGTGTTGGCCGGACTCCTGCCCATGCACACTGTATTGTGTGTGTGTCTGCATGTGGTCAGGGGGAGGTGGACCGGGGCATGCCTCTCATAGTGCCGTGCCCGACTGTCTCATCCTGGGGAAACATGCCGGGGGTTGGAGGGGTGGAGGACAGGACATTCCCCAAGAGTCCGCACTTCCATTTCACTTCCATTCCACTTCCATTCCACTTCCATTTCACTTCCATTCCACTTCCATTTCCTACAGAGTTTTAAGTCGGGATGGGCGTATCGATGTATAGCAATTTGAAAATATATATCCTTTATTTAAACAGGTTCGTCCCTTGAGAGTCAATGTCTCATTCGCAAAAGACATATATCTACTATGGCCAGTGTTAATTTTGACAACATATTTTAATTTAGTTTTAGTCTTAGTCTTTTGACGATAATGTAATTCGATTTTAGTCGAGTTTTAGTCAAAAAAATATCTTCAATTTTTGATTCGTTATAATCATATCTAATCTTGTTCCTCTGCTTCATGGAGCTGCTCCACATGAACAAAGCTCAGAGCTGATCCTTTGGCAGAGAATTTACATATGAGGCTCTTTCAGACGCTCAATAGAAGTTTGGATGATTTTAGTCTCTCCTTTTTCATTTTTATTTAGTCTCATTTTAGTCGACTGAAATATCTGGACATTTTAGTCACAGTTTTAGTCTCATGAGAAAGTTTTAATTTAGTTTTAGTCCAATTTTAGTCACAAAAATATCACTTTGACTAAAATTAAGACTAAATATTTTAGTCGACGAAATTAACACTGACTATGGCGACTACTTTTGAAGTATCAACTGGGCAAATGAACTGATCTGTAAGATAAAAGGTGCAGCAGAATCACAGACTTAAAAGGACTCACAGCCACATGGTTTTGAACTGACCCACATGCACATCTTTGTTTGTCTGATTCATTTAACACTGACACGGGGCGACGGTGGTGCAGGTGGTGGAGCGGGTCGTCTCGTGATCGGAAGGTCGTGGGTTCGAATCCCAGCTCCCGCACATGCACACTGTCGTTGTGTTCTTGGGCAAGACACTTCGCCCCAGTTGCCTCCAGTGTCTGCGTGCACTGGTGTGTGAATGAGAGAGTGGATCGTGAATAATCCACATCCTCATGATCAGGATCAATTATTCCGATTTTCATGTACTTTCATAACAGCATAACAGTAGTTCGACGTTTTAAAGCAGCACTAAGTAACGTGTTTACCTTAATAAATCCTTTCCGTAGTCCCTTTGGGGGTAATACAAGTGTTTATGGGATGATTGGAGGGTCTTTCATCTCCCCCTGGTGTCTCTGGCCAGAAAACCATGTTTGCAACTTGACTGCCACCGGACCGGAGGCCCCAATACACACTAATGGAATCACGAAGAAGAAGCTAACAGGCTAACGGGCAAAGCTAACTGCGGGCTAGCGCCACTTTAAACAGTATTTACAGCCAGGTTTGTGTGAAAAAAAATATCTCCATTGTATAATTGGATGCACAGTAACCCTCTCTCCCTTCGCCTTTTCTTTTCAGCGTAGTATTTACTCTCCAAGACATTTAACAAGTTAAAAAATCGTAACTTGCAACGGCACCTGCAGTTGCGCTTATGGCCTCTAGGGGGAAGAGTTACTTAGTACTGCTTTAATTCAGGGATTTATTTTATTTATTTATTTATGAGCACTGTAAATATGCCAGATTATAGCGGGGATGCTAGTTTCCATCTGTCGTCCCGAGGCAGGCAGCACATACACAATTCACAATTAACATAATGTGACAACAATAACTGCAGTAACAACTAAAAGTCATCCATGAACCGACACGTGATCATGTTTGCAAACGTCCTGCGGGAGCGCTCGCTGGATCCAAGAGCAGTGTGAGCGACGTGGTGACGAGGACCCCGAGGAGGCAGATCCCGAGTGGAAAAAGGAAACGAGATCCGAGGAACACAAGATCAGCTATTAGTGAAACGTGTTGAACGCGTTTCGATGTGATCATGTTTGTCCCTGAGAAGTCATGATTTAGTAAAGCGGGAATGTTTCATGAAATCAGCATTATTATAAAGTGCTACCTCAATGTCAGTATCGAAATCAACCAAAATGAGCCAAAAACGATCTGTATCATATGGATTTTGAAGGCCTAAGCTTAGCCTGTTGATAAAGCAAAAACATGACAAAAACGAGAAATATGTTTCAAATGAGGCGTTCAAATGAGGCTCAGGTCAAGAAGCTTTTAGATTTGGGGAAAGCTGAGCTGGAGAATAAATGCTTGGTTAAGGCGGGGGTTAAGAGATTAAGGACATGGATCATGGAAGCTGCAAATCAAGAAGGACTTCATTCATTCAACTTTTTTTCTTTGCCCATGTTTCGCCACTGTTTTATATAATTGTCTCTGTTCTATCTGACTAAAGGCATTCACAGTAGTCCCCAAATATACTCAGAGGATCGCCCGCCTGCTTCACCAAGTGGATCAAACGTTTTAATCCTGAACAGCATCCAAAGAACATGTGAACAGTCTGATGTATAAATATATATATATATATATATATGGGCATGGGAGGACAAGCCCCTGCACGGCATGTACCACCGAAACATAACTGAAGTGGCGGATAAACAGAAATCCGACCAATGGCTGGACAGAGCCGGACTAAAGGACAGCACAGAGGCTCATCATGGCTGCACAGGAGCCTTGAGCACCAGAGCAATAGAGGCCCAGATCTACCACACCAGACAAGACCCAGGTGTAGACTGTGCCAAGAGGCCAATGAGACAATCCAGCTTTACAGAACTGCAGGTGTAAGATGCTGCTGGTGTAAGAACATAACTGCAGGTGTAAGAACATAACTGCAGGTGTAAGAACATAACTGCAGGGTGTAAGATGCTGGCAGGGAAAGCTTACATGGAGCGCCATAACCAAGTGGCTGGTATAGTGTACAGGAACATCTGTGCAGAGTATGGGCTGGAAACCCCAAGGTCAAAGTGGGAAACACCTCCAAAGGTGGTCGAGAATGACCGAGCCAAGATCCTGTGGGACGTCCAGATACAGACGGACAGAAGGTAATGAACCAACCGGACATTGTGGTGGTGACAAAGAGCAGAGGAGCCGTTGTGGTCGACAAAGCAACACCAAGCAGGAAAAAGGAACACGAGAAACTAGAGAAATACCAGGGGCTCAGAGAAGAGCTGGAGAAAACCTGGAGGGTGAAGGCATCAGTGGTGCCCGTGGTCGTTGGGGCACTCGGGGCAGTGACCCCCAAACTGGAGGAGTGGCTCCAGCAGATCCCAGGAAATACATCAGACACCTCGGTCCAGAAAAGTGCAGTCCTATGAACAGGAAAGATACTGAACCCTCAAGCTCCCAGGCCGACGGTAGAGGACCCGAGCAGGAGGAGACAGAGACCGCCCGCGGAGGGTGAGGAAGAGTTTTTTTTATATATGCATACGATACAGGTGATTCACAAGAAACAATTGAATCTATGAGAAAAACCTTGTAAATGCACTCACCGTGTCCCTCTGAAGGTCCTCTGCTGGAACATGCTGCTTTTACAGTAACTCTGTGAATCTGAGTCCACTGAAAGAGTAAGAATTGGTGGAAGTGGAGACACGTTTCCGGATCTGTGGGAGCGGAATGTGGAAATACAGATTGCAAACATAATATCGGCTGGAGAGTGGTTCATGCTCTCGCCGCCTACAAGAAGGTTCCCAGCTCCATTCCAGGGCCCGTCCAGGACCTGGTGTGTGCATGTGGGGTTCCTCAAGGCATTTCGATTTACCCCCAACATCACAAAACATGCACCATGAACTTCTGACCAGGATCCTCCTTCCTGTAAAACGCTTGAAGTGCAGAATGTGTGAAAGCGCTGCATAAGTTGTGACTGTTAAACCTTATTACAAAAGCAGAAGCACTTACGTATTTTACATAGAAACCTGATAATAACTGCCCCCAAATCCACCCTGTGTCCGGCCACTCACCCTGGTGACAGAGACAGAATGTGAATTTTACACGTCTGAATTTTCTGCTTTGAATTTTTTTTTTAACACTGACATGTTTGAATATTGAACATATAATCTTTCAAATGAAAAAATCACATTGATAATATTATACACTGTGTTGTTTTTAAATATTTATCTAAATTCAGAGTGAAAAAAAAGTATTGAAAAATGTACAGCTCTCAGTCATCCAGGATCAACTGCCTTGAGGTCCAGGAAGTTATGTGAGAATTTTTTCACCGCAAATTTCACACTCTGAATTTATACGGTTGAATTTAACCCCTTAACTCCCGCCTGAACCGAGCACATTTTCTCCAGTTTGCCTTTTACCCCAATCCAAAAGCTTCTGGAAAAAAGGTGTGAAAATAGTGACAAAACTGAGATGAAAACAAGGATGAAAATGTGACAAAAAAGTGACGAAAAATTGACGAAAAAATGACAAAAATGATCCCAAAAAATGTACAAAAATTTGACCAAAAAATGACCAAAAAAATGACGAAAAATGTCACAAAATAATAACAAAAATGTGACAAAAAGTGGAAAAAAAATGAATTAAAAAAATGACAAAAAAGTGGAAAAAATGAGTTGAAACCCCCCCAAAAAAATGATGGAAAAAAAATGTGATGACGTGAGGAAAAAGATCCATTTAGATGAGTTTTGTAGATCTTAGCTTTCAAATGAGGCGTTACACTGGCCTACAGGATTTGGGTAAAGCTGAACTGGAGAAAATGCTCTCGGTTCAGGCGGGAGTTAAGAGGTTAAGGTCCTGATTCTTTAAATATTTAATATTTTAAGGGTGAATTTTTCCATTTGCATTTTTTTTTCAACAGGAAATTTGAAATTTGAATTTCAACTATTGATTTTTTTTTTTTTTTTTACATTGCATATATTAAGGGTGATTTTTTTTATTATTATTAATTTAACATTTAAAATTCATATTTTGATTACACACAAAAAATCCTCCACAAACAGCTCCACCGCACTTCCTTCTGTTCATAAAGTGTGCATTGATAGGCTTTTAAAATGAACAAAACACTTTGACAAACTGACTTTGTTCTTTCTCTATAGATTTAGTATAAAAGTCATTTGTTCATTTGTTTGAAAGAAAAATGTAAATGAGTCCTCCTGTCTCATCTTTGACTCCCTCACACCAGGGCCGGACTGACTGAAAACCAGCCCGGGACTCTGGTCAGCCTGGCCCAAATAAGCGTAAATGTGACACTTCCACAAATACATGTGTGAACCTCTGACCCCCCGCCTTAACCCAGAGCATTTTCTCCAGTTCGGCTTTGCCCAAATCTAAAAGCTTCTGGAAAAAAGGTGTGAAAATAGTGACAGAACTGAGACAAAAACAAGGATGGAAAAAGTGACGAAAAATGTACAAAAAATGTCACAAAAAAATAACAAAAATGTGACAAAAAGTGAAGAAAAAAATTAAGAAAAAAAATTACAAAAAAGTTCCAAAATGAGTTGAAACCCCCCCCAAAAAATGATGGAAAAAAAATCTGATGACGTGAGGAAAACGATCCATTTAGATGAGTTTTGTAGATCTTAGCTTTCATCTTAGCTTTTTCTTAGCTTAGCTTTTTTTTTTACATTGCATATATTAAGGGCGCATTTTCTCCAGTTCGGCTTTGCCCAAATCTAAAAGCTTCTTGACTGGAGAGCGACACTGTAACACTTCATTTGAAAGCTCAAATCTAGAAAAGTGATGGCAGCTTTTTTGTCACGTTGTCGCTGCATTTTTGTTTGTTTGCACAGTCTGAATTTTCTGCTTTGAATTTTTTTTTTAACACTGACATGTTTGAATATTGAACACATAATCTTTCAAATAAAAAAATACAAAATAAAAAAATCACATTATATTATACACTGTGTTGTTTTTAGATATTTATGTAAATTCAGAGTGAAAAAAGTATTGAAAAATGTACAGCTCTCAGTCATCCAGGATCAATTGCCTTGAGGTCCAGGAAGTTATGTGAGGATTTTTTCACCGCAAATTTCACACTCTGAATTTATACAGTTGAATTTAACCCCTTAACTCTCGCCTGAACCGAGCACATTTTCTCCAGTTCGGCTTTACCCCAATCCAAAAGCTTCTGGAAAAAAGGTGTGAAAATAGTGACAAAACTGAGACAAAAAACAAGGCTGAAAATGTGACAAAAAAGTGACGAAAAATTGATGAAAAAATGACAAAAATGTCACAAAAAATGTACAAAATTTTGACCAAAAAATGACAAAAATTGATGAAAAAGTGCCAAAAATGTCACAAAAAATTGACAAAAAATGTGACAAAAAATAAAAAAAAAGGGGACAAAAAGTGGAAAAAAATGAATTAAAAAAATTACAAAAATGAGTTGAAACCCCCCCCCAAAAAAATGATGGAAAAAAAATGTGATGACGTGTTTGTTGTTGTTTGTTTTTGTGGCTTTTTGGCCTGTTTTCGTCACTTTTTTGTCACTTTTTCGTTGTGTTTTCGTCTCTTGTTTTTCAGGGTTTTTTTTGTCATGCTTTTGTTGTTTTTTCATCGCTTTGTCGTCACGTTTTCGTCACATTTTGTTGTTTTTTTGCCACTTTTTTGTTGCTTTTCCAGCACATTTTTGTTTTCGGACGCTTTTCTTTTAAGCTTTTAGATTGGGGTAAAGCTCGGTCACGCCCGGGGGTGAGGGTGAGGTAAAGTGAGGGGCCAGACGGGTGGCCCAGGAGCCAGTGGCCCTTCTGTGCTCCTCCAGAACACAGGACATATGGCCAGTCCGCCCCTGCCTCACAATCCGGAACATTTCTAAACTATAAACGAAGTTGCAGTTACACTTGTGTCCAGCAGATGGAGCCAGAGTCGCATCTACGCCTTAAACCAAAAACTGCACGAGGCCAGAGCTTTATCCAACAGGAGGCGCTGTCGCTACACCCGGCTCTAACACCAGCTTTGACTCGACGTCCGGTGCCTGAAGGGGGCGCTGTGTCTCTGCTCAGCTGCTTTACGCCGTGAAAAAAAGAAAAAAGAAAAAGAAAAAAAAAAAGCCACTAATAACGCTGGGTTCACTCAGGGCCTGCATGTGCCTCTCTGTACCCAGCATCAGAGCACCTCCCTGGGGCTTTCTGTCTCCGCCCGCCCCTCTCCTCTGCTGGATCACTCGTAATTATATATAATCTACTTGGAGGAAAAAAAAGAGCAGTACGTTTGGGAACTCCCTGAACTGCACCTGCGATTGTGATGAAAATAATGAATAATAATAAACGTAATAACTCGACTTCACTGGGTGTTAAATGTGTTGTGATATAATAAGGCACAGTGTTGGTGACCGGGCATAACTGGACACTGTTAAATATGAATTGACCCCTGACCAGCGCAATGACGACATCTAATCTAAATCATAGCGTAAATGTTTAATGGATTTGTGATGTATTAGAAACGGGTGAGTCGTGTGTTGTGGTTTTATTACACAACAAAGCAAAAGCCGTGTTACATTTGTGTTGTATTTACATAATGCGACTCACCCACAGGCATCCACACAACAGACAGATGCTCTTGAGGAGTGAAAAATTGCTGGAATTATGGAATTTTAATTAAAAACGAGAATCAATGTTCAATTTTTTTACATGTTTCTTCTTACTTTAGGTGCAATAAGACCTGTTCCGTCGGCAGGTTAAATGACCAACACTAATTAAAGCAGTACTAAGTCACTCTTGCCCCTAGAGGCCATAAGCGCAACTGCAGGTGTCGTAGCAAGTTACGATTTTTTAACTTATTAATTGTCTTGGAGAGTAAATACTACGCTGACAGGAAAGGCGAAGGCAGAGAGGGTTCCTGTGCATCCAATTATACAATGGAGATATTTTTTTTCACTCAAACTTGGCTGTAAATACTGTTTAAAGTGACGTTAGCCCGCAGTTAGCTTTGCCCGTTAGCCTGTTAGCTTCTTCTTCGTGATTCCATTAGTGTGTATTGCTTTCTCCGGACCGGTGGCAGTGAAGTTGCAAACATGGTTTTCTGGCCAGAGACACCAGGGGGCGATGAAAGACCCTCCAATCATCCCATAAACACTTGTATCAAACATGACATGATAATTATTCAAAAACTACTGTAACAAATGCTGAATTATGAATAAAGTTTTCTACTAAATAAAGAAACAAAGACATGGGGAGGAGCAAAGTGGTTCAACAGCCCATAAATACATGAATAACGGAGAATGCTAACTTGATGCTTCATGTTAGCATCGGGCTAATTCTAACGGTTAGCTAGCGCTAGCTACAACTGCCGTTTTTTCACTTCTACTGAACAATCTGCTGTGAGAAAATATCCATATGGGCCCGAATTACACTTGACTTTATGTATGTGATAAATAAGTTCATATTCCACCAGAAAATGGCTAAAAAGAGTGAAAAATTGTGTTATTTTCCTTTGAGATTATAATGATTTTCTCACTGGGTAAACAATATTTGCAAGCATTTAGGGGTTTTATTACATTTAACTTGGTAAAATGTGCAGAGCTGCGTCAGTGATAAGCTGCTGTGGACGCTAGCTCTAGCCGCATTAGCATTAGCATTGCGATTAGCCTCTTTATTCCCTTATGGAACCAAGCTCATGACCGCGCTACAGAGACAACATGGCCGCACAACGTGACCCAATGTGAGGCAAGTATTTCTACAGTTCTGCCACGTTTGCACAGAAGTTTATCTGGCGCGCTCGCCTCAACAATGGCGTGTTTTTTAAACGTGGAGACTCCGTGTAAAGCAGACGGATTACTTTACACGGCGTATGCGAGCGCGTCCACGGTAATACTTTAGACGAGCGATTCGAAAAACCTCTCTCTCTGATTTATTCATGACTCTTGCATGTGCTTGGATGACTGGATCGGATTGTTGTTCTTTTTTTTTCTTCTTTTTTTTCAAGGGGCATCGACACAAACCCCCTTTAGCCACAACCGTCTTCAAGCAGCGCAAAAAACAACAACATCACACCCGACGTCTTGGCTTAGATCAGGAGTCAGAGTCGCCTCTCCTCTGCTCCAGATGACACAGAAATGAAGAATGACCGTGGGAGGCGCATTGGTGAGGGGGGCGGGGGGTGCTGGTGGTAAATATTGTATCAGTTTGACGCTTCGCTGCAGATCAAGGTCTTCTGTTGCAGTGACACAGACGGAGGATGAGTGGACTGAAAACGAATGGTCCAGATGAGTCTGTAGAGAGAGGGCTGTGATCACGTGTTCTTATAATTGCAGTAAGTAGAATCTGAACTAGAGGCTGAGTGATACAGTGTGTGGGTGTTTTACGATATCTGCCATCGGCCCACGACGTCCTGCACCTCAGACATCGGTCACGAGTTTGTGCACCTCGTGTTACATTTATCTCACTGTGTCTTTGTCTTGGAATCTGCTGATTTTTGTCTTTAAATCGAGCTCCCTCTGAAGAACCGACTAAATGTGAATGGGCACCGCTTTAGGTGACACTTTATTTTAGACTACCCTTTATACATTGTACCTGCCACATGAAGTACAATGTAATGTGTTATGTAACACTGTGTAATAACTTGTACCAATGCAGTACATACACAATGGAATAATATGTATTGATATTTTGGACACCATTCTGTATTGGTCAGTGCAATACAGAATGGTGCAATATGGGTCAGTGTAATATCAGGTCTGTCAGGGCATGTGCATTATTGAGGTTTGTGCAATACAGTCGATGCATTTACTATTTTCTATATTATCCTCTGTTGTCCACTCTTGTTATTGTTATTGTTATTTGTTTTAACATGATGTGATCACTGTTCTCATTCCTGTCTGTACATAGTCTGTATATAGTCTGTATATAGTCTGTATATCGTGTCTCTGTATGTTTTTACTAACTTGTGTGTAACATCAACCTGCCAGGGGGTCTGCAGATGGAAATTAGCCTAAGGCTATAATCTGGCTTATTTACATTTGTAAAAATGTTCATTAATATGTATTGTCCCTCCTTTACAAAAAAAAAAAAAAAATTAAAAAGACCCAAACTCTAACCCTAACCCTAAGGGTCTTATGTCTCATTACATTATGTATTATGTGTCCTTGGGCAAGACACTTCACCCAATGCCCATGTGTGAGTGGTTGGTGGTGGTCGGAGGGACCGTTGGCGCAGATGTGAGCAGCCTCACTTCAGTCATTCTGCCCCAGGGGAAACTGTGGCTACAAACGTAGCTGACCACCATCAACATGGAGTGAATGACCCCCCCCCTCTCATGTGTGAAGCGCTTTGGGTGTGACTTGTGTCATATGAAAAGCACGATACAAATAAGATTCCCTTCCCTTCCAAAATACTAACACACATTATTCCATTGTGTATGTACTGCATAGGTACAAGTTATTACACAGTGTTACAGAGCACATTACATTGTACTTCATGTGGCAGGTACAATGTATCAAGGTTATAAAATAATGTTACCAAGCTTTATATTAAGGTGTGCTCTTTAAGTATGAATAAGATGCTTATTATACGTTTATCTATTAACATATTAGTCTATTAATACTGTGCGTATAGAGATAATAATAGGATGATATATCGTGCTAATAGGCCATGAATAACATGCGTATTCATGGCCCACCCTCACACTAACCCTAACCTCAGCCCTTACTCTAACCCTATAAGATACTTATGTTTATTAATACTTAATGAGAACACCTTCATATAACGCAATACCATGTCCTGAATAAATCAGCCCTAATAAAGCGCCCCCTGCTGTCACAGTTCAACACTGACACATTTTACACTCTAGAACTGTGGTTCATCACCATCACCATAGAATGGCAGGCTGTGATCCAAAACCATCAAAAAACCTTTATTTTAATAGACTTAATAGGTAGTGTTTGTAAACTTTTTAAGTAGATTAATCATTCATTTTCATTCATTCATTCATTTCATGTATTTATTTATTCATTAATGGAGCACAATGGAGACAAAAGCTCCACACGGTTCACGCGTCATATCAAAATACATTCAACACAAAAAGAACCAAGCTCCAGTTCAGTCTGAAAGCGAGTGGGAAGAAGCATTTCTCATCAATAACACAGTGACCTTCACTGTTTCAGCAAACTATAAACTCAAACTGATCAATCATATTTACAACAACATAAATAACTCAGTAGCTGAAACCAGAGCGATAGATCACGGTGGTGTTACCAGAATGAGAAACGCTGGTTTAAAAGCATCACACGGCAAAAAGTAATAAACTAGATCACAGATAGAGCACAATAATCCAAATATGTGTTGTTTTGACTAGTTAAGAAGTTGTTGGGCATTTGTCCTGGATTATTTCACTTGTTCTGAGATGTTTCTGACTCGTTTCGATACGTTTCGTCCTTATTTCAGGTCATTTTCTTTGCCAATGGGGAAAGAAAATCGGTCTTATCTCATTGGTGATTTAACTTTCTTATTTCAAAGCGAGATTTACCCTAGAACTGGTGTGAAATGTCCTCAAACAAGCAAAGCAAACTCGGTCCGATCGGGAAAAGTGTCTAAATGAGTGAAAACCGCTCCAAACGAGATACATTTCCTCAATTCAAGTCATTTAACACCTCAGTTTGCCCCCGCCATCCGCAACCTGGGTGTTATTTTTGACAGCAGTATGATCTTTGATAAACAGATGAGTGCAGTTGTGAAAGCGAGCTTTTACCAGCTAAGGCTGCTTAGTAAGATCAAGTCTTTCTTGTCCCGAGCTGACCTGGAAAAGGCCGTCCATGCCTTCATCAGCTCGAGGATGGACGACAGTAACGCCCTCTACACTGGACTGAACCAATCACTCCTCAATCGACTTCAGCTGGTACAAAACGCAGCAGCTCGTCTCCAGACGCTCACACATCAGCCCAGTCCTCCGCTCTCTCCACTGGCTCCCGGTGGCGTTTAGGGCGGACTTTAAGGTCCCGATGTTTGTGTTCAAGGCCATCAATGGTCTGGCCGCGGCCAGACCATTTGCCGAATTAGTAACGGTCTACGAACCAGCCAGAACTCTGCGCTCCTCTGAACACACCTCCCTCGTCACTCCCAAGTTCAAATACAAAAAGTTTGGAGGCCGGTCATTCGCTGTGGAACGCACTTCCTGTCCAGCTTCGAAACATCACAGAGCTGAGTGTTTTTAAATCACAGTTGAAGACACATCTTTTCAGAAAAGCTTTCGATCCAGAGCCACCGACTCGACTGCTGTTTTTATGTGTTTTTGTATTTATTGTTGTCTACTGTGATTCTTGTTTTTATCCTGGAAAGCGCTCTGGGCCCCTTCTGGTTGTTGTTGGGCGCTATACAAATAACATTTGATTGATTGATTGATTGATTTAAGCCAATGCTTGATATTCACTTTTTGCAGTGTACACAGGATTATAGAAAAAACAGTCAAAAATATCGGCACTGGTCTTATAGAAAACATATCTGTGGCCCTCTGACAGTAATGGAGGCAGCTCGAGCCATGTTTGTTGTGTTGTGTTCACAGTTTGACGAACAGGTTGTGGAAAGTGACCGTCTCGCGGAAATGCCTTTGTTTCAAATTCAGAAACATGGCTCCGGGTAATGACGTGAAGACGAGGCCACAAAAAGCCATTATCTCTCTTTTTATCCCGACGCACTTCCCATCCCATCACCACGTCATTGCTTTGCTGACCACGTCCTCCAGGCCTTGACCCGCCATTTGAGCAAAAACAGATTTAAAAATGTCCCTCTCGAGCAGTTGAAGTGGGTGAAATGAGAAGCTGCTTTCTGCCGGGGAGGAGGGGGGGGGGAGAGGAATAAATACATGCTCTCATCCTCCCGTCTAGCATCCTCCGAGCCGTTGCCATGGGGATGCTGCAGGGAGCTCCTCGCGCCGTCCAATCGGCTGCGAGCCGCTGGTTACCGCGGGAAACCTGGCCTGTTGCCTAGGAGACCAGCATCCTCCGGAGCGAGAGAGAGAGAGAGCAGCTGCAAAACCAACGCACTGGAGATACGGACGATGACAAAGGAAATGGTTTGTGCGGCGCAGTAAAGGCTTTTCGAGCTGGAAAACATGCTTCCCTCATTCGTTTAGCTTTTGATATTCCTGGTTGTTTCTTCTTCTCCTCCGAAATCACACCGACTGAGCCCGTGATCCAACACCAGACCCGTTACGAGCGGTTCCTAGGCTCACGGTTCGCTAGCGCGGCGGCAGATGAAAGTGAAAGCTCGTCGATGTTGTTTTTGCGATGCGTCGTTCTCACCGCTGCCTGCAGGGGGCGCTCCAGGCCAACGTGAAATCCTGAGCAAAGACATAAACATGAATCCAACCATCCCACATATCAACCTGTGTCTAAAATGATTTCTACTTTTAGCTTTAACTCCAGAGTAAAACAGCTTTATCTTCAAAATCCTTTTCAAAGACTCTTCAGTTTCAAGCCGGAGTTTCGATTCTTCTTTAGTGGATGCATATTAATGTTTTGTTTATTCATTCATTCATTCACCTCAGACACAGACACAGTAGACATTGAATAAAACAAAAACATAATTAACACAATACCAAAACCACAATACATTTCACAGAAAGATAATTCCAGACAAAGACAAGACATTCAAGTCCTTGACCTATTTTTCATCATTTCCACATTATATTTGACAGTGGCTCTCAAAGAATGGTCACTCCACCAGTCTGCCTTTGTTCTGTTCATCCTTATACACATTTGTATCTTGTTTGGAGCGTTTATTGATTGTTTTGTATTCATTTATCTTAAGATTGTTGATCTAAATTTGTAGGAGTTTGGGATGGTAGCACTGGGGCGGCTGGTTTGTTGCAGGTTTGATTTTAGAACCCACACCCGTCACCCCACTAGCGCTTCAAAGTTTGGGAACCACTGAAGAAACATGATAAGACATTAAAGGAATAGGCCGCCGTTTTTACAGGAGTAGTTCGAAATCCGCGCAGTAATCTTCACTTTACTGTGCGGATGCCAAACTACTCCTGGTATTATTACGCCTTACAATATAGTTCCCCCTTTTATCCACTTAGAAAATCCACATTGTTTAATTTTGTGTAATTGTACTTTGTAGTGGAACACTTCACGTAACTATATTTAAATAGGGAAAACGTGGAAGAGCTTGGTAGATTCTATCTTGACCTGTTTTGGAGCTATAGAGGAGAGAGGGAGAGGCTAAATGCTAACGCCGTCTGCGCTGTGTTTACGCGACTGAAGGCACGGGTGAAGATCAGACTGGTCCTAAAGAACTCGTCAAAGCTCAGGTAAGAACATATCTCAGTGTGTAAAAACGGTGGCCTATTCCTTTAATGTTTGTACAGTCCTGTGAGGCAACTGATGCAAAAAAATGGATTGAAATTGATTGATTGTGTTGCATCGTGTATTAGGAGTAAGCAGAGTCAGGCCAGGGGACAAATTCGGGCCTCCACACAGAACCTCTGCCCTCAAGAGGATTTTTAGAAATATGTTTATGCAAATAAGAGATAAAATACCTGTTAAAGTACTGTTGTTGTTTTTTTTCCTCATTTTTACTGGTCCCCTTGTGTCCTGATGCACTTACAGTTCATGACGTCTGTATGTGGTCGTATGTGTCTCCATTTACTGCTTTTTATGACCAGAGAGCAGTGAACAGAACTGCCCATTGGGATGACTAAAGTTGTTTTGATTTGATAAATATGCGAGAAATAGTGTCAGTATCTTTAACACAACAGTGATTCTCAAGTCATGGGAATCACTGGAAGAGTCGTCTTCGCGTTGGTAAAGACTAATGGGGATCCTTAAAGTCACACCGTGTAGAATTTTGCCCAAAAAATAAAATTGAAATACAAGCATTTACTTTATGACAGAAAAATACCTCATAAACGTACAAACTAGCATGAGCTTTGACTGTGAGCGGCTCAGCTCTTCTAATATGAAGAAATAAAGAAATGGGTCGGGTCCAGAAAGTGGGAACCATTTTCTGTGTGTTGCGAGCCTATGGGAAACATTGAATCAAAATCTTCCATCTGAAACTGCATGGAAACACACCGGAGTCAGTTATTTATTTATTTTTGTGTGTGTGTTTTGGATATAATATGACAATTTACAGTTTTATCCGGGTCGCGACTTCACCCTGGGGTAATGGTGGATCCCGAAGCCGTACACACTTACGACCCACTGATGTAAAACATTGGCATTTGCAGATAAAAGCTCTTTACTTTAGGCTACATTGATGAGGTCCGGCCCTTTGATTATAATCGACACAAACTTGCTGTATTGTAATCTGTGTTTTGTGTCCGGACCACCTCGAAAACTCCATCAAACTACTAAACTACCAACCGGATGAAAACCACGGCTAAAGGGACGTGTGAGCTGCGCCTGGAGAGCCTTCTCTTGATCCAGAACACCGAGCTGGAGTCACTGCAGCTGTTCTTTCTTCACTTGCATAGGAGGAAGCTTCTACAGTTGAAGTAGAAATGAGTCCGTTTGGGCTTGAGTCTGAAATTTGCATAAAACAGATGGATGTTACTACGCCGCACACGCTTTGTATTGATACAGGGCTCGGGGAGGATTCACTGCTCCCAAAACCACAATAAAGACTTTGGCATTGCACCATTGAATGACAAAAAAACACCCATCATAACGAAGGGTTTATCTTCCCCCATCCTGCCCCTGACTTTCACTGAGCTGCATTGTAAACCCTGCAGACACATGCACGATGCGGCGTGGATCGCTTTTGCTTCTTCTTGCTCAGCGATCGGGCGTCTGAGGAGCGCGGACGTGAATGCAAACACGACTGCGGGCTCTCGTTTGTACAGGCGTTATTGAGATGGAGGAGAGAGGCTGCAGCTTTCACACTCTGAGCGCAGAATACTGATCTCAGCTTTCTTCTGTTCTATTTATAACACCCTCCGACTCCGCCGCTGCTGCTGCTGCAGGGAGGGACGTGCCTCTGTGAAACCAGCCTCGCATATTCAACACCCGGTGATGAATGCTTTGTTTATACCTGCGCCGAGTGGAGTTTTCTGCGGTTTGTACGTCAGCTTCGTTGCAGGCGCTGAGCTGTGTATGGGTTTGACCCCAATGTCCTCATGTATATTACAAAATGTATCTAGGTTTGGGACTTTTTGGATATTCAGTATTGGCCTATATACTACAGCCTATAGCAGGTGCAAGGAGTTGAGCAGAGAGGGCCAAACTGTATGACACAAGGGCCACGTTTGGTTTTTGAGCTTGCACGAGACACTTAAAGCAGAACTAAGTCACTTGTTTACCTTAAAGAGGGGGTATTATGCTTTTCTCAATCACATAGCACCAGTCTATATCACACTACAATGATGACAAACCTTCTGTTGGTCTGTAAATGCAGTAAATTAGAATAACTGCCTTGTATAAAATGTCTCTCTCAAAATGGCTGTAGTGAATGTCTTGAAATAGGCCTCTGTCTCTTTAAGAACCTCTGAGCCTTTAGACACGCCCCCTCCACACGCTGTCTGTGGCATCAGTGGGGAGGGGGTTCTGCTGAGGAGCAGTGGTTGGTTACTCGGCTGGTGACGAAAGCTCGGAGGCGTCTCCAGGAGGTGGGGGCGTTCCTAGGAGGACTCAGGCAAACCTATCCCTAAAATGGCCGCCATCAGAGTTTTGACAGATTACTCACAAATACGTGAATGTGCCAAGGCAACACTTCAGGCATGTTTTTAATGAGGGAGTGACAGAATAACATGATGTAAAGCTTGAAAAGGTCCATTTTGCATAATACCCCCCCTTTAATAAATCCTCTCCGTAGTCCCTCTGGGGGTAATTCAAGTGTTAAAGGGATGATTGGAGGGTCTTTCATCTCCCCCTGGTGTCTCTGGCCAGAAAACCACAATTGACTCTGTGCATCACTTCAAATCAGGGCCGGACTGGGACTGAAAGCCCCCCCGCCTTAACATTAACGAGTGCATTTTCCCCAGTTCGGCTTTTTATTATTATTTTTTTGATCGGTATCATCAGCAAAAAGAGCGGGAAAGGTGGTCGTAGAAACAGAAGCAAAATCATGAATATAAATAATAAATAATAATGGTCCCAAAATTGACCCTTGTGGCACACCATACTCCACGGAATTCCTTTTAGATTCATGTTTTTTTTTATGCTGGGCTTTACCCAAATCTAAAAGCTTCTCGACTGGAGAGCAACAATGTAACATTTGAAAGCTAAGACCTACAAAAGTGACGGAAACTTTTTGTCACGTTGCCACATTTTTGTCATTTTTTGTGTGTTTTTCTCACGTTTTTGTTGACTTTTCATCCTCTTTTTCTCGCTATTTTGATGCTTTTCTTTTTAGCTTTTAGGTTTGGGTAAAGCTCGGTTGAGGCGGGACCGGTGGCCCTTCTGTGCTCTTCCAGAACGGACACATGGCCAGTCCGCCCCTGCTTCAAATCATAACAACGCCGCCCAAGAAGTGACTTCCTGTTTCGAAAGCCTGGTCAAATCCTACTTACAGTTCACTCTGGTGTTGCTGTAAAAGATACTTCACCCCTATATGGGCATTACGGAAAATCTAAACTTTCTCCAATTATTCAAAAAACGACTTTACCAAATGCAGAATTATTGATATAGTTTTCTACCAAATAAAGATACAAAGACATGGGGAGGAGCAAATAGGTTCAACAGCCCATAAATACATAAAGGTTAGTGCTAGATCGTATGCTCCGGAGGGACAGTCTGCTGTGAAAACGTGAGATGTCATGACACAAATTAAGGTTAGGGCCAGCAGGGAAATGGTTAACCTCTTAACTCCCGCCTGAACCGAGAGGATCTTTTTCCTCACGTCATCAGATTTTTTTTCCAACATTTTTTGTTGGGTGTTCAACTCATTTTTGTCATTTTTTTGTCACATTTTGTCACATTTTTGTCATTTTTTCGTCCATTTTTTCGTCACATTTTTGTCACATTTTTATCACATTTTTGTCATTTTTTCGTCAATTTTGAATAAATTTTTTGTCACATTTTTGTCTTTTTTTTAAATCAATTTTTGTCATTTTTTTGTCTCATTTTTGACATTTTTTCATCAATTTTTTTGTCATTTTTTTGTCATTTATTTATCAATTTTTTGTGACATTTTTGTGACATTTTTGCCACTTTTTCATCAATTTTTCGTCACTTTTTTGTCACATTTCCATCATTGTTTTCGTCTCAGTTTTGTTGTTATTTTCACAGCTTTTTTCCAGAAGCTTTTGGACTGGGGTAAAGCCAAACTGGAGAAACTGTGCTCGGTTCAGGTGGGAGTTAAGGGGTTAACTTTAAGGATTAGGATTATTTGTATTTTTAGACAAACCAACTCATAGATCTATACAAAATCACAGCAGACCGTCCCTCCGGAGCATACGATCTCGCACTAACCATACATAAATTATGGAGAATGCTAACATATTAGCATCGGCTACGACTGCCGTTTTTTCGCTTCTACGGAACAATCTGCTGTGAACAAACATCCACACGGACCCGATTTAGACTTGACTTTATTTGTATGCGATGAATAAGTTTATATTTTGCCAGAAAACGGCTAAAAACTGTGAAAAGATTCTATTTCCCCCCTCGGCGAAGCCACGCCCCCTTCTATGACGAGATGCCGTCTGTATCTAAAGACAACGGTCAACGCCATAGTCACTCTGAACATAACCTGAAGTACAGATAAAGTACAAACACATAGGCACAAACAAGTGACTCAGTAGTAGCCTAATGTGCATGTTTTGGGTTTTTTTCCAGGTTATTGCTGCAGCTCTCTGAGAAACCCCATAGAAAAACGGGGGAAGCTTGGAACTGTCGTCTGTTTTGAGCCTTAAGCTGGAGTTAGTTCATCGTTTTATACATTCCTCGTCGCTAAATACGCCGCTTTTTGCATTTCCAAACGTTCTCCTGGAGCCCGAGTCCCCAGAGCAGAGCGGAGGAGCCTCTTTCATCTCCCTGGTGGAGTTTGTTTGTGCTCTGCCCTCCAGCTTTCGGGGCTATTTATAACTGACATTGGCAGCGCTGAATAAGGACGCAGCCACAACAGAAACCGGGGAGAAAAGAGAGCGAGAAAGATCCAGCCAGCTCTGTCCTGCCCTCCGCGCTGAATGACGCTAAATGCTATTGATTATTTAGTTACACTGGCACTTTTTGACCTTCTACTGCCTGCACTGGCCCACTGTGGCCACGACTCCATCTGTAACTACTTTGCAACCGCTTAGGGCGAGACACTGCAGGTGATTAGGGGGACGATGAGAGATATTAAAGAATTAGAGATATCTCCTTAACTCTTACTGACATAATGGGCCAGATCTTGTGACCGGCTCAGTCCGTGCGCACCTATAAACGCAACGTGGTGCACGCATGATCTTGCATGTGGCGCATGTTTTGCTGCGCCACAGCAACGCGCTGCCTTGTCTTCTTCCTTAGAATCGACGTTGAAAACAAAAGCGAAATTGCCTTGAAAAGTCTGTTTGAGCGTCGGTTACGCACAAGCTTACTTTGATACAGTAGATCAACACACACCTAACACCAAAACACACGCCTAACACCAAACACACCCCTAACAGCAAAACAACAACAGTTTTCCATAAATAAACCACACGTGCCTCAAGTGCCACAACACCAGGTCTGATCTGCGTTTTAAGGAGACATTTCTATCGTGTGTCTTTACCTCCTGATGATGCTCCTTGTGCAGCCACAGCTCAGTCCAAAAGAAAGAAGCGCATTTTACAGGATGCTCCTGAATCCTGCAGCTGTAGCGCAAATGTTCCAATACACTACAGTTTTCTTGCCACTACTGCATGACTCTGCAACTCCTCCACAGCCGATATGACAGTTTCTGATCAGTTAAATCCTGAACATTTCATAACTTTGCGCATTCAAACGGTGTCCAACACCGAGGCCTCTCTGTCCCGCCCGCTCATCTTGGATCTGCAGCAGCGGAGGGACACTTTTATTTCTTTAATCTTTGTTAAACATTGCGCTGCATCAGCATGTTATGCGTGTACAGGAGAACCCCCTGTGCTCCAGGTCTGACACTGAAGATTGTGAGGAGCTCCACCGTCTGCGCAGTCGTCTGCTCTACAGCCTGCGCCATGAACCACAAGATCTGGCTCAAGGCGTGTTAAGAGTAACGTTACCCAACACTGGCAGCTGATACAGGATCAGGAAAGACACAGTGTTGAAAACAGTGTTGTGCACAGTGGTTTTCTCCCGTCTCATTGTGTTATTGGACTCCTGACCCACCTCACATCTGCAGAGTAAATGAATGGGAACGTGAAATCATCTATGAGAGTTCACTTTATGTAACAGTCGTAGTGAACGCTGCATTTCGATCCAATTTACGTGAACTTGCGCGCGTGTGTGTGTGTGTGTGTGTGTGTAGAGCCGGAGACAGCGTGTGCGTGTGGGTGGACAGAACAGGACATGCAGGCCACTGAAGAAAAGGACACCTAACTCAATTAATTATGAAACCGCGGGAGCCCGGCCAAGACCAAGACCGGCAAGAGAGAGAGAGAGAGAGAGAGAGAGAGCGGTTGGGATGAGGCGGGATTTCGAAATGAAACCGTTACAGGGAACATGCACTCCGCCTGCAGAGGGGATTATTATATGTAAGTGTTTTGCCCAGCAGCAGAGATTGTCACTAAGTGTTGTCATTTAGTCCAGAGCCTTTCAGTTCCGAGCACAAAGAAGCACAAAGAAGCACGTGGCCACACATGGAATGAAATCATATTTGTGTCGCGCTTTTTCATACGACACAAATCCGTGCAGTGTCAGGGCTATCGGCAACGACGACACCAAGGGACACAACCGAAGGTGCAATATTACGATAACAACAACAAGATAACGAATGATCCTGGACCGACAGGCCCGGTTAGAACCACGAGGCCGTCCTTCCGTGGACCCACCACCTGCAGGAGG
The DNA here is from genome assembly GCF_951799975.1 of Gobius niger. Taxonomy (NCBI): domain Eukaryota; kingdom Metazoa; phylum Chordata; class Actinopteri; order Gobiiformes; family Gobiidae; genus Gobius; species Gobius niger. The sequence continues at coordinate 3,138,661 of NC_136868.1, forward strand.
AGCCGTAAGGGGCTGGTGCAATTTTCCAAACAGAACACCAAATGAGCACGGGCATTTGTGAGCTTTACTTTTGGCTAAAATTGTCAGGTTCGGCCCTCGGTCTTTTTACAATGAAGAAAATCAGCCCCCGCCCGAGCAAACTTGCCTCCCCCCGATATACAGCCTTCATTTGTCGATCACTTTTCTGATGAGGAATGCTCCGTTTCAATGCTAACTTACGCAAACAGCCCGACACCAGCAAATGTATCAGGTTGTGTGTTACGTCGGCTACTATATGCAGACACCAAGGTGCGCTGATGACAGTCGAGCGGGACGGGGCGGGGGCGCAGGAGCGGAGGGAATCGGTGTGAAAATGTGGAAGATGAAACGGAAAGTGTGGGGCAGAGCAGCATGACAATCACTGCTATTTATAGACGAGTGGAAGCAGCAGAAGGAGACTCCAAAATCAATGCAGACGCTCTACTGGGGGCCTGTCCTGAAACCCGGACTCTTACTTGGTGCTTTATTTGGTTAAAGATGGGCTCATAATTGGCCAAGATGTTCTTTGGTAAATTGTCACATTTATGCCTTTAAGAGCGGTTAATGCTCCCATTTAGCTGAAAGGAGAACAGCTGTTTAGAAACCTATGGATCCTTTGTCACTGGTTGTGCAGAAAAGTCTAAGGCTGTGTCCGAATGTCCAGCCTAGTCCCTAACCCCTCATTCACTACATAGGCCGCACTATATAGTCACTATATAGTCACTATATAGTCACTATATAGTCACTGATTCTGTTGGCGATTCGGACACAAGCCACGACTTTCTCCGCGCTGTGTGACTTCACTCGCGCTGCAGCTGCAGATATGTTTTTTATTATTTTTTTATCTGAATTTATTATTATTGTTACAAATGTTTATTTTATGAAACAGAACGACTGTTTTGGCACTTTTACAGGCGTTACTATCATCACAAAAAAAGAGGGAAAAAATATATCACCCCAGTGTGAGCTCAGAGACGCCCAAAGTCGGTCAGAGCCCGGTGTCTGAACACCAGCAGATTGAGCGACTACATCTGCTAAAAGTCGCTAAACTCCGGGAATAAAGTATTTCTGTGATAAAGACCAAACTCAGAGACAGTGGAATATTTATGGATAAATACGAGTCAGATACGCTTTATTTCACATGGATTTTACGTGAAGGGCTTGGATTATTCGAGAGGAAGCTGTCGGTCATTTAACAGCTCAAGCTAAAGGTTAGCAGCTAACGTTAGCATCTTTTCACCGTAACCGTTTATATTTAGGTCGTTTATTCATGAGAAACACAAACACTCGACTGAAACAGCTGATTTACTTCAGTCGTGTTTAGTTCACAGACCCGTCTCTGTCAGGCTCTTCTCCGACTCTCGCAATGCATTGTGGTCTATATTGACCCGTTTAGTGACCATCGATGCTCACTACTTTTCAAGATGCATTGTGGGAAATTTCGAGTGGACTACTTTTTTCTCTCTGGACATTCGGACACCCCTACAAAACGACGTGTGCCCTATATAGTCACTATATAGTGACTATATAGTCACAGGGAATAGTGTGGACATTCGGACACAGCCTGAGACTCTTCTTCAGGAGCAGATTATTTCATGCAGCTGTAATGATTGTTTTTGTTCCCTTCGTGTTTCTTTTGCTACTGACACGTGCTTTTGCTCCGACATAAACAAACAGCGCTGTGTGATGGTGTCATCAGGCAGCGCGGCTCGGTTTGTTTGGGCAGGTGTGAGGGCTGGCCAGCAGGGGGCAGGTGTGACAGGGATGCCTCTAATAGTAGAGAGTAGTAGTAGTTTAGAAACGTGAGCATATTTAATATATTTTGGACTTTTTTAATCGTCCATAGATAATATTTTGTGGGTTCGAATCCCAGCTCCCACAACAACGCACACTGTCGTTGTGTCCTTGGGCAAGACACTTCACCCCAGTGTCCTCCAGTGTCTGCGCACATTGGTGTATGAATGAGAGAGTGAATGGGTGACTGGCTCCTTACTGTACAACACTTTGAGCCTAATAAAGGTAGAAAAGCTTATATGTATTGAGTCCAGTTACCATTTATTTTTCAAGAAAATCGTGATTTAAATGACTAAAATAATCGCAATTATTATTTTTTCAATCGTCGAGCAGCCCCAGTGTAAGTTATCGCTTGAATGACCTCAAAATAAAACAAAACAAACCAATAGTAGTAAAAAAACAATGCACTCTTGCTCTTAACCAGTGGTGGGGCCACAGAAGGGCCACCAGTCCCGCCTCAACCGAGCTTTACCCAAATCTAAAAGCTCAAAAGAAAAGCATCAAAATAGCGAGAAAAAGAGGATGAAAAGTCAACCAAAACGTGAGAAAAACATGGACAAAAAAAACTACAAAAACGTGAGAAAAACACCGAAAAATGTTAGAAAAAATAGTTAAAAATCTGACAAAAATGTGGCGACGTGACGAAAAGCTTCCATCACTTTTGTAGGTCTTAGCTTTCAAATGAGGCGTTGCATTGTTGCTCTCCAGTCGAGAAGCTTTTAGATTTGGGTAAAGCCCAGTATAAAAAAAAACATGAATCTAAAAGGAATTCCGTGGAGTATGGTGCACCACAAGGTTCAATTTTGGGACCATTATTATTTATTATTTATATTAATGATTTTGCTTCTGTTTCTACGACCGCCTTTCCCGCTCTTTTTGCTGATGATGCCGATCAAAAAAATAATAATAAAAAGCCGAACTGGGGAAAATGCACTCGTTAATGTTAAGGCGGGCGGTAAGAGGTTAAAATATGTATTTGTGGAAGTCACGATTACGCTAATTTGGGCCAGGCTGGTCAGAGTCCAGGGCTGTTTTTCAGTCCCAGTCCGGCCCTGTTAAGAGAAGGGGGTCCCAAGATAAAAAGAGAAATAATGATGGTGGAGTCCATTAATATAACTTATCTATTTACAGAGAAATAACCAAATATGTTCTGTGTTTCTCATTTTGATAATAACTGCCGAACATTATCTTCTGGTAGTGTTGTTATTTTGTTGGTGCTTCCCATAACTGCCTCCGGTCAGTCGCTTCCAGCTCGTCTCCAGTAAAAAAAAAAAATCATTAAACTTTCATCCGTCTAATCCAATCCAGGGAGCACCCATCCATCTGGGGTGTCATCCTCTCCCCCCCTTCTCCCCCTTCTCCCTCATCACCTTTTATTGGACCAGCACTTAGGGGAATCACTTATCCTAAGCATCGCCCCCCCTTTTCCAAACTAACCGTCTCCGTCTCCCCCTGTCAAAGCACCGGCCTCTTCGACCCGAGCTAACGCGATCTGAAATATCTCCAAGAAAGAGCTCCCCAAGGATGATCGCGTGTGCTCGGGGACCGTGAGGCGCTGCCAGAGAGCGCCTTACATAACATCGAGGACTAATGAATCTCAATGGAAGGGCAGAGACGCAGCGAGGGACGAATGATGTGGGTCTGTTTTCTCAAAGTTTAAAGCAGAAGTCCGGGTAACACTTTACATTACGGGCCGGTAAGTCCATGGTACTTGCTAGTAATGACAGGGGTACTTATCGTGGCACTTAAAGTAGTAATTACTAGTAATTGGGGCTAGGGTTAAGGAGTCACAGAGTTACCACTGTATCTCTGATTACTAAGAGATACAAAGAGATACTCTTAGTAACTTAGTAATGAAGGTTGTACTTCTATTTACTATGGTACTTACTGGTAATTCAAGGATACTACAGCAGCAATTCAAGGTAGTAAATGAGGTACTTCTACAAACAGAAGTAATTTCTAGGATTGTGTGACTATAAAACATAAATCAGCATTAGGGAAAACAAGAAGTACAACCTTCATTACTAAGAGTTACCACTGTTTCTAGAAGTTCTCTAATTCTCACTATAGTATCCTTTAAGTACCACAATAAGTACCTAGGATTACCACTGTAAGTACCACCATTAGCACCATTGTAAGTACCACAATAAGTACCTATAAGTACCAGTATTATTACTAGTATTTACCACTGTAAGTACCACCATAACTACAGAGAATTTCCACTGTAAGTACCACCATAAGCACCTAGAAGTATCACTATTATTATTAGTATTTACCACTGTAAGCACCACCAAAAGTATCTAGAATTACCACTGTAAGTACCAAGGACTTACCGGCCCGTAATGTAAAGTGGTACCGAAGTCCGTAAGATTGTGAACGCAGCCGGGCGGTCATTTTAGAATATTGAAATAACCAATGATGAAATGTGCTGTAACGCTTTATGATGAGGGCACCCTGGTGGTCATCTCTTAACCCCCACCTGGACCGAGCTTACTTTCTCCAGTTTTGCTTTACCCAAATCTAAAAGCTCATTGAAAAATACCGGATGTGCGTCAGCGTCCGCCATGATGATAAGAAGCGTCCGAATCGGGCTGTCAGTTAGGAGGGAGTTAGGAAAAGGAGCCTCGATGCTAACTATCATAGCCACTTTAGCATAGGGACCTCTGGTGCTAACTGGAGCTACTGTATGTGCCGTCCCATAAGCCACCGTGCCGCCAATTTGGACACTATGTTGTTGCATGTGCGATACAGTAGGGGGCGGCATGCACTTTTGTTTGCCTGCAGATAACCTTAAAGGAACAGGCCACCGTTTTTACATACTAGGAACACTTCACGTAACCATATTTAAATAGGGAAAATGTGGAAGAGCTTGGTAGCTTCTATCTTGACCTGTTTTGGAGCTATAGAGGAGAGAGGGAGAGGCTAAATGCTAACGCCGTCTGCGCTGTGTTTACGTGACTGAAGGCACGGGAGAAGATCAGACAGGTCCTAAAGAACTCGTCAAAGCTCAGGTAAGAACATATCTCAGTATGTAAAAACGGTGGCCTGTTCCTTTAAAGCATTTGTAAATTTCATCATTACTAAATCGACAGAGCTTTCCTCATCATGCATTACTCATTTATAAGCATCTTCAGAGTCATCACTCACTTACACTGTACTACGAAGCCCTGAGAGAAACTGGATTAAATGTACTAAAGTGACTTTGAATGTCAGGAAAATGTCTTATAAACGCCTGATATTTTATACATTCTCCTCGCGATGACTTTGGCCGTGTCCTTATGTGCCGCGGCCGAGCTGAAACGTTCACTTTTATTGGAGGGAGCAGAGGTGCGAGGTCGTCCGTCCGTCCGTCTGTCCGTCCACTCCTCCGTCCTTAAGGGAACCCTGCGCTGCCGTGAGTCTGTTCTTATGTAGGTCCTGAAGTGCTGAATAATGGATGAGGCTGTGGGCTGCACCGGTGCCAGGAGCCGAAGCACACGGCTCTGAAAACACTCCACAGGCAGCTCCGACTATCACAGGGACGCAGGTGAATACAGAAAACAGGATTTTACAGCGCGCTTCTTTACCGCAGACAGAAAAAAAAACATTTGAAGTGCACTTGTTTTGATCATTTTCCAAGCAGTTAGTTTTTTAAAGCCAAAGTGCAGATCAGTCCAGGTTAATCGCTGCTTCAAGAGCGTCTGAACCAGGGCTCTCACGCTCGGGCACATGTTGGGGAGAACGCTTTACAATAGGTGGTGTTATGGACGTATCAAAACACTTTATAAATGTTTTTTTCTGTTTTAATTTTCAAGCCTTAAAGTGCCACATCTGAGTCAAGTCTGCATAGTGTGAAGATCTCCACATGAAGCTGGTGGGGACATGTCCTCATGGTCCCCACGCAAACCGACGCCTGTGTTGTAAAGACAATACAGTATTTGACATGAGTTTTAACTCATTCAACTCATTTTCTGGTCATTTTTTGTCACATTTTTGTCATTTCTTTGTCATTTTTTCGTCTAATTGTTGTAATTTTTTGTCATATTTGTATCAAATTTTTGTCACATTTTTGTAATTTTTTTGTCACTTTTTTGTAATTTTTTGTCACTTTTTTTTTGTCATTTTTTCGTTTAATTGTTGTCATTTTTTGGTCAAGTTTTTATCAAATTTTTGTCACATCTTTGTAATTTTTTTTGTCATTTCTTTTGTCATTTTTGTGACATTTTTGCCACTTTTTCATCAATTTCTCGTCACTTTTTTGTCAAACTTTTCTCACTTTTTTTGTCACATTTCCATCATTGTTTTCGTCTCAGTTTTGTTGCTATTTTCACACTTTTTTTTCCAGAAGCTTTTGGACTGGGGTAAACTAGAGAAAATGTGCTCGGTTCAGGTGAGAGTTAAGGGGTTAAAAGAAAAGCATCCAAAAACAGAAATGCGCTGGAAAAGTGCCAAAAAAGTGACAAAAAAGTGACAAAAACACAACAAAATGTGACGAAAACGTGACGACAAAGCGATAAAAAAACAAGAGACGAAAACACAACGAAAAAGTGACAAAAAAGTGACGAAAACACGACAAAAATGCAGCGACAACGTGACAAAAAGTTACCATCACTTTTCGAGATTTCAGCTTTCAAATGAGGCGTTACAGTGTTGCTCTCCAGTCGAGAAGCTTTTACTGGAGAAAATGCTCTCGGTTAAGGCGGGGGTTAAGAGGTTAATATATGTATTTGTGGAAGTGTCACATTTACGCTAATTTGGGCCAGGCTGACCAGAGTCCAGGGCTGTTTTTCGGTCCCAGTCCGCCCCTGCCTGGATGGACCTCCTCACGCCGGGTCCACAAAGTCCATGACCACCCACCGGTTCTCCAGACCGTTCCCCCTCAGTCCACGACAAATGCTCTGTTTTCGCTTTAGCATAAACTCGACTGTGAGATGAACAAAAGCACATATGTGTCAGGCTGTGTTTCCCGCTGCATTATCCCGCCTCTTGTGCTTCTATACGCTCGTGTTTCTGACCCGTCGACCTCGCTCTGAACATCTCCGAAATAGAAGCACGGCGTTGCGTAGTTGCAGGGCGTCCTTTTGGCCGTCAACTGCTTGTATTTTTACATTGTGGTCCGCGGTTTGTGCTGCACTGCGGAGAGCGGTTACTGGTGGGTGGCGCCCAGTTCGGTTCAAAAGCGCTCCCGTCCACGCATCTGCTCGGGTTTTTTTTTTTCTTCTTCTTCTACACACTCGGTTATTGTTCGCTTTTGAAAGTCAAGGTCCAGCTTTTTTATTTCTAGCGCGCTGCAGTTGTCCCCGATCTTAGCCAGTCCTGCACAGAGGAACAAAGACCTGAACCCACTCAAGGGAATCAGTCGAATGGTTTCTGTATCTTTCTCCGTAGCAGCAGAACAGGCAGCCTCCTCGACCTATTTATCTCCGACCGACCGACCCCAGTGTCTGTAACGCTTTCCTCATCACATTGATAACATTATCACATATAAGGCGGGTGAATAGAGGGGAAATGAATTAGATGCATGATGCTGTATCACTGGCATAAGTAAGGATTAAACAACGAGGAGCCGCATTAGACGGTTATAACGCACGACGCGGAGTCAAGAACACCACGACACAGTGTTGTTCCTCCTGCATTATAACGTCTAATGCGGCTCCTCGTTGTTTAATCCGCTTATACCAGGGTCCCACAAACGTAACATTTATAATAAATGTGTTTTTCATTGACTAAACTCACTAAATATGCCAGACTACGGGACTATTTTGTGTGGGTTATTAGCCGGTCACTGAAGGCTGGTCTCAGAGCGAGTCATTCTCCGCAGCTATTACGAGGATCTCAGTCAGGCTCAACGACACAACATCAGCACAGAATCACAACACAACAGGACTAACCCGGAAACACTTTTCCCTGGAAGTAAACACCGATATGCGGCACTCGTGGGCAGGAGTTATTTCACTTTTACGCTGTTTAAAAGTGAAACAGCTTCAGGTTCTAACCCTAAGAACGAGAAGAGGAAGAAGCAGAAGAAGAAGAAGGAAGGAAGACAAGAAGAAGAAGGACAAGGAGGAGGAGGACGAGAAGGAGAAGAATCAAATAAAAACAACATTATTTATCCCAATGGCCAATTCTGTTCGCAAGAAGAAGAAGAAGAAGAATTTTATTTTAATGTTTTTCATCGATATTTTTCTGTTTTCTTGTCATTTTATGCAACTGTGAATCCCTTTGAACTGCCTTGTGTATGAATTGTGCCACTTTCTCCAACCTCCACCCGAACCCAACATCTTCTCCAGTCTGGCTTTACCCAAATCTAAAAGCTTTAAAAAAAAAATTTTTAAAAGCATCAACGAGGGGACGAAAACTCAACATAAAGTGACGAGAAACGTGGCAAAAAAAAAAAAAACTGATAGAAGTTAAGATCACTTTTGTAGGTCTGAGCTTTCGAAATGATCAGCATCACACACCGCTCTCCAGTTCAGAAGCTTTTCGATTTGGGTAAAGCCACACTGGAGAAAACGTGCTCATGTTTTTCATCAATCAGGCCTTGAATCTCCACAATTTCCCGTTAAAGAACACGCGTAAACACTGAATCATCGCTGTGATTTAACACCTCATGGTAAATACAGTGTGTCCCGCAGTACCACGTGCAGCCACCAGGTTCCAATCCGAGGAGCAGACTGTACTTCCTCCCTTTGTGCTGCCGTGTGTGCGCCTCTCTCTCTCTCTCACACACACATTCCTTTATGCCTTTTTATAGCTCGTCCTGTGAAGCAGTGAAAGCACATTTTTTTCCTGCAGAACCGTGAAACAGTGGCCTCGCTTATATAACCGTCGCTTTAAAACGTGCCACTTTGGACTGAGCGTTTTTCCTGCGGTCGGTTCAGTCCAGCCTCGACCGCAGACCGCTCAGCCTCCAGAGCCGTCTGTGTTTAAGCACGTTTTCACAACAGCGCATTTTAGATTCGGAGGATCAAGCTCGTGTATTAACATCTTAACCCTGTAACGCCTCATTTGAAAGCTAAGACCTACAAAACTGACCTAAACTGATCTTTTTCCTCGTCGTGTTGTCATTGGATTAGGGTTGAACCAAACAAGAGAAAATGTGCTCGGTTTAGGTGGGGGTTAAGAGGTTAAAAAAGCAGGTATGACTTTTTGCTGGTTATAATTTCACACATATTTATCTCTCACACTTTTGTTGGTTAGAAATAAAAAACATTGATCTAAAACAGCAGTGTTAATTTCAACATATTTTAATTTAGTCTTAGTCTTTTGACGAAAATGTAATTCGATTTTAGTCTAGTTTTAGTCGACTAAATTTAAGAATTTAGTCGACTTTGCATTGATAATAATCATTATAATCATATTTAATCTTGTTCCTCTGCTTCATGGAGCTGCTCCACATGAACAAAGCTCAGAGCTGATCCTTTGGCAGAGAATTTCCATGATCTGAGGCTCTTTCAGACGCTCAATAGAAGTTTGGTTGATTTTAGTCTCTCCCTTTCATTTTTATTTAGTCTTATTTTAGTCGACTAAAATATCTGGACATTTTAGTCACAGTTTTAGTCTCATGAGAAACTTTTTATTTAGTTTTAGTCCAATTTTAGTCGACAAAAATATCACTTTGACTAAAATTAAGACATAGGGCCAGATCTTGTGGCGGCGCACGGGGCGGCGCAGGCTCTTAGCGAATTATTTTCCGAGTGGCGGCGCTATATGTGCCATTGGCCTCCGCCACCTGTGAGGGGGCGTCACAAGAGGAGGCGACTGCACTGATGGAAAGATAAGATAAGATAAGATGGTACTTTATTGATCTCACAGATGGAGAAATTGCATTCGATGAGAGAGCATCCGGCAGCAGCACACGGCTGACATTCACTTCCTGGTTTACATTGCGCTGTCTTGCGTTCTTTCTTAAGCCTTAGGCTCTCACTGGTCAAACTAAAAACTTCATTTACCCCATCGTGAGCTAAACCATGTTCACGTCTCGAGAGAAAAAGAGCTACAGCGTCCGCTGTGGCTCGGATCAGCTGCGCTCGGCGTGAACGCGAAGCAAAACAAAAGCACATGTTCACCCCCCACTCCCACACAACCACTCTCCTGGACACGGAGTCCATCTGTTTGGAGGAAAATGTGTGTCTCCACCCACTTAAATGTGCTAAGTCTGGAGTGGCAAGATCACAAAGTGCTGCTACTGAGGCAAAATGTCACGCTATCGTCTCCGATTTGATGCACAAGATCGGGCCCTAAATATTTTAGTCGACGAAATTAACACTGCAGTGGAAACAAAATGTAGTTTAATGTGAACATGCTAATATTGGAAATCTTTGGGTTTTGGTCACAATCGGCCCTCCTTCTATTGACAACCAGGAGATTTTACTCAGCGTTCCTGTTTAGAAAGTCCTGCCACAGCGGTTTTGCTACACAAATCCAGTGGGGAAAAAAGACATGTGTAAAGCCTACAACCTTTTTTTTATTTTTTTATAGGTGGTTCTTTTTCTTACACGTTACACGAGGCCAGAAAGTGTTCATTCTCGTGCAAGAACTGCTTTCCTCGGTTTACTCGAGCGTGCAGCAGCTCCGTGTTCAGATGAAATAACCTCCTCCAGCGACTCTGAGAGTGTGGAGATTTACACAATGAAGCCGTTGCTCTTGTGTAAGCGAAAGCCCCAAACAAAAGGTGAATCACTGCAGGATTGTGAAAGTCTGTGACCATAAACTACGCCTTTGACGACCGCGTGGTGATGTGACGTGTGTGACAGGGCGGGAAACCGGGACTTATATTTGACGAGATCCTTTTCAGGTTTTTGTTGTTTGTTTACTTGGTTGGCACAGTCCGTGAGCCAAAACCACAAGTGAACGGCTTTTGTATCGGTGAAAATATGATTTGTTTTATTTACATGACGCTTATTTCAGAGGTTCAGACTAATCCCGCGGTAAGCAATAGTAATATCAATCAGAGTGCACGCCTCCGACCAAAGCAGGTTCCGGACAGTGAGAGTTTTTTTTGGCTGGCTTCTTTAAAAGTCAATATGAAAATTAGAGATGCACCGATCCAGCTCCTTCAGAACCTACATTGTAAACTCAGACAAAAACGCTGTGCATCTCATGATAAGGCATTTTGTATCACTTTTATGAACTTACAGGCGAGTTTTATTGCATTTTTGTGAAACCGACCCTGAAATGTGCCTGGAAACTTGTCCCTGTGAAGAAGTGGGATGCCACAAATATGTCGGGATCGTTAGGAATCAGGCGCAAACGCTCCGTCTAAACTCGCCTTTTACACAAGATAACAACAAATAATCGGGTCCGCGGTAAAAACGAAACAGAAACCTGCAGTGACATTGATGTCAAAGCTCCGCTAACAGCAACGAAACACTTCCTGTTGTCCCGACAAAATAAAAGGCGTCAATGTTCCAGCCGCTGGGAGAGGGTTTGAAATGTTAATTAATAAATGAACCTAATATTCTAGGTGCAAATGGACACAAATCTCGTTTTTCTTCGTTTTCCTGGTCGTCCATTTTGCTCAAATAGAAATAAAGTCTCTAATTGTGGCCTGGTTCCAATAAAGGCCTGGTCCCAGATGCCCTTCAGTAAATAAAGGCCCCGGCCTGTATTAGAGCATTTACGGTATTCACTACTTTTAGTTCGTTCATGGTTAAACTATGTTTTTTTTATTATTTATTTACTTGAGCATACATTTAAACCTAAATATAAAACATAGTCTCCCCTTCACTCCAGAAACAGGAGCTCTTCAGACTCGCCACCGCCATGTTTCTTTACTATGAACATAACATAACATAATATGTGCATAAGAAATGGGAACTTTCTATTGCTATTTCTGTTTTTTTTATAATCAGGAAACTATGTTTGCACGATCAAAGACAAACACGGAACATTAAAAACTCCCGATAACGACTCGAGCCCTACAGGGGCGGACTGGCCACATGTCCATTCTGGAAGAGCACAGAAGGGCCACCGGTTTGGCCTCTCAATTTTTTCTCCTTAACCTCCAATCTTACGCCTTAACCGAGCTTTGCCCAAATCTACAAGCTCAAAAGAAAAGCGCCGGAAGAGCGACGAAAATGAGGATGAACACGGGACAAAAGTGTGCTGCAAAAACAACAAAAGTGTGACATAAACGTGACAAAAACCAACAAAAACATGACACAAAAACAACAACAACAAAAAAGAGACAAAAACACAGCAAAAAAGCCACACAAAAGCCACAAAAAAGTGATAAAACACAATGACAAAGCCACAAAAGTAATGAAAAAACAACAAAATCACGTCAAAAAGTTGCAATCACTCTTGTAGGTCTTAGCTTTCCAGTACAGGAGCTTTTACATTTGGGTAATGTCAATATGTATTTGTGCTGTGTGCATTTACGCTAACTTGGGCCAGACTGGTCAGAGTCCAGGGGCCGTTTTTAAGTCCCAGTCCGCCCCTGGAGCCCTCATTTGCTGAACAAATCCCATTCAGTCCGGCACTAGGACTGTGTCTTCGATAACTTCATCACATTAATGCGAGGAGTCAGTCACACGCTGCATTCCCGCTGCCGCAAAGGGGATGAAGGGAACTATTTCTGTTCAATCTCCTTCAAAGGCTCCCGTCAGGTGGAGTTGTCCTGAGCTGGAAGTGTGCAGTCTGTGTGTTGCAGTCCTCCCCTCCCCCCCACACGCAACCGAAGATGGCAGGACGGAGGGGAGAGGGAGAGAACGGGGGAGGGAGGGGCAGATTATGGCTTATCCCTTCCCTGCGCCTCTGTGCCGGGCTCCATCTGACAGCGGCGCCCTTTCACCTACATTCAGCCGACGACCAGAGACAGAGAGAGAGAGAGAGAAGAAGAAGAGCAGCACTGCGCCATTTACACCAGCGCTGCACCACACGCCCACGCCAGCGCCGATGCACCCTCCTCCTTTTACACAGGCCGGACAGTCGCACACACGTACACCAGGAGTCAGATGTGAGGACGGGAGGGCCATCTGAGCGGGACCCGAACAAAGAAACCCATATGATTCCCTCAAGCTCGTTCTGTAGGACTTGCATCATTAAGAATTGCATCGTAAACCAATCTATGTGACAGAAAAGATTCCCGCAGTGTGTAAGGTGCAGACAGAACAATGTGCCATCAGTGAACTAAAGCACATTTGCAGTCATAGAATAAACTGCCCGACCACGAAACAAAGAAAGAGGTCACACGTGCTGATACTTCCCTGGACCGCCTTGAGCTTTGATTGCAGTTTCAATGAGCTTCTGCAGCGTCAGACGATCCGGTGTTGCTTCATTTTTCCACTGAGATCTTGCGCTGATGATGGACGATGGAACATTTGCAATCAGAGAATCAAGACAGAATGAATATATATATATATATACGCCTTCCAGCAACTCCCTGCATTACAATACGCTGAAAGCAGCACCCGGCGTTCAGTGTGTTGCAACATCACGAGAGCACCAAGAGGAAGCTCTATCTATCTATCTATCTATCTATCTATCTATCTATCTATCTATCTATCTATCTATCTATCTATCTATCTATCTATCTATCTATCTATCTATCTATCTATCTATCTATCTATCTATCTATCTATCTATCAATCTATCTATCTATCTATCTATCTATCTCTAACTGTCTATATCTATCTATCTATTTATATCGATCTATCTATCTATCTATCGAACTATCTATCTATCTATTTATATCAATCTATCTATCTATATCTATATCGAACTATCTATCTATCTATCTATATCTATATCGAACTATCTACCTCTATCTATCTATCTATCTATCTCTATCTATCTATATCGAACTATCTATCTATATCGAACTATCTATCTATCTATCTATCTATCTATCTACACAGTCCTAAACTCTATTGAACATTCTTAATATTTAACCGGCCGGTGTCTTAGTGTCTATTATACTATATATTATATATTATGTATATTCACAATAATTCCTCCATTAGCCACAGTGAACGTCAGTCCTTCTTCACAAACAACACACTGGGTCCTCACACCGGTCATGTTAACCTCGTACTGATGACAGTGTGATTACAAAAATGACTCATACGCTCTACGCTGCTTGGGCTTACTGGGAAAATGTAGGGGGGGAAAAATTGTAGTCGTTTTAGTATAATTTTATTCAGCAAAGTAGTCGACAAAATGAAGACAGGTGCTTTTCTTGTGAGCAATGAATGAAAAGGAAGAAAAGGAATAAAAAGCACGTCCTCATTGTGATCAAACAGTGACGAATGCCTGAAGTGTCTGTTTACAGCCTCGTTCGTTCTGATGTGAGGCTGATGAGGCGTCGTGTGATTAACGAGGTTATGAACATGTTTATGTAACAATTTCCACTGGGTAATGACTCCCAGATTTACCGTATCAGCCCACACGCTGCAGAGGTCCAGCACATTCATGACAAACCAGTCCCGGCTCTTCACACGGTCCGCTCTCTGTCGCTTCAGGAAATCAAACACGTGGATGTTGAAGTTTGATCAAGAAAACCCATCTTTGTCACTGTCTTACACTTTGTTTAGTTGGAAAATTAACCAATATTGATGTAAAACAGTTAAAGCCAATTGTGCAGTAGTTTCACTTCCTGGTTGCGTACTAACTCTAAGCTCCTCCCCTTTGCTGAGCAGCTGTTTCAATAAAGAAGTGTGACTGTAGTGAAGTAATAGATACAGATGTTTAATGTTTAAAAACAGTCATTCAAAAACTACTTTAACAAATGCTGAATTATGAACATAGTTTTCTACTAAATAAAGATACAATGACATGGGGAGGAGCAAAGTGGTTCAACAGCCCATAAATACATAAATAATGGACAATGCTAGCATGATGCTGTATGTTAGCATCGTGCTATATTGCATAATATATATATAATAATATTATAAAACCAGGAGTAGTTCGAAATCCACGCAGTAATCTTCATTTTACTGTGCGGATGCCAAACTGCTCCTGGTATTATTACACCTTATAATATAGTCCCCCCTTTTATCCGCTTAGAAAATCCACATTGTTTAATTTTGTGTAATTATACTTTGTAGTGGAACACTTCACGTAACCATATTTAAATAGGGAAAACGTGGAAGAGCTTGGTAGCTTCTATCTTGACCTGTTTTGGAGCTATAGAGGAGAGAGGGAGAGGCTAAATGCTAACGCCGTCTGCGCTGTGTTTACGTGACTGAAGATCAGACAGGTCCTAAAGAACTCGTCAAAGCTAAGGTAAGAACATATCTCAGTATGTAAAAACGGTGGCCTGTTCCTTTAACATTAACAGGCAGTGTGTTCACCATCAGAAGCTAACTATTACACACTCTCTACTTAACCTGGCCCTGGAGGAAGCAATTTGCCGAACCTTGAAATCATCAACATCAAGAAAAGTCCATCCGTATTGATTCATCTGGCTTTATTTCTCTAACCACCTGGATGTCTGGACAGTGTTTGTTTCCCCCTCCTCCTAAAATGGCAGATTTGTATCGCACTACAGCATCTTTAACAATGGATGGCGAGCTCTGTTGCTCTTTTGTTACGTAAAAGCGAGCGTGCGAAGTGGCCGACGATGCCCCACAGCAGCAGCTTCAGACCGTTTTGCTATTCTCGGCCCCGTGTTTGCAGATGCGATGTCGCCGCTGCACGCTCGATATTTCGGGCCCGCTCTCCTCCTCCTCCTCCTCCTCCTCCTCCTCCCGCCTCTCGTCTCGTTGCTTTCGCCGTTGCCGGGGGAACGCAGGGCCCGGGCCTTTGCGATTGGCCGAGCTGTATCCAGGCAGCGGCTGGTAAATCATCACAACGGAGACGGATAGAGACGGGGGCTTCGGGGAGACGTGGAAAGAGATGGTCTGATGCAACGCGCTCAATCGATAGTCCATTCACGCCGTCTCTCTTTTTTCAAAGTGAGCGGTGATCTTATGGAGAAAATGATAATTAGCGATCCTAATGCGGCGTGTCATGTGGAGCAGAATCACAAAGCCGCTCCTGCGATTGCACTGAGAATGAAAGGAAACACACACTTGGGAGGAGACAGTGAGAGAAGTGTGATCATAGTCACTCATTTGCTAAAGAGCGTGTGTTTTGGTTACTGTATTCCAGGGGCGGACTGGTCATATGTGTATTCTGGAAGAGCACAGAAGGGCCACTGGCTCCTGGGCCACCGGTCCGGCCCCTCACTTTACCTTATACCCTTACCCCCCGGGCGAAACCGAGCCTTACCCAAAACTAAAAGCTTAAAAGAAAAGCATCAAAAAAGTGGCAAAAACGCAACGAAATGTGACGAAAACGTGACGACGAAGCGATGAAAAAGCGATGAAAAAAACAACAAAAACATGAAAAAAAGAGAGACGAAAACACAACAAAAAAGTGACAAAAAAGTGACGAAAACACAACAAAATGTGACGAAAACGTGACGACAAAGCAATGAAAAAGCGATGAAAAAAACAACAAAAACATGAAAAAAAGAGAGACGAAAACACAACAAAAAAGTGACAAAAAAGTGACGAAAACACAACAAAATGTGACGAAAACGTGACGACAAAGCAATGAAAAAAGCGCTGAAAAAAACATGAAAAAAAAACAAAAAACAAGAGACAAAAACACAACAAAAAAGTGACAAAAAAGTGGCAAAAACACAACGAAATGTGACGAAAACGTGACGACAAAGCAATGAAAAAGCGATGAAAAAAACAACAAAAACATGAAAAAAACATGAAAAACAAAACAAAACACAAGAGACGAAAACACAACGAAAAAGTGACAAAATGTGACGAAAACGGGACGACGAAGCAATGAAAAAAGCGCTGAAAAAAACAACAAAAACATGAAAAAAAAACCCCGAAAAACAAGAGACGAAAACACAACGAAAAAGTGACAAAAAAGTGACGAAAACACAACGAAATGTGACGAAAACGTGACGACAAAGCAATGAAAAAAGCGATGAAAAAAACAACAAAAACATGAAAAAAAAACGAAAAAACAAGAGACGAAAACACAACGAAAAAGTGACGAAAAAGTGACAAAAAAGTGACGAAAACACAACAAAATGTGACGAAAACGTGACGACAAAGCGATGAAAAAAGCGATAAAAAAAACAACAAAAACATGACACAAAAAAAACGAAAAAAGAGACGAAAACACAACGAAAAAGTGACTAAAAAGTGACGAAAACACAACGAAAAAGTGACGAAAACGTGACGACAAAGCAATGAAAAAGCGATGAAAAAAAAAACATGAAAAAAACAACCGAAAAACAAGAGACGAAAACACAACAAAAAAGTGACGAAACCACAACGAAAAAGTGACAAAAAAGTGACGAAAACACAAAATGTGACGAAAACACAAAATGTGACGAAACCGTGACGACAAAGCGATGAAAAAGCGATGAAAAAAAAACATGAAAAAAACAACCGAAAAACAAGAGACGAAACCACAACAAAAAAGTGACGAAAACACAACAAAATGTGACGAAAACGTGATGAAAAAGCGATGAAAAAAAGAACAAAAACATGAAAAAAAATAAAGAAAAACAAGAGACGAAAACACAATGAAAAAGTGACAAAAACATGACAAAAATGTAGCGCCAACGTGACAAAAACTTACCGTCACTTTTCTAGATTTGAGCTTTCAAATGAGGCGTTACAGTGTTGCTCTCCAGTCGAGAAGCTTTTAGATTTGGGCAAAGCCGAACTGGAGAAAATGCTCTCGGTGAAGGCGGGGGGTCAGAGGTTCACATGTGTATTTGTGGAAGTGTCACATTTACGCTAATTTGGGCCAGGCTGACCAGAGTCCAGGGCTGGTTTTCAGTCCCAGTCCAGCCCCTGCTATTCTTTGTTTTTGTGCAAGTTCTCGGTCGGAGCTGGAACAGTCCATCGCGGACAATAGACCCGCGACACGCTTCCGAGTACGATCTCCGGAGGTCGCGGTCCTTCCTCTCTCACTCCTCGCCCAATGAGGGTCAGCGATGTCTTGCACAAACAACGAATAGTTCGGGAAAACATCAAGGACAATGAGATTCTGATGGGAAATCACTGGCTGTGTGTTATACCTGACCCAGGAAACATCTGTGTTCATTGAGGAAGGACTTCGTCGACGCCGCAGAAATAAAAGAACTGAAAAGTGTTAATTTTAAAGCGTTAGCCATTAGCTTAAAGGGACTAGATGGAATTGATGTCCTAATGTGTAAAATGAGCCCAGACTGATTCACCACAACTGCCGCTAAAAGCCCCTACTGTCACTCCAGCCACGAGATCAGGGGCGGACTGGCCATATGTCCATTCTGGAAGAGCACAGAATGGCCACTGGCTCTAGGGCCACCGGTCTGGCCTCTCACTTTACCTTACTCTTACCCCCGGGCATGACCGAGCTTTACCCCAATCTAAAAGCTTAAAAGAAAAGCATCCAAAAACAAAAATGTGCTGGAAAAGCAACGAAAAAGTGACAAAAAAGTGAAAAAAACACAACAAAATGTGACGAAAACATGACGACAAAGCGATGAAAAAAGCGATGAAAAAACAACAAAAACATGACACAAAAAAAACGAAAAAACAAGAGACGAAAACACAACGAAAACACAACAAAAAAGTGACGAAAACACGACGAAAAGGCCACAAAAAAGTAATGAAAAAGCAGCAAAAACAAACAACAAACAAAAATGCAGCGACAATGTGACAAAAAGTTACCATCACTTTTCTAGATTTTAACTACAGTGTTGCTCTCCAGTCAAGAAGCCTTTGGATTTGGGTAAAGCCGAACGGGAGAAAATGCTCTCGGTTAAAGGGACTCTAAGGAGTTTAAAAATGTTAAAACTAAGTATTTTCCTCCCCCCTATGTTCAGGTCATGTCCTCATGTGTAGAATGAGCCCAGACCTAAATCCTAAAATCCTGCACTGTCACTCAGAAAGGTGTTAATTCGTTCGGGTCTGAAGTGCCGTCATGCACGAGCTAAATGTAGAAGATGCAGTGACACGTAGGACCTGAGGTGGCAGTAGTGAGCATAAAATGGCTAACTTGCATCTAGCCCCTGTAAGGCGGGTGGTAAGAGGTTAACATACTGTATGTATTTGTGGAAGTGGGCTGTTTTTCAGTCCCAGTCCACCCCTGCACGAGCTTAAAGGGATATTTCAGGATTTTTGACATAGGGCCTCATTTCCTAGTTATCCAGAGTTTTTTTTAAATTCGTGCAGTCCTTGTATTTGAAGAGTTTAGTGGTGCTAGGCTAGTGCTAGGCTAGTGCAAGTCTATGGTAACTAGTAGCCTGCATTAAAAACCTCTTCAGAATCATGGGCTCGTCCTCCAAACGTTGCCATATCTGATTTGTAGAGGCTCCTTTGTGAATTCCACGTGTAGTAACGCCGGCCACAGGTAAACAAGCTACTGTAGATCCGGTAACCGAGCAGATCACTCCGCCGCTGCGTAGCTACAACCAGGAAGCTGAAGCTGCTCAAATATAATGTTATTTTAAATACAAAATGGTTATATTTCAAAAATGATTCAGTCACACAGACGTTTATATGGGTAATTTGGCATCCGCACAGTAAAGTGAAGATTACTGCGCGGATTTCGAACTACTCCTGGTATTATTACGCCTTACAATATAGTTCCCCCTTTTATCCGCTTAGAAAATCCACATTGTTTAATTTTGTGTAATTATACTTTGTAGTGGAACACTTCACGTAACCATATTTAAATAGGGAAAACGTGGAAGAGCTTGGTAGCTTCTATCTTGACCTGTTTTGGAGCTATAGAGGAGAGAGGGAGAGGCTAAATGCTAACGCCGTCTGCGCTGTGTTTACGTGACTGAAGGCACGGGGAAGATCAGACAGGTCCTAAAGAACTCGTCAAAGCTCAGGTAAGAACATATCTCAGTATGTAAAAACGGTGGCCTAGTCCTTTAAAGGAACAGACCGCCATTTTTCCATACTGAGATATGCTCTTACCTGAGCTTAGACGAGTTGATGTGTACCTGTCTGGTCTTTGTGTGTGCGCTCAGTCACGCAAAACGACCAAAGGTGGCCTCTCCCAGTATATTCCTATTGCTCCAAAGGGGGGTGAAGTTTGAAGCGAACACAGCTCAGGTAAGAACATATCTCAGTATGTAAAAACGGTGGCCTGTCCCTTTAAGAGATAGAATATGTGCCAATTTTTCTCCGTGTATGTGGTTTTAAATGATGTTTTGGCATTAAATTACAATACATTTTACTACAGAGGTGTTATGACAAAATGCGTCTGCACACTTGCCTGATATGATAAGCCACTGTAAGCTTTTTGTCTGGTTACTTACTCTTTCTCATGGCCGGGCCCTGAAGAGCACATTAAGCTCATTCAACCTCACACCTATAAATCCCCCCAAAACCTCCAAACTGTTTATTCACACAACCCACCGGTTTACAACAGTTACCGCATTAGGGAGATTCAAAGATATTTTATTGGTCAGAGCTGGCGACCCCACACTCCCCTTTTTTGTCCATTATGAGTCCGTTAGTCATCGAGTTTCCATTACTGCACCGCTCTGTGTCTCCGCGAGCCAACGCTTTCAGCTGACGTGAGTTCTCCCCAAGAAGAAGAATCTACAGCGTGGGTCCCGTCACGCTGATCCGGTCCAGGCGCACGGGCCTAAGCAGAAACACATGGGCCCGAAGAATGCGAGGGGAATCCACGTGTTTGTTTATCCGAGAAGGGCCCGCAGTCTCGTCCTCCCTGCAGTTTGGAAGTAAAAGTGTCCTGCGTGGTTTCAGAACATCGCCGAGAGACACACAAACTGCCGGACTTATGAAATTAGTAACACTGAATTACCATTAGCTGGAGCCCCTTTTTTGTGTGAGTGAACCCGAGCCGAGGGGGGGAGGAAAAACTCACGCGGGAATCACGATTTTTTCCCCACTTTTTAGCCGTTTTTTGGTGGACTGTGAACATGTTTATCACACAACAATACAGTCAAGCCAAACTCGGGTCCATGTGGAGGTTTGTTCACAGCAGATTGTTCAGTAGAAGCTAAAAGCGGCACTCGTGGTTAGCACAGGCAGCACTAACGTTAGCTTCCTGGTTAGCATTGTGGTTCAGTGTTTATGGGCTGTTTCGCTTTGTCCCTGTATATTTTATTCAGGAGAAAAATATATTGAAATCTAAACTTTCTCCACCGTTACTTTAACAAATGCTGAATTATGAATGTCACATCAGCGCGTGAAACAGACTGAATAGAGTCAAAGGTCATGATGTCATATCGCTAAGCATCATGGGATTTGCAGCAATAATAAACTAATGGAGTTTTGAAAGGTAAAATGCTGGAGTTATTGTTCACGTTCAAACATTAGGGTAAGGTATGTTGTTCGGTTATATTAATTCCAGTTTTCAAATTCCATCCATTTTCTTCCGCTTTATCCGGGCCCGGGTCGCGGGGGCAGCAGTCTCAGCAGAGCAGCCCTGACTTCCTGATCCACACACACCTCCTCCAGCTGTTCTGACCCCGAGGCCACACCAGGCCAGCTCGGAGACATAGTCCCACCAGCGTGTCCTGGGTCTTCCACGAGTCCTTGTCCCACTAGGACATGCCCGGAACACCTCCCGCGGGAGGCGACCAGGAGGTATCCGGAACAGATGCCCGAGCCACCTCAGCTGCTCCTTTCAACGTGAAGGAGCACCGACTCTACTCCGAGCTCCTCCCGGGTAACTGAGCTCCTCACCCGATCACCCGATACAGAGACATGGACGAGAGCAAAGTGGTTCAACAGCCCATAAACACTTAGAAAACTGACAATGCTAACCAGGAAGTTATGTAAGCTTCATGCTATATATGCTAACGTTAGCGAAGTAATGCTAACGGGTGCCGTTTTTCGCTTCCACTGAACAATATGCTGTGAAGAAACATCCATATGGCTAGACTTTATTGGTGTGTGACCATAGACTGTAAAAAATAATATCAATCAATCAATCAATCAATCAATCAAACTTTATTTATAAAGCGCTTTTCGAATAGACTGTGTCTGCTCACTCCTCCCTGTTTGCGTTAATGACCACGTTCGAAAGGGAATCCACGAGGGGGGGGCGGGATCTTCACTGTAGACTCGGCCCTCGCAGGGCGTGTAGTTCGCTGGTAACTGTGTCCGCGTTGTTAGCTCTGATGCTAACGGCCTGTCAATCAAAGTCAGGTCCTCATTTACGAGATTTCTAAAATGTACCTCACGAAAACCCGCCTTTGTTGCCCATTGTTCCGTGATCATAGCAGGAATACCTAGCTGTAGAAAGTTATAAAACATGTGTAAAGAGCAATGCTTTTTAATGGAAAACTAGCTTGTTCTGCTGCTGCTAGATGGTGGCATTGCAACAATGGCGGCCCCCTGTGTCATAGTCACAGAACTCCATTGTGTGTGACAGTGTGACACAGAAAACCACTAAAAAGAGGGATTCATTGAGATTCCCATGAGAGTTTCCCCCTCGGCTAAGCCACACCCCCTTGTATGACGCGTTGCCGTCTGTATCTATACGGGAGTAACATTCTGACATGATTGATTTGGCTCTTTGGGCTCTTTCTAATGACAGAATATGCTTGATGAATTGATGGAGGCGTGGGATCCTTCACTATTTCTACACTGATCAAAGACTGACGGGGCCCCTGTAGCTGCTATTGCATGGACGGATAATATATCTCATCTGCAATAATCAAAGATGACAGTGAGGGTTTTTAATATTTGGAAAAGGCTTACAGTTACAGTCATTATTGTGATTTCTAGCACGAAAAGTCCAGACACACAGACATGTTCAAATGTCCTGGAAAAAAGCCTCGGATAAGCCCGAACCTTAGACAGTCTGAGCGAAAACGGCAGACATTCTTCCAGTGTTGCATGAAAAGCACAGCTGTGGAAAGAATATTGGCAACAGATATTTTGAATTGAAAAGAAAACATACTTTGAAATGCCTGTGAATGAGATAAATTACCCTTTGTTTATCGAGGGGTGAAAAGCGTGAGGTGACGTTCTGGAAAGGTGGCACAGGAGTTAGGGCAGTAGTTTGAGGCTCAAGATCCGATATGCAAATTCGTTTCATCAATAAAATACAACATGTACAACTAAACTATGACTAACCAATTCAAAATACAAAGTCACAGATGATATTGCAATAGGACACAAGGGGTTAAGGACCACCTATTCTGATGTACTCTCACCTGGCTAAATTAAACAGTAGCCTCTCCATATTAAAATGACTGTTAAAACAACATACTTTGTCCAAAATGCTTATGTCATCATTGGAATCAGAACAAAAAATAGCTGCTCTGTACATTCAGGAGGACACTGTGACAAAAGCATGTAAAAAGGTTCTGCAGTTCTAAAATGAATAAAAATGTAGCTTTTTTTATATGTCGAAAGTTACACATAAACTGAAATGTCTTTCCTGAAAATATACTTCATAGCACACACTCCATATTGAGTACAGTTGTAACCTTACTGGGAGTCAGCATGTGTGCAAAATTTCAGAAGTCTAGATCCAAGTATGTTGGATTTGTAAACTTTTCAGTTTTTTGGCGCTACATCTTGTTAGCATTGTGCACAAGCCTCTCCAAAGTGCCAAATGTTATAAAGGCAAAAATATTTTCACAAATGTGTCAAACAAAGTGTAACAGTAACAACAAACCTCCCAAAAATGGACTGAATCAAAGCAAAATTAAGCAGGTACTTTTTCCCCCCATATTTATCTCAGTGCACAAAGGTGCGTCCGTCACACCTTCCCCCGAAACAAAATGGCCGCCTTGTTTACTCAGAAAAGAGCCTTTTACACGTCTGAGGGAGAGACAGTGGACGTCTACTCAGATGCACCACTGTCCACTGTGAAATCAATGGCCCTGTGGACATTTTCAACAAGTTTGTGCCTAAATGCTAATGTGGCTAACATGTGGCTAAGAAGAAGAAGAAGAAGAAGAAGAAGAAGAAGAAGATCTTTATTTATATCGTGCCTTTTACAGACATGGTCACAAAGCGCTTTACATGAGACAGTTGTACATTCACTCCACACTAATATAAACGTTGTCCTTTGTTTGTAGCTTCAGTTTCCCCTGGGGGAGACTGACAGAAGCGCCTTCGTGACTACACACGTCTGCGCCAACGGACCCCCTGACACCACCATACATTCACTCACACACATCATTCATCCTGGCCTATTGTACATGTTTTTAGTGGTAGGGGAAACCGGAGTACCCGGAAGAAACCTGCGCAGACACGGGGAGAACATGCAAACTCCACACAGAAAGGCCCCGTGCAGGTGGGAATCGAACCCAGGACCTTCTGGCGTGCACTGAGCACTGCCAGCACAAATATCAATGGATTTCTTTGGGAAATGGCTCATTTTGAAGAGAATAGTCAACAGGGGAAAAGGAAACAGAACTGGAATTGCCTAAAAGTTTGTTCACAAGAAGATTTTCTTTCTCTGACCGTGAAAATTGATAATAATGAGCCAAATTTTCCAAAACATTGAGTTGAATTATATTTTACTTGATTATTTTGGATTAAAAAAATCCAGTCAGCCTATGATTGGGACCACAGATAGTGTAATATGGATGGATACAGACGGCATCTCGTCATAGAAGGGGGTGTGGCTTCGCCGAGGGGGAAAATAGAATTTTTAGAGAAACATAATTTTCCCTCTTTTTAGCCATTTTCTGGTGGAATATGAACATATTTATCACATAAATAAAGTCAAATGTAAATCGGGCCCATATGGATATTTTCTCACAGCAGATTGTTCAGTAGAAGTGAAAAAACGGCAGTTGTAGCAAGCGCTAGCTAACCGTTAGCATTAGCCCGATGCTAACATGTAGCATGAAGTTAGCATTCTCCGTTATTCATGTATTTATGGGCTGTTAAACCACTTTGCTCCTCCCCATGTCTTTGTTTCTGTATTTAGTAGAAAACTATATTCATAATTCAGCGTTTGTTACAGTAGTTTTTGAGTAATTAGACAAAGTTAATTATTAAAAAAATACTTACAAATACTAACAAACGCTGAATTATGAATATAGTTTTCTACTAAATACAGAAACAAAGACATGGAGAGGAGCAAAGTGGTTCAACGGCACATAAACACGTAAAAAAGGGGAGAATGCTAACATAATGCTACATGTTAGCATCGGGCTAATGCTAGCAGTTAGCTCGCGCTAGCTACAACTGCCGTTTTTTCACTTCTACTGAACAATCTGCTGTGAGAAAATAACCATATGGACCCGATTTACACTGGACTTTATTTATACGTGATAAATAATTTGATATTCCACCAGAAAATGTCTAAAAAGAGGGAAAAATTGTGTTTCTCTAAAGATTCTCTTTTCCCCCTCGGTGAAGCCACGCCCCCATCTATGACGAGATGCCGCCTGTATCTATAAGAAATGCTTCATTTTAATGCTCGATTTGCTTATTTTGTGCATTATTCTGTCTTTAATCAATGTTTTGATGTATGTGATGGTGTTCCATGACTGGAATCGATGTTTTGGGGAGAAGGGCCTGTTTAATAATCTGTTCCACATGTCTGTATAGGTCGAAATATACTGTATGCAAGTCGATGGAACTGGAGTCCTGGTCCTGAGCAGGTTAATGTGTTGAGATACATAAACATAAACATAGGCAGAGCGTTTATGAAGAGGTTCCTGCGCGGTTGCTTGCCCATTTGGCAGTGGGTCGGCTGATGTATTGCGTCATTATAAACTCCTCTGTTTTACATCGCTGTTAATAGTGCCGCTCTAATTCAGTCGAAAACGCCTCAAAGAAAAATGAGCGGCGACATTAACGCCGCGCTGATGATTCATGCCGTTTTGTGTGAAACGTCTCTCTCCGGTGTCTTCGGGGAGTCGGGCCGGGCTCGTGTAGGTCAGTGCCAAAAGCGGCCATCTGCGCCTTTCTCTCCGCTCGCTGTGTGGAGATACTGCGTAATTACTCCCCGGTATGAAGGACACGATACAGTAGAGAGTGTGGAGACGTGAACAGGCTCACAGTGCAGTCAGTCAGGCCCGCTTCACGCCAGATATACTACTCCAAACATAGTCATAGGCCTGTTTACATACTCTGCATTTGGGCCAATCCTTCAACAATCAGTCAAGGGCAATGTATGAACAGTGAAGGAACCAGAATGGAGTATTATACATCTTTGTTTATGATATACACAAAGTTAAAAACAGATACATGTGACAAACCCTACATCTGACCTACACAATTTCGTTGAACAATTGTATAATGACAGATAAAGCACTTACTTTTCAATTATTTATGTTCAGGCTACAGAACTTTGAATGTGTTTCTTTGACGTAAGGCGACCTTGTGTGTCTAGAAATAAATACATAAACAAATGTATTATTAAAACAGCTTAATCAAAGCTGTGGTAAGACTTGTGGCAGACGGGTGTTTATATACTTTTATAGCACGGTGGCACAGCGGTTAGTGCTCGTGCTTCAAAGCTAGAAGAGCCCGGGTTCGATCCCAGAACAGGGCCGGGTACTCCGTTTCCCCCTAGTGGTTAGAAGGACTAGGTAAGACTCAGTGACTTTTACTCAAGTACATGTACTTATGCAACTGTGCTTTGGTGAGTAGTTTTTTCATACAGCGCTTTTTACTTATATAGTAAAATAGTAACTGTGAGTAAATCTTTATGTGACATTTAGACGCGTAAAATAGATGTATTTTATCCATTTTGTGGTGGGGGCAGCTGTTGGATCTGCCCAAATCACATTGCACCAGCCCCTATGGCTCCTCCTGCAGGTGGTGGGTCCACAGAAGGACGGCCTCACGATTCTAACCGGGCCTGTCGGTCTCTCATGAGGGGCTTCTGAACTTCTCTCTGTCTGACCCGTCACCTTGGACCTGTTTGCCCCGGGAGACCCTACCAGGGACACGAAGCCCCGAGAACAGAGCTCCAGGATCATTCGGGTGCTCAAACCCCTCCACCACGTTAAGGTGGCGGCTCCAGGAGGGGATGTATTTTATGTTAAAGGAACAGGCCACCGTTTTTACATACTGAGATATGTTCTTACCTTAGCTTTGACGAGTTCTTTAGGACCTGTCTGATCTTCCCCCGTGCCTTCAGTCACGTAAACACAGCGCAGACGGCGTTAGCATTTAGCCTCTCCCTCTCTCCTCTATAGCTCCAAAACAGGTCAAGATAGAAGCTACCAAGCTCTTCCACGTTTTCCCTATTTAAATATGGTTACGTGAAGTGTTCCACTACAAAGTGTAATTACACAAAATTAAACAATGTGGATTTTCTAAGCGGATAAAAGGGGGGACTATATTGTAAGGCGTAATAATACCAGGAGTAGTTTGGCATCCGGAACAATTAAGCAAAATGTCCTCAGAAAATGGAAAACATTCTTATTCAGTGAGAAATTGTGGGATATTTTACTTAAATGTTGCTTGATTTAAGTAAAATGTTCTAAATTACACACATTTTTGAGCAAAATGTTCTTAATAAATACTAATATTTAAGGAAAGTATTGCCCGCGCCCGGATTGGCGCAGTAAAGTGAAGATTACTGCGCGGATTTTGAAGAACATCAGTAAAGGGGTTTCACAAGGGTCTATTTTGGCTCCTGTTCTTTTCACCATTTATTTTTTGTTGTTGTTGTTAATAAGACTTTATTTGTTTGTTTTTTTAAATGACAAAAAACACACACACATTCATACACAAATAACACTGAGCAGACTATATAAAACAAATTAAACATGAAATAAATGAAAGACAAACATGAAATAATCATAAGATGGGCACACCATAAAAAAACCAAACAAAATAAAATGATTCTTCCAACACGGGCAACAACATCAAAGTAAAACACAGTATTATTCATCTAAAATATTAGGCTACTGTAGCTGATCCTTTAATAATAACATCTCTAAGATTTCCTGGTAGGTGATCTATAAGAGGCTGTCAAACATCTAAAAACAAATCATCATTTCCTCTCAATTTAGCACTTATCCTTTCCATTGGCAACACTTTAAAAATCTCACTGTACCACTCTGTGACTGTAGGTGGTTTGTCCATAATCCACTTGTTCAATATACTTTTCCTAGCCAAGGAAAGGAATGTTTTCAGTAATTTAGAATTAGAATATGTTGTTTTAGTTGGCAGCCCCATAAACTTTTCACCATTTTTAAAAACATCCTGGGTAATAATTTGCCTAATGTTAAATTCCATCTGTATTTACTTTATTGCTTCTTTCATCAGTCATGCACCCTAAAAAACCCTACATTTGTGAAGATTGTCGTGTGATTCCCACATCAGAAGGAAAAGCAACTGAAAACCTCTGTCATAAACATCTGGCAGTGTAGATTGATGATAAACCGTCCTTTACTCTGACAGGAACTCAGCGTGACTCCGTCGTAAGAACAACTGAAGACGACTGAGCGCGGAGTGTGTGGCCTCGCGCTACACCAACACCACACCCCCGTCCCGCGCAGCCCAATGGGAGCAGGGGAACTCCGGCCCGAGCGGAGCAGTGACTGGTCTAACGTGGAGCTGGTATGTGCCGCTGAAGCTGAGGAATGTGGTGTAGGCAACACTGGCTCTGCTGTCCCGAGAGCTGCTGCAGTCACGGGTTTCGGAGCCTCTGCAGGAGCTCAGAATGCACAGTATTTCCCCTACACTGTGCAAAGAAAGGTGGATTATTTACTCAAAAAAACTGCAGCTTACGTGTCATTAACTGCAGCCCACTTGTAACAGACACGGCTTTAGCACAAGGCGAGCCTCTAATACTAATTTTACTTTCTAATGCACTAAAAAGTACATTTATATACCGAGCCATCTCACACTGGAATATGCTGCCTCAGGAAATTAAGAGACTAAAAAAATCATCTTTCTTTTAAAATAAATCTAAAGAAATATGTAATCAGTCAAATACAAATAAATAACCTGACTTAATGTTGCTTTGAGTATTGTAATAGACCTTGTTTTGTTTTTTTCTTACCTCAATTATTGAATTGAATGAGGAACTCTGTATTGTGGATGTGTGTTGTATAAATTACCCTTTGACTGTGTAATGTCTTTTGAATGAGAATGGACCCCAGGAAGAGGAGTCTTTGCGTTGGTAAAGACTAATGGGGATCCTTAAATAAAGAATAAAGAAAAGAAATTAATTCGAGCTCTTCCATTTAATTAAAAGGATCCTATATTGAGATATTGTGACACATCTCTTTAGTAATGAAGCCAAATTAGCTTAGATGAAGTTGTTCGGGTAGTTCTTATGTAGCAAACACCTTTAGTATCAGAGTGTGTTCCCACAGATGTGCACTCGTGATGGCAAACGCTTTCACAGACCTCATTCATGAGCTTTCTCTCTCTGTTTGATATGGAACGGTGAAGCCAGGTCCTACTATGGAGAAGTAAGACTGTCCGTTTACAAATAGAAATAGAAAAACGTTATTGTCTACCGTGCACAATGATGGCAGAAATTTGCCTTTGGCTTGCTCATACATTCGAATACATTTGCCCAGAAATGTACATAATAAAGCAGAAGGTACACTTCATTAAAGGAAAGGAAAAGGAACAGACTGACTGAAAGACATTAGACAACTTGTTCAGCTCCTTGATGGCAAAGGGAACAAAAGAATTCCTGTACACATTTTTCTTGGCACAAGGAAGTCTGTATCTCTGCCCTGATGGAAGGAGCTCACAGTAATGGGACCAGCAATGGCATCGATCATTAACATAATTATTAGATGATGTTTAGTGGCGTCTGACCCCACAATAAGTAGAAACTGAATATGTTGAAACGTTTGGATCAGAAGCCACTATTATACGCTCATTTTTTGTCAGTAATTATTCCATTAATGACTTAACCAGGTTTTGACATCACCTAAGTGAGGTTGATGGGTCGACATCAGCTGAAAACATCGGGATCCTTCGTAATTTGCGATGTTTGAAAAGTACATCGAAACAACAGAATTCGCCATTTGTCCGTTAAATGTAAGAAACGATCAAGCCTCACAGTGGAGTCTTCTCATACTGCAGTGAATGGAGCTCTCCTTTACTTTCGCCGAGTCTAATGTGGTGCAGTTTGGTCACGAGGCTCATGACGCTGCTCCTTCTAACCCGATAGCACCAAACCACGTTCTGCTCGCTCGTGTTTATGGTCGTAAATTGCTTTATGCCTTGTTAGACATGAGAGCAATGCACCGAGTGTTTTTGTGTCGTAAGCGAAAAGGTATGTCATAAACCACAAGTTCATGGCAAGT
This sequence comes from Gobius niger, assembly GCF_951799975.1. NCBI lineage: Eukaryota > Metazoa > Chordata > Actinopteri > Gobiiformes > Gobiidae > Gobius > Gobius niger. The sequence goes on from NC_136868.1 coordinate 3,168,647, forward strand.
CAGGGGCAGGTTCTATATACGTTTTGTGAACTTCAACCTACTTCTTTTGAGTGTGGAAATTCAGTCAACACTGCAAAAAGTGGATTCTAAGCAAGTAAAAAATGTCTTACTTTAAGATTTTTTTCCTGGTTTTTAGTAGGGCACTTTTTGCAGTATAGGTTCTTTATGCGTTTTGTGAACTTCAACCTACTTTTTTTGAGTGTGGAAATTCACTCAACACTGCAAAAAGTGGATTCTAAGCAAGTAAAAATGTCTTACTTTAAGAAATAAATTCTTATTTTTTCCCTAAAAAGTAATAATGTTTTGCCGAGCAAAGTTTTCTTGAGAAAAAAATTATTATTTTAGGAAATAAAATCTGACCATTTCTTGTTCAGATAAATTTGCTAAAAAACATGCTAATTTTTCTTGTAACAAGAAAGTCGGGGCAAAGCTCTCGATTTACCGATCGATCTACGTTCCCGCCCTCACCTATGGTCATGAGATTTGGGTCATGACCGAAAGGACAAGATCGCGAATACAAGCAACTGAAATGAGTTTCCTTCGCAGGGTGTCTGGGCGCACCCTCCGAGATCGGGTGAGGAGCTCAGTTACCCGGGAGGAGCTCGGAGTAGAGTCGCTGCTCTTTCATGTCGAAAGGAGCAGCTGTGGTGGCTCGGGCATCTGTTCCGGATGCCTCCTGGTCGCCTCCCGCGGGAGGTCCAGGCATGTCCTAGTGGGAAGAGGCCTCGTGGAAGACCCAGGACACGCTGGTGGGACTATGTCTCCGAGCTGGCCTGGTGTGGCCTCGGGGTCAGAACAGCTGGAGGAGGTGTGTGTGGATCGGGAAGTTTGGGCGTCTCTGCTGAGACTGCTGCCCCCGCGACCCGGCCCCGGATAAAACGGAAGAAAATGGATGGATGGAACAAGAAAGAAAAACTTTTTGAATCTTCTTCAGTTTCAGACAAAGAATATTTTTTCTTATTTTAAGAAAAACTAAGATCACAACAACTCTTAATGTAAGAACTGATTCTCACAGATAAAAAATACATTCCATTCTTTAAAGTGGGCGGCTCGGTGGCACAGCGGTTAGAGCCTCAGCTTCACAGCTTGAAGGTCCTGGGTGTGGAGCATGTTCTCCTTGTGTCTGTGTTCCCCTGTCACTAAAAACATGTACAATAGGTGAATCCTCCAGCCAGGTGATTCTGACCATCAGCCTGGCTCCACATCATGGAGACGGGTCCCCGGGCAATTTTTTCCTTAAATATTAGTATTTATTAAGAACATTTTGCTCAAAAATGTGTGTAATTTAGAACATTTTACTTAAATCAAGCAACATTTAAGTAAAATATCCCACATTTTTCACTAAATAAGAATGTTTTCCTTAAATTATTCCATTTTCTGAGGACATTTTGCTTAATTCTAGCTATTTATTTGCTTAAAGTGTGTGTTTCTTTCTTGAAATAAGAATTCTCAGCAAGAAAAAAATGCTGACCCCATTGGCAGATTTTTTCCCCTTAAAACAAGGCAAACTGTCTTATTTTAAGATTTTTTCCTTGTTTTTAGCAGGGTACTTTTTGCAGTGAACAACAATAATAAAATCTCTCTCTTCTGTAAATGTTTGTCTGTGGGTAAAGAATTGCTCCCTTTTGTTCAATTCATGACATTTTAATCCCAAACTCTTTTGTGGTGCCGATCATTTGTCGGGTAGACCCACAGCATGGATTTGTAGGTGGTGGGGCTTTAGTCCATGTATGTCGAGGCACCGTGGCTCAGACAATAGGTGGTCCTGAGGAAAACACAGACGCACGCTGACAGACATCCATTCTCTCTCACATTCATCCTGCGTGGCACATATTGATTGGCAAGTTCACCTCTTTGGAGAATGTCGATAAGAGGAAACCCTGCGAGGACTTGCCGTTTCCCATCGTCTGGTCACTGAGTCCTCCCGGTCTGAGTGAAGTCAAAGTGATGGCCACGTAATCACTCTCATGATACAGAAGTCGTTGTTATCGTGGTAGAAGTTTGCAAAGTTTTCTATTGGAATGGGTTGTTTGAGTCTTCCCACAGCCCTTTTCCACCAGGCTGGTGCCGGTGCTGGTTCTGGGCCAGCTCCAGTTTCAGAACCGGTTCTTTCGTTTTCCACTGAAAAAAACGCTGGCTCTGGGCTCTTGGTCCAGTTAAAAGCTGGACCAAGAAACGAGCACCGGTGATGTCAGCGGCTGGGGGCGTGGCTCTCTCCTCCAACAAACAATCAATATTAGTTAGTTTGTGCTTAGAACTTCCTGGAGAAGCCAAAACAGTCTCTGTGGAGGAATCTGTTGTTTTGCTTTATGCTCTTCAGCTAAAACAAGAGTTAGAAAGAAGAAATCAAAATGTTAACGGCTGCTGTGACTGAAACATAAACTTATTTTTCTGTATTTTATAACCAGATAGGTTGCGGTGTCAACGCGATGTGCCGATTGGTCAGAAGTAGGTCAGGTGACCCTAAAATCATACGCGCCAGAAGAAAATAGTTCCCATTTCACGCTCAAATTTCTCAAAAACTGCAGGGTTTCTGCGTGTGGAAACTTTATTTGACCCCTTTTGTTTTATATAGTTTCAGAATATGCAAAGAAATTGTATTTCTGATTTCCTGGAACAAAACTTCACGCTAGAAAAGCTAGCCAATGGCCTAAGAAGTGGCTGTAGTAAGATGTTACTATCCATTTTTGATGTTGACTTCCCAAAGCGTTGCTATGACATTAGGCAGAGCTCTCATTTTGATGGAAAACCAAGTCAGTATGGAACCAACCCGGCACCAGAACCAACACCTTGGTGGAAAAGCCCTAACAAAGGTGTCTTCTGGCTTGGCGATAGTGCAAAACAAAACAAAAATCTAACTTCTTCTAACTTCTAACTTCTTCCTATTGATTGACGAGGTTCTTTTCCTGTCATAGAAACGGCTGTAAACCTGACGATTATAAAGATCCATGACGATTATTGAGATTCACCAAAGTCGAGATTACATTTGTATTGATTGCTTACCCTCTTCTGCTCTCAGTCCAGTCGTGTCCGTACAAGCTGCTCATAAACTCCTCCTAAGGCAGAGGAGCTGCAAACTGAAGCACCAAATGTGTCGGCTTAAACTCTGAGCTCTTTGCTGACATTAAGAAAGGTCACGCGTAACTGCTGCTATTGAATTACTTCTGGTTTGTGTTCAGGCAGATGAAAGTGTAAGGAAGTGTTTGCTTTATCTGTCACTGTACAATCATCAAGTTCAAAATTTCAACTCACCCATTTGGGACTTGATGAACACTATCAATGCAAGAACTTTGACACCAAAAGTAAAGTGAAAATGAAAAAAATAACCCAAAAAGTAGCATTTCCTGCACATTCCGCCTGGAATGCATAAGCTATTCTTTCCTTTTGCCTGTGTACTGTTGAATAAATGTTTTCAAACCCATTTGGGAATTAATACACACTATTAATAGAAGAAATGTTACACCTCAAAGTAACTCTGTATCTTAAAAATAATTCCCCATCCCTCTTTAAAATACGCCCTTTTGTATGCATTCACTACTCTCTCTGTCTGCTAATACTGAAAGAAAAAACTCGTTTAGAAAACTTGATTAGATTTTTTATTTCAAATACAAAACAGTAAAATAATTAGAAAACAAAGTCCCATTGGCACGGATAGAACTTGAACTCATCAGTCGTCAGTAGGACCTCACATATTTCTTAGCCTTTCGAGACTTTCTTGAAATGTTTCATGTTCCAGTGAGGTTCGGTCGCTCCTCTTGCCTCGATCTCCAAACTCCTGCGCTGTTTTCATCCTGACCAGCGTGTTTTTGGAGGCAAGGGAAACCGAGGTACTGCTTTCAGTGCTCCTCTGAAACGGTGCGGCACCTCCTGGGTTTGTCCCTGTTTCAGAGCGTGGTCTCCTGCACTGGTCGGCTCCTCCAGCTCCTCCTTCCCTCTGGTCCACAACCATCTTTCACCATCTTCTGGGAAGAGCGTAGCATAGACTCTTATTCTCCAGGTAGCCAGAACAATAAGAATAGAAAGCTTGTGTGGCTCAGCTGTGAGTCTTGCCCGGATACCTTCGCTTATTTCTTTCCTATAGGGCCTCTTGTGACGCCTCCACTGTGCTGCAGGTGTGGGTGCCTCTTCAGTGCTTCAGAAGAAAACATTTGTAGGTCTCAGATGTCTTTAGCTCATCAGCTAGCTGCTTCAGAAGGTTTGCCCGTATCATTCCTGAAATACTTTCACAAAACAGCTTCTGTTCAGGCAGTTTCACTGCTTCACCATGAGCATTTGTTACGAGTTATCCAGCTCAGCTCTTTGTTGTGAGTCGGAGAAGAGGCGAAACTTAAACACCTCAGTCCTTATGACTACTTTGCATACTTCTACTACGATGACGAGGACGACAAACTCGACTCGAACAAACTTGTCGGGGAATGAAATTGCACTGTTTACGTTTCAAAGTCATTCGCGGAGGAGTGTTTCCTAATATGGTCATTATTATACCATGTTCCTAATATGGTCATTATTACACCATGTTCCTAATATGGTCATTATTATACCATGTTCCTAATATGGTCATTATTATACCATGTTCCTAATATGGTCATTATTATACCATGTTCCTAATATGGTCATTATTATACCATGTTCCTAATATGGTCATTATTACACCATGTTCCTAATATGGTCGTTATTATACCATGTTCCTAATATGGTCGTTATTATACCATGTTCCTAATATGGTCATTATTACACCATGTTCCTAATATGGTCGTTATTATACCATGTTCCTAATATGGTCGTTATTATACCATGTTCCTAATATGGTCATTATTACGCCATGTTCCTAATATGGTCATTATTATACCATGTTCCTAATATGGTCATTATTATACCATGTTCCTAATATGGTCGTTATTATACCATGTTCCTAATATGGTCATTATTACACCATGTTCCTAATATGGTCATTATTATACCATGTTCCTAATATGGTCATTATTACACCATGTTCCTAATATGGTCATTATTATACCATGTTCCTAATATGGTCATTATTACACCATGTTCCTAATATGGTCATTATTATACCATGTTCCTAATATGGTCATTATTACACCATGTTCCTAATATGGTCATTATTATACCATGTTCCTAATATGGTCATTATTATACCATGTTCCTAATATGGTCATTATTATACCATGTTCCTAATATGGTCATTAATATACCATGTTCCTAATATGGTCATTATTATACCATGTTCCTAATATGGTCATTATTACACCATGTTCCTAATATGGTCATTATTACACCATGTTCCTAATATGGTCATTATTATACCATGTTCCTAATATGGTCATTATTATACCATGTTCCTAATATGGTCATTATTATACCATGTTCCTAATATGGTCATTATTATGCCATGTTCCTAATATGGTCATTATTATGCCATGTTCCTAATATGGTCATTATTATACCATGTTCCTAATATGGTCGTTATTATACCATGTTCCTAATATGGTCATTATTATACCATGTTCCTAATATGGTCATTATTATACCATGTTCCTAATATGGTCATTATTATACCATGTTCCTAATATGGTCATTATTATACCATGTTCCTAATATGGTCATTATTATACCATGTTCCTAATATGGTCATTTTTATACCATGTTCCTAATATGGTCATTATTATACCATGTTCCTAATATGGTCATTTTTATACCATGTTCCTAATATGGTCATTATTATACCATGTTCCTAATATGGTCATTATTATACCATGTTCCTAATATGGTCATTATTATACCATGTTCCTAATATGGTCATTATTATACCATGTTCCTAATATGGTCATTATTACACCATGTTTTGAACTGTTAATTGTCCAAACTTGACATTAATCGAAGCCCGTCTGTAGAAATGTCATGGTCCCGCTCACACTAAAGCACCGGGTCCTCATCTGGCCCAATAACCACGCTGACCGTCTTATCTACTTCCGTTCGCGATTGCATAATGTGTGTACGCCGGGCCTCTATATATCTCCGTGATTGAGACACAGTGGGACATTTCCTGCCCTTCCCCCCCTCTCCCCCCTCTTTCTTCACAAGTCTCACCTCTCTCCCCCGCCACCTGTCCGGCCTCCACGTTTCACCCACACCCGTTTGTGTCCCGTTCGAAATAAAGGCACCACTGTATCCTCCTTTAAAAAAAACCCAATGATGATGTCAGCTTGTTATTGACTCTCCCAGGTCTGAATGACTGAGCAGGCCATGGGGGAAGGGTGGAATCTATTGCAGGGAGGGTGACCGCGCAGGAGAAAATGGCCCTGGCTGCGGTGTGTCGTTGGGAGCGCGTGTGTGTGTGGGTTTTGTGTGTGTGCGCGTGAGTGTGTGCAGAAGCAGAGCAAAGGCAAAGGCGGGAGGGAGGGAGGGAGGGAGGGAGGGGGGAGAGGGAGATGGGGGTTGGGTGGGATCTTGCAGTCCTGGTTTCCGCAGACATAATCCGTCCCAGTGGCTGCACACCTCCTGTACAGTTTACAATGTTCCCTCTTTCTCTCTCTCTCCCTCCCTCTCTAACCCCCCCTCCCCTTCCTCCATGTGCGTGTTTATTCCTCACCCATCCCCCCCCACACGCCTCTCCTCTATACTCTTGTGTACAAATGGATGGGCCCATTTGAGCCGCAAGGCCGGGGGGGAAAGACATAATAAGAGCAGAAACCAGCCGGTGATATAATATTCATTTGGTGCAGGCTTGCCCTCGCCCAAAACAAAGCAGTTTCGAATTGCTTTCAGTGTAAAAAGCATCTGCTTCCACTGAATGATGGCCACTTAGGCTTGTTTCAGTCACATAGCACCAGTCTATATCACACTACAATGATGAGCAAACCTTCTGTTGGTCTGTAAATGGGACAAAAATTCAACAAAAACTCAACAAAAATGTGACAAAAATGTGACAAAAATGTGACAAAAATGTGACAAAAATTCAACAAAAATTCAACAAAAAAAGACAAAAAAAAGACAAAAATTCAACAAAAAAAAGACAAAAATTCAACAAAAATGTTACAAAAATTCAACAAAAATGTTACAAAAATTCTACAAAAAATGACAAAAATTCAACAAAAATGTGACAAAAATTCAACAAAAAATGACAAAAATTCAACAAAAAATGACAAAAATTCAACAAAAAATGACAAAAATTCAACAAAAAGTGACAAACATTTGACAAAAATTTGACAAAAAATTGACAAAAACTCAACAAAAAAATGACAAAAACTCAACAAAAAAATGACAAAAACTCAACAAAAATGTCACAAAAATGGAAAAAAAAAAAGAAAAGAAAAAAAGAAACATACAAAAGGTGACCCAACACAGCAACAACACGAGGAAATAGATCAGTTTTGTGGGTCTTAGCTTTCAAATGAGGCGCTACACAGGCCTATATAACGGCCAAAGAGGACAGAATGCATTCGGTTCAGGCGGGTGGTAAGAGGTTAAGGCGAAGTGAACATGACTTGTGATCACATCAAAACCATGATCTCGGCTTGTAAAGAAATGCAGTAAATTAGAATAACTGCCTTGTATGAAATGTCTCTCTCAAAATGGCTGTAGCGAATGTCTCGAAATAGGCCTCTGTCTCTTTAAGAACCTCTGACCAGGGGCTGGACTGGGACTGAAAAACAGCCCTGGACTCTGACCAGACTGGCCCAAATTAGCGTAAATGTGACACTTAACCACCCGCCTTAACGGAGCGGATTTTCTCCAGTTCGGCTTTACCCAAATCTAAAAGCTTCTCGACTGGAGATCTGAAACCTCATTTGAAAGCTGAAGACCTGCAAAAGTGATTGTAGCTTTTTGTCCAAACTTCGTAACGTTCATTGTGTCTACTTGTGTTCTAGTATCACTTTTTAGGTTCGTTTTGTCAGACACTATGGTTAGAGATGTTAAAGATGTTTTACCTTTACATGTTTCAGCGCCATCTGCAGGCCGTCATCAGAATATCACCGGCGTGCAGTGACGTGTCTTTAACATCTCTAACCTTAGTGTCTGGCAACCTAAAAAGTGATTGTAGCTTTTTGTCCAGTCGCTGCATGTTTTGTCATATTTTTGCTGTTTTTTCATCACTTTTTTGTGGCTTTTTGTTGTGTTTTTGTCACATTTTTTCTATAATTTTTTGTTGTGTTTTTCTCATGTTTTTGTGGCCTTTGTTGTCGTGTTTTGGTTGACTTTTCATCACATTTTTTGCCCCCCTTTTTGTCGCTTTTACGGCACATTTTTGTTTTCTTTTCATCCTCCTTTTTTGTTGCTGTTTTGATGCTTTTCTTTTTAGCTTTTAGATTTGGGTAAAGCTCGGTTGAGGCGGGACCGGTGGCCCTAGAGCCGGTGGCCCTTCTGTGCTCTTCCAGAATGGACACATGGCCAGCTCGCTCCTGCCTCTGAGCCTTTGGTCGGTTACTCGGCTGGTGACGAAAGCTCGGAGGCGTCTCCAGGAGGTGGGGGCGTTCCTAGGAGGACTCAGGCAAACCTATCCCTAAAATGGCCGCCATCAGAGTTTTTACAGATTACTCAAAAATACGTGAATGTGCCAAGGCAACACTTCAGGCATGTTTTTAATGAGGGAGTGACAGAATAACATGATGTAAAGCTTGAAAAAGTCCATTTTGCATTAAGCTTTCCTTCAACCGCAAATTCGTTTCCCGATTTGACCAGTGAATACTCCAGTCCAGTGCCATTCAAATTATGTAAATGTCCGATAGTGCTTAAGGGCTGGGCAATTTGACTAGGCTGCTTTTCCTACTCAACACATATAATCACATATAATGGGGACCCGGCAGTTCAAACAACAGACCAGTCAGAGAAATGCTTGGAGCAAACAATGTTATGAGGAACATGTTGCTCAGTGTTTTTCTAGGAAATGCTCTGTTCCGATACAGTTCGAGCATTTGTTCCCCTGGTTCCCTCGCTTCAATCAGGCCTTGTTACCGATCACTTTTCCTCTTTAGCCTCTTAACTCCCACCTGAACGGATCCTATTTTCTCCAGCTTGGCTTGACCCTAATCAAAAAGCTTCTTGGGGAAAGAAGCACCAAAATAGCCACAGAAAATGAGGAGAAAACAAGGATGTAAACGCAACAAAAATGTGGCAAAAATTCAACAAAAATGTGACAAAAATGTGACAAAAATTCAACAAAAAGTGACAAAAATTAAAAAAAAGTGACAAAAATTCAACAAAAAAGTGACAAAAATTTGACAAAAAAGTACAAAAATTCAACAAAAATGTGACAAAAAATCAACAAAAAAGTGACAAAAATTCAAAAAAAAGTGACAAAAATTCAAAAAAAAGTGACAAAAATGTGACCAAAATGTGACAAAAATGTGACAAAAATTCAACAAAAAGTGACAAAAATTCAACAAAAAAGTGACAAAAAAGTGACAAAAATTTGACAAAAAAGTGACAAAAAAGTGACAAAAATTTGACAAAAAAGTGACAAAAATTTGACAAAAATTCAACAAAAAAGTGACAAAAATGTGACAAAATTGTGACAAAAATTCAACAAAAAGTGACAAAAATTCAACAAAAAAGTGACAAAAATTTGACAAAAAAGTGACAAAAATTTGACAAAAAAGTGACAAAAATTTGACAAAAAAGTGACAAAAATTTGACAAAAATGTGGCAAAAATTCAACAAAAAAGTGACAAAAATTCAACAAAAAAGTGACAAAAATTTGACAAAAAAGTGACAAAAATTTGACAAAAAATTGACAAAAAATCAACAAAAAATGACAATAAATTGACAAAAAATGACAAAAAATCAACAAAAAATCAACAAAAAGTGACAAAGATTTGACAAAAAATTTACAAAAATTCAACAAAAAAAGTGACAAAAAACTCAACAAAAATGTGACGAAAACTCAATACAAATGTGACAAAAATTCAACAAAAAAATGACAAAAACTCAACAAAAATGTCACAAAGATGGAAAAAAAAGAAAAGAAAAAAACATACAAAAGGTGACCCAACACAGCAACAACGTGAGGAAAAAGCTCAGTTTTGTGGGTCTTAGCTTTCAAATGAGGCGCTACACAGGCCTATATAACGGCCAAAGAGGACAGAATGCATTCGGTTCAGGCGGGTGGTAAGAGGTTAAGGCGAAGTGAACATGACTTGTGTTCACATCAAAACCATGATCTCGGCTTGTAAAGAAATGTCATATTGTTTCTTACCACGGTCTAAATCAAACATCCTCCTCCCTGCATCCCAACCACTGACTAACATCACAAAAATAACTTCACACGTGCTCACGACGGACACTCAGATTGTACGAGATATGGCTGTATGTCTTCTTCCTCCCGCTCTGCCGGCGCTGAATTATTTAATCGTCTCCGAGCCGCTGCAGCCGCGCTATTCCCGTCTCCCCGGACTCGAGACACAGAGTGAGTTATGGCCGCGCGAGCCCAGAAAAGGCCATTACCGCTGCCTCCGTCTGGGTTTACTGTCGACCGCGGGCTGCAGGCCGGAGCTGACGAGGCCGGGGCATTGTTCAGGCACTGGAGTACAGGGGAGTGAGCGCTGGGAAGTGTTACAGAGCTGGAAACGGCTTCATCTGGAGGTGTGCAGGGGCCCTCCAGAGCATATACTATCATTTCTGATCCAAAGTATATAAGATAAAACACACAGTTTAAGGAAATACATAGTCGATATAGGAACAAAAACTAACATAATGAACTTTACTTGTCTTTATTGCCTTGGGTCCAACTGGGAAGTCGTTTTGCCGGCTTCATATGTTCATCTCTAGCGAGGAAATAGCAGTGAATAACTCTGTTTTAGTAATAATAATTAATGAATGAATTAGTAATCTTGCACTACAGCAATAAAGGTTGAAACTTCTTAAAGCAAAATGGACTTTTTCAAGCTTTCCATCATGTTATTCTGTCACTCCCTCATTAAAAACATGGCTGAAGTGTTGCCTTGGCACATTCACGTATGTTTGAGTCATCTGTAAAAACTCTGACGGCGGCCATTTTAGGGATAGGTTTGCCTGAGTCCTCCTAGGAACGCCCCCACCTCCTGGAGACGCCTCCGAGCTTTCGTCACCAGCCGAGTAACCAACCACTGCTCCTCAGCAGAACCCCCTCCCCACTGATGCCACAGACAGCGTGTGGAGGGGGCGTGTCGGAAAGGCTCAGAGGTTCTTAAAGAGACAGAGGCCTATTTCAAGACATTCACTACAGCCATTTTGAGAGAGACATTTTATACAAGGCAGTTATTCTAATGTACTGCATTTACAGACCAACAGAAGGTTTGTCATCATTGTAGTGTGATATAGACTGGTGCTATGGGACTGAAAAAAGCAAAATACAGCCTCTTTAACCAATTAACTACAAAGCGGGCCGTGTGATCGGTGATACTGTAGTGCAAGGATTCCCAAACTTTTCAAGCTGTAACCTCCATTAGGGATGGGCGATACCATATTTTTTGGAATCGATGCGATACCTATACTTTTGGGGTCATTTTTCTCGACACCGATACTGGTCATTTCATATGGGTGAATGTATTTCAATCAATATACATTTCTAAAACTGGTTATTTTATATAATTAATAGGTAAATTTCAATCATATTACTTTAACTGGTTAATTAAACAATGTTAATGTGAAATTAAATACATAAGCAAAGTTCAAAATTCATATTTTAAAGGGACTAGATGCAAGTTGGTCATTTTTTGTACTCACTACTGCCACCTCAGGTCGCACACGTAACTGCAGTCTCTATATTAAGCTCGTGCATGACGGCACTTCAGACCCAAAGTTACACCGTTCTGAGTGACAGTGCAGGAGGAACATGTAGGGGAGGAAAATACTGAATTACTACGTATAGTCCCTTTAAAGACAAACAGAATCTAAACCAGAATGATATGGCTGCCTTAGCCTTCTTTTTACATATGCAAATTAGTATCAATCATTTCCCCCCCAATACGATACTTAAGTTTAAGTTTTAGTTTAGTTTATTTGAGCAATTTCAAGTTCCAAGTTGTTACAAAAGAAAAGAAACACAATAATGCCCAAAAGGGAGTCGGCTGAAGCAAACAGCGCTTATTTATGCCGACCCCTTTCAACGTATTTACAAACTTTACAACTGCCGTTCTTTTACATTCCGGTTTGTTCTCTGAGACCAGCTCATTATGGTACAATTAAGATATACATAACCAGAATCAACACATGGATTTGGATATAGATACATAAACATAGGAAATAAGTTTACATAGTCTTTGGTACAGAATCAGGTTTGGAATACTGTCTTATTGTACATTCTTAAATAGGATTTGGGAAGGGTACATTTGGAGGGCCTTTGGGTGTCCTGGTCTGTGCATTAAAAGAGCGAGATTTTGGCGACCCGGTACCAGGGCGGTCCCACTCGAGCACCGGTTACCTCTTGCTTGCCCCAGTATTTTGCTGTATGTATTTGATATATTTATTTAGGTAGGAGAGTGGAAGGTAACAAGGACGGTCACATGGAAAAGCAGACAAGAGGCGATAACAACTGCAGCCCTGACACTTTCAATTCTTAGTGTATTCTTGAACAAGTAGGTTTTTGTACATACATTTAAAGTGCTTAATAGTCGCACATTCTTTTAGCTTTCCATCCAGTTTATTCCATAGTTTTACACCACAGACTGTTATACACATACTCTTTAAATACTGTGGTATCGATCTGCCCATCCCTAACCCCCACAATCGCTCAATTTCACTAAAAAATGCTGTGTTCAATCAATAAATATTGGTTCATAATCATCTTATGTCATTGTATTTGGTGTTTTGGTAACTGTGTGTCTTAGTGCCGGGTTTCAGGAGCTGTTGAATCTGGAATCAAATACGGCGAGCGCTATTTCTGCATCTGTCGGACTGAAGGGGGTTTGTCATTTGTTTGGCAGTAAAAGTTTCTATCTGGGGCGCTGTATCAAAGATCGACTGTGTGATAATGACGACATGAATCACCGACGCCGTGCACTTTCTGCCTAAGTGAACATTCTTGTGGGATTTGCTGCTCTCCCGCTGACGAAGACTCGCACCGGTTGAAACACGTCGCATCTTCACGAGCTTTTCATCGAGGCATAATCGCTGTAGTTTTTTCAACAGTTTCAACAAAAATGTGACAAAAATTCAACAAAAAAGTGACAAAAATTCAAAAAAAATGTGACAAAAATTCAACAAAAATTCAACTTTTTTTTTTTTTAAATGACTAAAATTCAACAAAAAAATGACAAAAAATTCAACCAAAAAGTGACAAAAATTCAACAAAAGTGACAAAAATTCAACAAAAAAATCACAAAAATTCAAAAAGTGACAAAAATTCAACAAAAAAATGACAAAAATTCAACAAAAAAGTGACAAAAATTCAACAAAAAAGTGACAAAAATTCAACAAAAAAGTGACAAAAATGTAAAAAAAATTCAACAAAAATTCGACAAAAAATTGACAAAAAATTGACAAAAAAAATGACAGAAATTCAACAAAAATGTGACAAAAATGTGACAAAAATGTGACAAAAATTAAAAAAAAATGTGACAAAAATTCAACAAAAATTCAACATTTTTTTTTTTTTAAATGACAAAAATTCAACCAAAAAGTGACAAAAATTCAACAAAAAAGTGACAAAAATTAAAAAAAAAATTAAAAAAAATTAATAAAAAATTCAACAAAAATTCAACAAAAATTCAACTAAAATTCAACTAAAATTCAACCAAAATTTGACAAAAAAATGACAAAAATTCAACCAAAAAGTGACAAAAATTCAACAAAAATGTCACAAAGATGGAAAAAAAAAGAAAAGGGAAAAAAACATACAAAAGGTGACCCAACACAGCGACAACGCGAGGAAAAAGATCAGTTTTGTGGGTCTTAGCTTTCAAATGAGGCGCTACACAGGCCTATATAATGGCCAAAGAGGACAGAATGCATTTGGTTCAGGCGGGTGGTCAGAGGTTGAAACACGTCGGATCTTCACGAGCTTTTCATCGAGGCATAATCGCTTTAGTTTTTCAGTTTAGTCTGTTTATTTGAGCAGTGTATATGTTCTGCTCAAAAGGAGTGAGCGCCTACGACCCCATTGTTTATATTCCTGTCAGAAAATGATATGTTTAGACAGGACATATTGTACAACTCTGTGTACAGCCTCTCTGCCAGCTGCTCATAATGATGCTTTCGTGTTCTCTTAAAGCAGGGGTGTCCAAACTTTTTTCATGGGGGGCCACATATTGAAGCGTACACGGGGTGAAGGGCCATAGATCGGTGGTTAGTGCCATGAAACCTTTGACAAGCAGAGGTTTAAAATGTGCCCCACACCGTAATTTATGCTTAAAACCTTCGTGCCAGCTCTTTGTAAAAGGTTCATACTGTCTTCTTAGCCTATTATAGTTTTGTTCTTTCAGTAAGACAGAAGGTTTAGCTTACCTGCTTTAGTTTTGATCACTTCCTGTGATCATCCTCCATGCCAGCCATAATAAAATGTGAGACAGAGCACATTTTATTGGTTAGTTAGGTTAGAAACAACTAGATTAGTTGTTTCCAACCTAACAACTAACCTAGTTGTTAGGTTAGAATTGTGTCGAATTATTACATTTCAAATAAAAAGGACCATCTCTGATATTTACTGATTCAGAAAAAAGGCCAAGGGCCAACAAAAATTGGTCTGAGGGCCGCATTTGGCCCCCGGGCCGCACTTTGGACACCCCTGTCTTATAGGAACAGGTTTTTACACACTGAGATATATTCGTTTTCCTTGTAAATGTCTCTGAGGATTGTCTTTTATAATCGCTTTTTCCTCCTAAATATGCCCCGCTGAGCTTTGAGCGTCAATGTCATTCTGAATATCAATATCAATATCAACTGATGAAAAATCAAATTCAATGTATCGCAGTTCAGATATATTCGCCCTCAAATGAGCACAGACGCAGCCCGGCTTTACGTGCAGGCGGTGATATTTTCACACCTTACATATTGCATTACAACATGGTCTCTATCAACCAACACTGCATTAGAGCCGCTCCAAAGCCTGGACAAAAACACCTATTTATTCAAACTCCTATTGTAAAACAAAATAAAAGTCCTCTTTTTCTGCCTCTGCATTTTTGTGAGACTTATGTTGTGAGGTGAACCCAACACTTTGCTACTTTACTACACATGGCTGCGTCGTTTGTTTGTTTGTTTGTTTTCTCGAATGTGCCACAAATCCCTGAAATCTCCACTGTTTTCACGGCACAATCCAAAGCCGCAGTTTGCCGAAAGCGAAAGATCCAGCCGTGCGAACATGTTCCACTCGTCGTTTCAAACTCCACAATGTGAAAAGTAAAAGCATGTTCAAAGTCCGGCCTCAGACCTGACTCTCTGCTTTACCCGCTGTCACGTCCGCCTCACACTCCGGCTGTAAACAGAAGGAGACGTGCATCGCGTGCATTAGCCGCTAATCGCCAACGCCGCGCGCCTCTCGCTTCAGATAACGCCGGGGGCCGCGAGGGGCGTGAGCTGTCGCCACGGTAACGCGACAGACCTGATAATAGCTCCTCATCACACGCGCGCTGAGGTCTGCGGCGCCGGGAGCTAATCGCACCGGGGAGAGCGGGCGTTTGATGGGACTATTTACTGAGGGGATTAGGGGGTTATTGTCGACTTTAATGAGTATATAAGCGCCTGGGTCTGAAATGCATTGTTATGAAGCAGCATTATGGTAAAGAAATGAACAATCCAGTGCAGAATCGCTGGTTTCTTGAATTATGCTCCTTATCTTTTGAAAAAAATGAGAATTTATTTATTTATT